>NW_022589730.1:11949887-12283059 GCF_004348235.1 Phoca vitulina | reverse complement strand
CCCCCCCCCCCCCCCCCCCCCCGCCCTGGTCTCCTTTCCCTCTGGTCACTATTCACTTTCTCTTTCTGACTCATTTCTCTGCCTAACTTGTAAGTGTCACTTTTCCCCAAGGTTTTGTTCTTAGCCTTCTGGTCTTGCTGTCTCTTCTCACCTTTTTTTTTTAACTGTATGCACTTGTCCTTTGGATCCAATTTTCACTCAGAAGGTGATGACTTTCAAACCTCCACCTTGAATTTCCTCCTGAGATTCAGATGTGATTCACTGGTGGGCACTGTCCCTGGATCTTAGGCTCCTCCACTCATATACACATCTGTTCATGCCCCAAACTCCTCCACAACTTTATTTCATTATTTCCTACCTCGACTGAAATACTCCTGCTGAGATTAATTCACAGAATTGTTCGAGTTTCTCCTGCCTCTGTCACTTTTTCCTCTATTTCATCAAAACAGTAATCATGAAACTGGATAATGGCTGGCTCTATAATAAGGCTCAACTCTATCCCCCTCTCCCTGTCCCCAGTTTGAGTGCTGTTGTTTGGGCCCCAGCAGGTGTTACATGGACTGCTGCCGTAGTCCTTTGGCTGGTCTTCCTGCTGCCCACTGTGCCATGTTGGGTGACCTCCCCTGACTTAGGTGGTCTTCCCTGGAGAGCTCCACTGGGAAGTCTGTAGGTGGGACATCCTGTACCTCATCCCAGGCTGCTGGTTCTGCGGTGTTCTCTGGCTCCCAATATTGGTGCTGGCCAATAATATTTGTTGATCAAAAACATGAACCCATATGTCCTTTGTCAGTTGACAAAGCTCTTCAAATTGTGTAAAACCTTTGGGTCATTATCACAATATTTGGGGGAGGTAGGCGCATAGACAATCCATTTTCCAGCGAAGGGAATAGAGGCGCAGGATGCCTAAGGGGTTTGCCTGGTCATGCAGTGAATTGCAGAAAAGGGATGAAACCCAGATTTTCCTGATTTGTGGTCAGGGTCTCTCCTCACTGTAGCTCCATCTCTGTGGAGAGAACCTGCGTGTATTTGTGCTCTACACTCCCAGAAGCAGCCCATTCTCCACCTTAGCCAGTCAGGGTCTATTAACGAAGTAACGAAGGCCACCTCACAGTGCTGCTGGTATGAACGGTTTATTTTTAATTTGGCATCACCTCAGAGGCATTAACTCCTCCCACTCCTCCCATCAGGCCCCTAAAGCCCTGGGGCAATTCTGTAACCAGTCTCCCTACCCTAGAGTTTAATGTCCATGATGAGCTAGAATGTCAGTTTAGTCTCTAGAAGTATCCCGGAGGATTAAGGCTTGTTTGTCAATATTTACACTGATCAGTCGATGACTGAATTACATATCCATTTGGCATTACTGGGGAAGAACTTCATAAATATTATTTATAATAATATTAAGCATTAAGTAAATCAAATAGAAAATGCAGAAGGTAAAAATACACTACAGTGAGCACATTTCTGACTATAAGAATGAGTAAGAAGTAATTTATCTTAATATGAAGGCATCACAGACTTTGAGGTAGGACAGCATTGTGATTCTGTCCATTTAAAGAATGCATGACTCTGTACTTAAGTCTCCATGCTTTCCTTCCTTCCTTTATTATTAGAAGTAATCATGCTTTTGGTGAAAAATAACTTATTTTATCATTAGAAATGTCTCACAGGACTGTGGTAAGGACAAATAAAATAATCAATTTAAAGCACCTAGCTTAGTTCCTGGCATATGCAAGATATAACTATTACTATGTATGCAGGAGAGTAAAAATAATGTGAAAAGTTCAGAAATTATGATGAACTAAAATAACAGAAATAAAGATATTGAAAACTATGGCTAGGCCTCTCATCAGTAAAGCTGTAGGACAATGGAAATGCTTTTCATAAAATAATGGGCAGCCAATAGCTGGAAGGGTTCAAGTAGGGGCTGTGTTATGTTTGTGGGGAGGGACAGGCTGTAAATAAAATTCTTTTAATTAGGCGGAAAAATTAACAAGATGACCTTTGAAGTCCCTTTCAAATCTATTATTATTTGCTCATAAAATTGAGATCCTCATTACCTGGCTCAGCATTTAAGTCTGTTGATTGTTGACATCATTCTGAGATTGAATTTCATAACCTCTTAGAGCCGCAACGAAGAGCAGGTTTGACCAGGAGCTGGTGGAGGGCTCAGTGGAGTTGGAAGAAGGACGCTGGAGAGTAACCAGAATGAAGGGCATAGGCCAGAAGGAAGTCCTTCGTTCCTTGGAGGGGTGTTAAGGTTAAAGTGGCTGAAAAGTGACTTTGCCCATTTTAATTTGCTTGGGTGATATATTAATTTAAGTATCTAATTATAGTTATATATTCATATTTAATTTAAGTATCTGGTTATATTTAATTTAAGTATCTAATTAGCGATGGTCTTTGAGAAATCTCAGCTTTTAAAATACAATTGGCAGGTAAACATTGTCCCTAGGCCCTATTTCTTATCTCCTAGCCGACCTATATGTATATGTATATGTATATGTATATGTATATGTATATATCATATATCATCATGTATACATATATATGTGGTGTGTGTGTGTGTGTGTGTGTATATAAATTTATCCTTCTGCTGAGGAAGAATTTGCTGCTTTAGCAGTTTGGTGATATCATAAAAATTGTGAATGTCCTGGAACCTCTGGCATCTGTCATTTAGATTTAGAGGGTGCAAGAGGATTAGGAGGCTGAGTTTTCTCACATCAAAGGTCAGTTCCCTTTGCACTCATTCTAAAATAAGACTTGTTTGTGGGGCCCTGATTAGACCTGGTTCAAAGAATGTCACCCAAGTCCAAGGAAGGCTCTTGTTTAAGATCTGAAAAACTAGGATCCATCCAGAATATTCCCCATCACATGAGAAGCAGGCTGTGGACCAGGTGGCGTGATTCGAGACACCCCCCTGACCACTCTAAATGGGCATGCATTGAAAATGCTTTATATATTGTCATAGCCTCTGAAATCCTGCACATTAGAAATTTTTCTCTGTCTATAATACGTTTTATGAAAATTTAGAATGTATATAAAATCCTAGGAGAAAGTGTGCGGTTATTCGGCATTCACACATAAAAATCTGCTAATTCAAATTGCTTTCTTTCTCAACTAGCCTGACCCACGGATGGACATAAAAGACAATTTCTTTCTTTGGAAGTAGTAAGAAAGCAGGGGAAAGGGATATTTGTGCAATAGGAGGAAAACGTTGGTTCATCATATAGCCAGGGACGGGAGGAACAGAAAAGGCAGGTGTTGGGATTCTCCACTGAGCGGGGAGCCTGATGCGGGGCTCCCTCCCAGGACCCTGGGATCATGACCTGAGCTGAAAGCAGCCACTTAACTGACTGAGCCACCAAGGCACCCTACCATCTTAACCATTTTTAACTGTACAGTTCAGTAGTGTTAAGTACGTTCACATTGCTGTGCAGCCAACATCCACAACTTTTTCATCTTCAAAATGAATATTCTATATGCATTAAACAATAACACCCCATTTTTCACTTCCCCCTCCAGCCCCTGGCCACCACCATTTTACTTTCTGTCCTTATGAATTTGACTACTCTAGGTACCGCATAGAAGTAGAATCATACAATATTTGTCTCTTTGTGTCTGACTTATTTCACTTAGCATAAGGTCCTCAAGGTTCATCCACATTATGGCATGTGTCAGATTTGTTTTCTTTTTTTTTTTTTAAGGCTGAATAATATTTCATTATGTGTATATATCAGATTTGGTTTATCCATTCGTTTATTTGTGAACATTTAGGTTGCTTTCACACTTTGCTATTGTGAATAATGCTTCTGTGAACATGAGTGTGCAAACATCTCTTTGAGACTCTGCTTTCAATTCTTTTGGATATATACCCAGGAGGGTAATTGCTGGAGAAAGTTCTGTCTTGTTACAAGATCCGAAATGAGGGTGGGAGGCATGTTGGTGCTTCCAGAAGGAAGCAAACGGGAGGGAGAAATGGGCTATGACTCAGGACGGTCTCAGGCTCAAGGTGGCATGAAAAACCTCTTGTGCACGCTCATCAGAGCTTACTAAAAATACCACTGGCAGGCAATCTCTGCAAGATGTCTCATTTAATTCAATCCCCACAGCAGCCCTAAGACTTAGTGTATTACAGTCTCAGGAGAGGGAGCATTGTGTGTGTGTGTGTGTGTGTGTGTGTCTGTGTGTGTGTGTGTGTGTGTGTTTGGGGGGAGTGATTAACTGATATTGAGTTACACTGCCTGGATTTCTATATCAGACCTGCTACTTACCATCTGCATGACCTTAGGAAAATTACTTAACTTCTGTGTCTCACTGTTCTCATGGGGATAATCGTTCTGAGTTGTATCCAGCTAATACACGTAAAGATTTTAGAACAGTGCCTGTACTAAGCAATCAATACTCATTATAATTATGAAGTTCCTTCCTTCCTTCCTTTTATCTCTCCTTCCCTCCTTCTCTCTCTTTCCCTCCCTTTTCTTGCTCTCTCCCCCTCTTCCTTCCTCTCCTTATCCTTTCCCTCCTTCCTTCCTTCCTGCATTCTTTCCCTCCTGCCTTGCTTCCCTCCTTCCTTTTCATTTCCAATACAAATAAAGAACTTGAAGTTTAAATAATTGACAGAACCAGGATTTGAATCACGCTGTTTAGGACTCCAGTGAAAAAGCTCTTTCCAGAATTCTGTTGCTCCTTCTCCTTGTTAATAAATAGCGAATCCCACTTTGAAATCCAGATTATTGTGTGTGGACTTAATTAACTAACATTCGATTTAGTAAATGTTTACTGAGTATCTATTGTGTGTTAAACAAAGACTCTGCTCAGAATAGAGGATGCTGTTGTAGCCTAAGGAAGACGAGGTACTATATTAAATAATAGGATGTAGGAAAGAAAAGCAAATCAAGTAACTTTAGAAACAAGAGACTGAGAAGAGTGCAGAGCACCCTATCACTGGGGGAGCCTGAGACATTCAGGTTTTCCATAGTTCTTAGTGCTGCTTTCCCTTGCATCACAAAGACACATCTGTGTATTTTGATCTGGTTTCTAGCCCTACCACCTCTCCCCTTGATTCAACACCACTTCAATGTTTGGAAGAAAATAATTTGCACAATCATTGCTTCTGTTGCTCAGAGCGTTGTCTCATGGTGAGAGGTGATAAGTGGAGAACAGTGAGTAGGAAAACAGCTCCTTCCCTTAACCCTTCCAAGGCATAACACTGCTTAATTAACCAACTAGCACTTACTGCACTAACTCAGGTGTCCCAGGCCCACCCCCTGAAGCCCCCGCTTTATTTGTATTTTCTTTACTAAGCAACAAGCTTGCCAGCTTGAGATGTCTGTGTGATATGTAAATGATGCCCCGACCGTTTTATATTCTGCTCAGCACTGGGACAGCAGTTTCGGATCTGTCATCTCTGCTGAAAGATATCAAACCTCAGATGTCAAGTAAGATTCTCAATTTAATGCAGAAAAGCCAGGTATTTTCTTCCTGGCTCTCCTGATTTACATCAGTTTGTTTTATATATCTTTGATGATGTAAAGGCGGTTGCTGTAATTTTCACCTCCTGGGACCCGAGGTTAATTAGTCTCGAAGGACAGGGGCATTTGAAGATGTTGTTTGGAGTGTATCTGGAGCTGTGGTTGCTCAGATGTACAGGACACTAATGTGGCAAAAGTGTGCAAAGAGAGCTTGGTGGGGACATGCCTGGGAAGCAGAGGGAGTTATGGCTTCATCTCTCATTCTACTGAAGTGCAGAGGGGGAGCTCCACTGTGAGCATTCTTTAAATGCTAAGTTGGAAGAGGCCCACCCTGTGAAGAACGAAATTGGATCAGGGGTGCCGTCCCTAGAAATCCCCTTGTACCTGCTGTTCCTGGCTGCCCTTTGTGACCCTGGAGGCCTGCACTCTTCTGGAAGAGGAGCTTCGGGGAGGTGGGGCCCTCCAAACTGGACCTACAGCAGGAAGGCCTGAAACTCCTTTAGTGTGAGAGATGGCATTGTGCAATGCTGAAACTCTGGTGTCTGTTTATCACCATTTAAAAAAAAGATTTTATTTAGTTATTTGAGAGAAAGAGAGGGGGTGGGGAGCAGAGGGTAAGAATCTCAAGCAGACTCTTTGCTGAGCATGGAGCCAGATGCGGGGCTCGATCCCAGGACCCTGAGATCATGACCTGAGCTGAAGGCAGACGCTAAATGGACTGAGCTCCCCAGGCGCCCGGTGACAGTTCTTTCTAGCAACACAAATGTCATATGGAGAATGCAGGCGCTGTCCAACTGTCATCCAGCAGTGAGGGGCCTAAGAGGGAAAAGAATCTGAACCTGCTAGAAGTTGCAGAGGTGTCCTTGTCCAGTGATGCAGAGAGTTTTGCGTGGGGAAGAGAAAATGTGATGATGTGCCACAAAGGAGACAAGACCTCTGTGTGTTTTTCCTCCCACAGAAAGGTCTCTAATAGCTGAAAGGTAAACATGTAGGAATCCAGGGGTAGTCTCTGCTTCCCTCTAATTGTGTGAGGGCATGTGGTGAAATCTTTGCTCCGTGTTGTTTGCGATGTTGCAAGCCTGCTTGGGGATATCGCTACCACACCTTTCACCATGGCAACGGTTTCCAGTGGTGGGCTTGTACGTGGACGGAGAGGGGCAAGAGCTCTCAGGGCAAATAGGCTCCACCATTTATCTCCAACAAATAGGATGGATTATTTTCATCTACACTGTATAACCACATGAGGATACCAGGCATGTATCTGCACAATAATTAGATATTCTTTCCCCTTTGAATCTCAGAGCATCCTCGTAATAAAAATGAGCAGGATTAATATTATTTTTTTTAACTGACACCATTCAGAAATTTGGGCAACTGAACAATTCTTGACCAAATATTTTCTATGTTCTTAGCAACTGAGAGTGATGGTCCTAGTAACACTGTTGCGGAATGTTGGCAAGGGACACATACTTACTTTCCTTCTGGAGGGCCAGAAGTTAAGACTTAGACTTGTGGGTGGGGTGTTTTTGGGGGAGTGTTTTAAAGTCAGGAGCAAATGGTAGGTGGGAGTGTAGTTTAACTAAATTTTGATATATGTAGACATGCTAGAGTTCATTATGATTGCTGTGTACCCTTGCACGGGTATATCTGGACATACAAAAATGCAACCTTTATCATCCACCTAGAAAAAAGGATGTTTGTAGCTGTAGTTGCTCTCAGAAGGCCTGGTTATTTGAGAGTTAGCCCAGAATGCAGGCGCTCCACAGGAAGATCGGCTGCGCTGTGGTCTGGGCACTTCCAGCCAGACTCTCCTGGTTGTTGCTTCCTATAACTCAGCAGCAATGCTGCTTTGAGACTGGGCTTCAGGAAATCGTGAGTTACTTCTTTTCTTCTCTTCCCTGCTGGTGCCCAGTGGGTCCTCTGCCTGGACAGTGGAGGCTGGCTGCACTGAGAACGGCGACCGGACTCACAACATGGCTAGGCTGGGGGTGGTCGTCAGGAATCACTACCCAGTATTTAGTGCTATTTGTAGGCAACACCAGGAAATCCAAACGTCGTGGCCCTTCCTTATAAGGGTTTATAATCTGATGTTTAATGAAATCATATAGCTACTGTTTTCCTATAGATATGTTTCAGTTTGAGCATACCCATTAAAAATTATAAAGACCAAAATTAGACTGGTAATTTTATCAGGTTTCTGGCCAATGACCGAAACCTTCTTTCATAGCAATACTTTGGTTATTGCAGCCACGTGCCATATTTCCCTCAAAATTAACTGTACCATTAGGCGCCTGAGTGGCTCAGTTGGTTAAGCGTCTGCTTTCAGCTCAGGTCATGATCCCAGGGTCCTGGGATTGAGCCTCACGTCAGGCTCCCTGCTCAGCGGGGAGTCTGCTTCTCCCTCTCCCTCTGTTCCACCTTCCTCCCCCCACCGCCAACTTGTGCTCTCTCTCTCAAATAAGTAAAATCCTTTAAAAAAAAGTAACTGTACCATATTACCGATTCATGTCAGCCTGGGATTCCTTATGACCCGTAGGTCTTACAAAGTATATCTGTAATTTTACTTTATACCTGGGAATCTGATTGAAATAGCGATTCTTTGCTTGACGAACACTTGAATAGGCCTTTTGGCTGTGCCTAGTCCAGATAGGAAAGGTTGAGATAAAGTTTGCATATCATTTTTCAGGGAATATTTTTATCCTTTCAAAATTATGAAATATACACACATATAGAAAATACACAAAATATAATCTACAGACATATTTAGGAACAGAACACTATCCTATTGCACCCCAGAATTATCCTTTATTTCTTTCAGATAACAATCTCCCTTCACCTAAGGATTAACCATTGTCTTATATTTTTATTGCTGTGTAGTGTACCACCATAAGAATATACCAATATTTATCATTCTATTGAAAATCAACATTTGGGTAGTGATTGTTTTTTTTGGTCCTTTACTTTTTGCTTTTATTCACAATATAGATACAAGCATACTAGTATATGTCTCCTGATATATATGTGAATAAATTTCTCTGTGGTGCATATGTTGGATGGGACACTGTTGGGCCACAGGGTAAGTCTATCTACTTTTGGTAGATGCTGTCAAATTTTGTTTCCAAAGTGGACACACCAATTTATACCCCTTATGTGTGGAGTAAGGGGTTCTAGTTACTCCCCACCCTTGTCTTGGTATAATCAGACATTTTATTTTTTTTCCCTTTTGTTAGGTGTGCAATTAACTAAGATTGACAGATAAAATACAGGATGCACAACTAAATTTGAATTCTCATTAGAAAAAGAATAATTATGTAGTATAAATATGTCCCAAATATTACATGACATACCTATATTAAAATTATTTATTGTTCATCTGAAATTCAAATTTAATAGGGCATCCTGTATTTTTATTTGCTAATATGGCAACCCTTTATGCAATTTTCTTATTGTGGTAGAAATTTGTATTTCCCTAATTTCTATGAAGGTCGAGAGCCACTTCAAATATTTATTGGCTATTTAGATTTATTATCTGTGAAATCTTTCTAGGAGAATTATTTTCCCATTTTTCATTGTTTTTTTTTTCTTTTCTATCATATGTACTCTGAAAAACTCCTACAATAATATACATTCCGTGTGTGTGTGTATTAGTTTTGTGTTTGTTTATATGTATTTCATGTGTCCATATATCCTCTCCCATTCTTTGGCTTATTTTTTCACCCTCCTTATGTTGTTATTAATTAAACAATTTATTCATTTTAATGCTGTTGCATTTTATTAATCTTTTCCATCATGATGAACATTTTGTTATGCCTTTAATGTACCTTTAGGTCATAAGTTCTCCTATGTAATTTTATAAAAGCTTTATGTGTGCTTTATGTGTACATCATCTACCTCCAGTTGATTTTTATGTGTGCTGTGAGCTAAGAGTTCAGTCTTTTGTATCTTTTATGGATAAACAATTACCCCTGTGCTATATATTGAAAAAATATATATTTCTTTTCTCACTACAGTTTTTGCAATGTTGAGACTTTCAGATTTCCACTGGAAAACCAAGAAAGAAGAAAGTACTGACACAGAAGGGGATTTAGGCATACGCCTTTACCATAGTGGCAAATTGCTATTGAAGGAGCCAAAGAGTGTCAGCCCAGGGTCCACTTGTAAGTGATTTCTTGTCACTTCCATAATGTGACACTAAAGTCATTAGCAAAAATTCTGTCAAGCACCATAGTTAAGTGTGAGCTTCATGGTATCTACTTCTCAGGGCAAGGAAGAGAGGACTAAACCCATTTCTTAGAAAAAAAGGTATCAGAAGGAGCTAGAGAAACAGCTTATGCCAAGAAGGCCTGGGGTGATGAGGGGGAGCAGGAGTTTCGAGTGAGCAATGATAGAGGAAGACGAGGGTCTTCAAAAAACCCTGGCTCTGCTCAAGTCACCTCTGTAAATCCCCAGAAACTTTCCAAAAGTTTGGAACTGAGTTTATGATGGTCAAACTGGAGTGTGGCTTGAATAACTGTATTTGAGCATTAAAGAGAAGGCTGAAACCAGAAAGCTGGAGATTTTGTTGCGGATATTTGGGTCACAAAAATGAGAGGCAACGTGACTGGGATGGGGTTCTGGTTGCTCAACTGGCTTTCTCTTAAGATTACGGGGCCAGGAATTGGAAGGAAAGAGAAGAAATGCTTCACCGAAGGTGCTGGAAAACTCCCAACGCCGACAGAGGGCAGCAGGTAATATGAATGAATAAACTGAATCAGGTGTAAGAAAGACAACCGCGTCAGGTCTCGTCAGCTTGGTGATAAAGGGCTGCTGGCTGGAGCATGGGGGGACGGGGCGGCGGGGGGGGGAGGGAGTGGTTGGTGTTGAGGACTGTGGCAGCCTGGATCCAGCACACGGGGCCCCTTGTAAAGGAGTAGCTGCTGCTTTTCTGCAACAGGGTGGTCCCATTTCGGAATGGAAGTCTGTGTGGCAGATAATGCAGACCTTTCAAGAGGAACCAAGAATCTAGATTTTTATGTGAACTATCTCAATTATTAGTTGTTGGTAACTGGTTCAGTTATAAAACACACACCCACAAAAGTACGAGAAAAAGAAAAGAATTCTAAGAAAACACCCTATGGGCCAAAGAAACAGGTCTATAGCTGGGCTCCTCTTCCACGACCCTGGACGAAAGCAACACACTTCGTAATCACACAGGCCCAGGTGAGGTTGAGTGAGAAGGGCTAGAAAGCCAAAAATGGCAAGAGTGACTGGGGGTTGGAAGGACGATGGATGGGCATTGACACCGAACATCGTTCCTCCACAGTTTTGCTTTAAACTTGCCGTTTCAATCGAGCCTGAATGCCTACAGATTATTGTAGAAATAAACTAAATAGGCCAAGAAAGTAAATTATTTCTAACCACCCATAGAGCCACTTAGAAAAATGCTTGGGGAGAAAATAAATACTGACCTGAAAGTAGGGTCAGTGATCACTTGCTGGATATAAACACCTTCAAAGAATTCCCTTTATCAGAGCAGGTGTCCAGCAATAAACAGAATGCTTCTCTAGCAAGAGTTCAACGTGGTGTCAGGTCGGCTGTCCATTATCAATAAAATTATTTCTCCCTAAAGAGTATCCAGGGATACCTTTAGGTTTCACTTGTCAACTTGTGTCTTATTTTTCTCTCCTGCTCTGGCTGCCCTCATCTTGAGCAGGAAATTTGAACGGGATCAGCCACGTGCTTTATCAGCGGGAAGAGAAGTCTTTCATTAGAGGCAAAAATTTAGTCTGCCCAGAAACACACATGCACACACTCATGCTTACACACAGATTCCTCCAAGCGAGGCTGCCTTATGTGATTAAAGGTAGTGTGTATCAAGCGTTAATTACAAAATTACTGTGCTCTTCTGAGTAGTGAACAATTATCAGGCAAGCAGCACAAATATCATCATGCCACAAGGCTGCCCTTCCTTTCCATGAGCTTTAACAATTTATTTGCAGGCCTTCAGTTGTCTATTAATTATGCATGCCTCTCTACATTCACTGCGTGCCTGAATGATTAGGTATGTGCCATATCATGAAGGTTATGCAAGTGAGGACTGGAAATTCAAAGATACCGGGTTCCACGCTTTCCTCAAAGCCATCCCTTTGCCCACGTGCACCTTTATTAGTAAAGACAATATTGCAGCAAAAGACCTGGGCTCCAGTCAGAATAGCCATAGGGTTCAAGAACAAGTAACTCTACTTCTCTAAGTGTTTTTATCATGGGTTGTAAGGAACTGTCCATGGCATAAATCAGGAGTTTATAATTTTAGAATCTAAAACAAATCAGACTGATGGAAAGAAAAAAAGTATATAATTAAAATTACAAAGAATAAAAAATTTGATTCTTTGAACCTACATTTTTTTTTTTTAAACTATCACACGCTTTGGCACTATTAGTTTCAGGTGTTAGAATGAGTGACCTTCTGACAGCCTGAAAAAATTATTGGGGAGCTGATAGATATTCAAAGTCCTTCTCCCCTGCAGAAGGACCTGAACCTGCACTGTCACCTCCAGACAACTATATCTTCCTGGCCTACACCTAACCTTTCAGGGCTGCTTCAAAATGCACTATTAATAAATAGTAATACGTTTGGCATAACGGATTAAGTGACTTCAAAGGAAATTATTATTTTAGTATTTAGGAAAGAATATATAATAGCAGAAATGGACAAATACTACTTATAAAAAAACAAGAATATTTGAATTTTTAAATAGTTCCTGGAGATTTGTCATATGACCTAAAACTTATACATAATTATTGATTTTTAGGGGTTTGTTGCAACCCATTTGCTGCAACGGGTTTCACATGTGCAAAACATCTGTGTAGGTAGGTATAAGGAGGTGAAGCTCAAGGCTCTTTTATGGATACATGTCTTCAATAGCTTTCGAACTTTAGGATGCATTAGAATCAACTGGAAGGCTTGTTAAACCACAACAGATCTTGACGCCCCACCTCGACAGTTTCTGATTCCCTAGTTCTGGGGTGGAGACAGAAATTTACATTTTTTTTTAAAGATTTTGCTTATTTATTTGAGAGAGCAAGAGAGAGAGCAGGAGTGGGGGGAGGGGCAGAGGGAGAGGGAGACGAAGGCTCCTAGATGAGCAGGGAGCCTGACATGGGGCTGGATCCCAGGACCTGAGCCGAAGGCAGATGTGTAACCGACTGAGCCACCCAGGCGCCCCAGGAATTTACATTTTTTTAAAAATATTTTATTTATTTGAGAGAGAGTGAGCGAGAGAGACAGCACGATGACACGGGACTCGATCCTGGAACTCCGGGATCATGACCTGAGCCAAAGGCGGTCGCTTAACCAACTGCACCACCCAGGTGCCCAGGAATTTAAATTTTTTAACATGGTCCCTGGTGCTGCTGATGCTGCTGGTCCAGAGACCACACTGGGAGAATCACTGCTATAAACATAAGCTCCATCTTTTTTTTTTTTTTTAATTTTATTTATTTGACAGAGAAAGAGACAGTGAGAGAGGGAACACAAGCAGGGGGAGTGGGAGAGGGAGAAGCAGGCTTCCCGCCGAGCAGGGAGCCCGATGCGGGGCTCGATCCCAGGACCTGGGATCATGACCTGAGCCGAAGGCAGACGCTTAACGACTGAGCCACCAGGCGCCCCAACATAAGCTGCATCTTATCAGGAGTAAAATCTCTGTTGTTTACGTCAGTACCATCGTTGATGCTCAATGAGCAGGTAATAAATGAACAGCACTGCCGAAAGCCATCAAAATCCTGCACACCTCTATTACAAAGAAGTTTTAACAGACCACTTTAGGGCAGAAAATCATCTAGATTTTTGGGTGCAAAATGCATTCCAATGGACTCAGATGGTCTATTAAAGCAAAATACTGGTTCTCCTTGTTAACAAAATGTATTGCTACTAGATTTTTTTATTAGGTTTTTAACATTTTTATGAATTTTGCCACATTTGGTTTTTGCTCTCCATTTAACGTACATTTCAGAGAATCTACTTTTCCTATTCCAACTGGGAGAGGAACATTCCCCAGATTCATTGCAGAAATAACTAATGCTTGGGTTCTTACTGTTTTTTTCTCTTTTCTTCTCGTTAGAACCACTGATTCCTGTCGCAAGAGTGTCCCAAGCCACCACAAACAACTTATTCTAGGTAGCATGCAAAATACAAATGACTTTACATCCCCAGAATAAGTTTCATCTGTGATTGGCAGAGGCTGCTGTAATTCTGTGCCAGGCACACGGGAAGTCTTTTATACGTATGACTCCATTTATATCTTACAGTGAACTTTTAATGACGCCTATTATTTCGAAGCTGCATTCTGTCTAATAAGTTGCCATCCAGGCATTTATGGACATAAGGGAAAGAAGATACAGGAATGCTAGATTTGTTGTCTCCATCTGGTTATTTTACAGATGAGAATGCTGAAGTGATTTTGTTTTCTATGATCACAAACCTGGGTGCCTGGGTATTGGGAGAAGCCAAACATGATGTATGTGCATTAGAAGAATTGGTAAAAATGAGTGAGTTGAGTTGGATTTAAAATCTGTATCTTCTTCCTAACACAGTACTTTGTCCCCCAATTGCTTCATCTGATATGTTCAGAGTTGTGGCTTTTACTCATCCCTTACAGATGGAAGTCACACTGTTTATAGTAAAGTCGGGTAATTCTGTAAAGATCCTGGTGGAAGTAGAGAAATGGGAGTGGGGACGAGCCCACGGTGATGGTTTGTCCTTACCCCTGCTGCCCCAGGCCGAAGTGCAGCGGTGGCTGGAGCTCTCCGAGCCAGACGTGAAACCAGACACGTCAATTCCAGACACACGCTCCAGGCAAATCACTGCATATATTTGGTTTTACCTCTCCTTCTCTACCTCCCCGTCCTCTGGCCATGCTGAGCTATTGCAGGGGCTCTGACAAGCCTCTGCTTAACAATGGGGTGGAGAAGGATTTAAGAAAGAACATCCTGGGAGGTGTATGTGAGGAAGGGATGATGTTTTTTTCTAGCAAGTGGAGGTGTGCTAGGCAAAATACTAAAGGTGACCTCCCAAGATTGCTATCCCTAGTTATTCCACCAGATGCTAATCTCAGCACCACTGTGAAGGGACTTTGCAGGTGGCATTAAGGTTTTATTTTTATTATATATATATATATATTTTTTAGATCTATTTATTTGCTTATTTATTTGCCAGAGACAGAGAGCAAAAGAGAGAGCACAGGTAGGCAGAGCGGCAGGCAGAGGGCGAGGGAGAAGCAGGCTCCCTGCTGAGCAGGCAGCCCGATGCAGGGCTCGATCCCAGGACCCTGGAATCATGACCTGAGCTGAAGGCAGCTGCTTAACTGACTGAGCCACCCAGGCGTCCTGGCATTAAGGTTTTAGAATAAACACTTATGCATGTGTGTATGCATCTGTTTATTTTAGAATAAACCTGCTTTAGATGGGCAGGTTCAAAATGAGCAGATTCATGTGACCCTGAAAAGCAGAAAACTGTGCCTAGCTGAAGGGAGATGAAAAGACAGAGAGAATGGGGTTCTCTGGGTGGCTCAGTTGGTTAGGCCTCTGACTCTTAATTTTGGCTCAGGTCATGATCTCAGGGTCGCAGGATCTAGCCTGGTGTTGGGGTCACACTCAGCGTGGAGTCTGCTGGAGATTCTCTCTCTCCCCTTCCCTTTGCCCCTCCCCCCACTTGCTCTTGTTCTCTCTCCCTCTCTCAAATAATAAATAAATAAATCTTTAACAAAAAGAAATAAAAAAGAAAAGACAGAGAGATGTGGCAGAAGGGGAAGTCGCTGAAGGAGAAAAAGGGCCACAAGCCAAGGAGGGCAGTGGTTCTAGAAACTGAGAGTGACTGCCAGCCAACACTCAGTGAATAGTCAGGAACCTCCATCCTACACCTGCTACAAACTAAACTGGGTCAATGACCTGAATGAGCTGGAATGCACAATCTTCACAGCACCTCTCAGTAAGAACCCAACCAGTTGGCAACTTGATTTTGACCTTGTGAACCTGGGAGCAGAGAAACCAGCTGAGCCAACTGGAACTTCTGACCAACAGAAATATGAGATAATCTGAGTTACTACGTGTGTGATGATCAGTGCCTGCAGCATCGACAGCTAAGACAGGAGGAATGAGTGTGACCGAGGACGGCGTCAGGCCCATTTTCTCCCACAGCTCACATAGATCCTGCACACCCCTCGTGTCTGAGCACAGTCAAGACAGAGGAAGAATCATCTGTATTTTGTCCATCTCTTTATCTCTGGCATCTGGTTCAGCCTTAGGCCCCTGGTACTGATATGACAGATTTATTGAACACAAATTAAGATAGTATTTAATTTTTGCTACTGAATATATATTAACACTGAATGTTACTCAACATAAATTCGCAATCTAAATTTCACATTTATATTTATATATAATTTATACATAAATTTATATATTCATATAAATATATAAATATATAAGTTTATTATATAAACATATATAAATTTACCCAGCAACCTCTGTGTGGTAGGTATTACTACACACATGAGTGACCTGAGGCAGGAACAGTTACTAACCCGTCCAGCGGCCATAGCCTGGTAAGTGGCAGAGGCAAGGTCTGAATCCAGGCAGGCTAGCTGCACCGCCCATGGTCAAACCCCTGCGCTCTGTTGCTATTTGCTAAGTGAATACATAGACACTGATGAGCGTCGGAGATTTTTGGCATTGACCACTGCTAAAGTTTCCCCCACCGTTTTGCAAAGTTACTCATCAGTGGCCAGCCATGGGATACATCCAAAATGTAGCTCTAGAATCTGTTGCAAATGTTATGCAAACGTTGTCTACTGTCGCTGGGAAGACGTGTCTTTGAAGTGTTAACTTTGTCTCAAATAGTGTTCCAGATATGTTCTGCTTGGTCCTTTTTCAAATTGAGGAAATTTCCAGTTATGGCTTTGATGACTGCTTCATCTAATTATTCTCTTTCACTTTAGGAAGAATTTTTCTAAACATGAGGTTCAACCTGTTTTTCTTACTACTCTTATTTAAAGGGATATTTATATTTTACTAATTACTCTATGTGAGTTTTTGTGTAGTATCTGAGATACTTGTGGTGAATCAAACTGGATCTGTGATTTTTATTTTTAATCCATGGGTGGCAGCATGTCAAGTCCGTATCTCCAGGTCTGTGTGCTTCACCTTTCCAAAACAGACTTCACGGTTTCTCTTATTTCCCAACATTTCTTTGCCTGTTCTGTTCACTTGGTTTCTCAAAAATGAAATTTATCCTTGATTCCTGTCTTCCCTTCGTATCTCACATCATACCCTCAGAAGATCCTTGTTTTATTGGAAAAACATGCCCCAGAATCCACTCACTTTTCTTGTCTTGACCGAAGGTGCTTCCTGTTACAGGACCCATACTGCGGACGGGGATGAAAAGGCGAGCGGGAATGCAGTCTTCTCTAGTGACTTCACCATGTGGCCAACACTGTCCTGGGGACCTGGAGGCTGAACCGAAGGGAGCTCGATTCCACCGTCTCCTCACAGACCAATTGCCCATCTTGCCTGTGCTATCTCCTTCATTCCGTTCCTTTGATCTATTCTCCCTCTTTTCTCTCTCCTACCTTCCCATTTTCTCTATTCATTCCTAATTTGCCCCACCTTTATGTTGTGTTTTAGTTTATTCCTTGCATTTTTTAAGTTTTTTTTTATTATGTTATGTTAATCACATCATTACATTACATTAGTTTTTGATGTAATGTTCCATGATTCATTGTTCGCATATAACACCCAGTGGCTCCATTCAGTACGTGCCCTCTTTAATACCCATCACCAGTATTCCTTGCATTTTTATAAAACAATATCTAAATCACATAATTTTATATTTTCCTGACTATTTAGAGCCCACGTTCAGAAGTCTAAGTAACTACATTATCCTGTGTGTGGTCCAAGAAGCCTATATCTGGCAGGTAAACATCTTCTTTTACATTTATTGCTTCCAAAAATATTTTCCCTAAACTTAGATGAAAGAAGTGAAGAAGGTCCCCTCAGTGAGCAGTAGACTGTCAAGCACAGATTCCCCTACTGACATTTTCTTTTCCTTTTCTTGGGGTAGGATATGACACAGGTATGAAAAGTAACCATTGCCAAAGTGAACTAATGAGTATATTAATATTTATAAGGTGATCATTAAAGCATTAACTCTAATTTGAATGATAATGCTGTGGGCAGACTTGCCACTGTACTCATTTCCATGCTCAGACTTGATCCCTGCAAAAAACATTGCCCAAACCAACTCCCTCTTCAACTGAACATGATGAACAAAGAAGGTTGCTAATCACTGCTGGAGCATGATCTTGAATTGATTGCACTGTGGGAAGACAGTCTTGCTTTTATATATTGCCACTGTTTGCTTAATACCTCGGACATTAAAGAGAGAGAGCGAGAAAGAGAAATATACACTGTACTTTCACTGTAACATGCTTACTGGAAATCCTCATCTCAGAAAATGGTTCGAATAATGAAAAAAAGTGAGACTTTGATGACATAAAGCAATTCATTGTAGAAATACATGACAGAAGTGTTAAAATAACTTGAAGTGTTATTTAATTATTGGTTCACTTAAGTTATGTATTACAATAATAGCTGTTGCATGTGGCATCGTTATTTTAAATTACTAGTGGTATAAACACATTTTTATGGGCCCATAAAAAAGTAAATTCCTTGTACCAGCGGTTATTAAAACTAGTACTATCCTGTACTTCTTATATATTTTGAACTGCCTTGGAAAACAATTGCAATCGAGTATATTTATTCAAAGTAATATTTCCAATTTTTGTGGTATTTGATAATAAACTCTTGCTTGGCCGGTTCTTTTGATAAGAATACTGTGCATCTGAGATCCAAGTTTACTGTCTTCAGTGCATATTGCTCATCATTAAAATCAAGATGGTGATTTCTCACTTGCTGTTGTGAAAATTAAATGCTTACAAATACATAAAGCGTCTAACAGTGCTTGGAATATAAAGGTTACTCACCGATCTTGCCCATCACCATCATGATCGTTATAACTGTTAGTAGTTGTTCTATATTAATTCTATATGAATGTTTATTTCCTACCTCAACTTTTAATGTTTTCTTTATCTTGGCTGCAACTACATTTCTCTCAAATCTGCTTGAAAGCAGAAATCATCTATTCTGCCATTGTACCTGGCACCTCGGACTGTCCTGAGCATACGGAACATGGTCAATTTAATTCAGCTCATCAGACATTCATATTAGATTTGACCATGGTGTGTTTAAAAGAAAGCTCAAGCTTCCGATGGCAGTGCCATGCTACACGGTGTCTTCCCTTCTGTTTTGCTGATATGATCTGCAGATGAAAGTGGGTGCAGTCAGAAGCATGGATAAAGCCACTTTGGTAGTGACCTTCCTCACATCTTTTACCCCCCTTCCGACTTAACCTTACTCTCGCTCTATCTCACATCCCCGTGCCCTGTTACTGACCCTTTCTCTTCTCTGTTCCTCTTCCCAGGCTGCAATAAATTTCTGGAAATGTGCTGATATTCATACTTTCTAAATTAAATTGAGCTTTACTCTACCTCAGCGATTGTAATAATAACAAAATGGCAGAAAGAGTTTCTTCTCATCACTCTTTCCCTTCAGGATCTAGGAAGTGATAAGGTATCCAAGAAATACAGATAGGTATCCCCAAGAATATTCATGTAAGTTCTGTGAATGTTGTGCAGTGTGGGTGTTACAATGATGGCGATAATAATGTCTATTAATTATTGATCATTTGCCAGACATTTTGAGATATATAATGCATATTATCTAGTCCATTTCCATAATAACACCTTGTAAGATGGATATTATTATTCAGTTCAGAAAGGTTAAATCACTTGCCCAAAGTCATATGACAAATTAGGAGGCAGAGTTGGGATTTAGAGCACAAGTCACTTTAATTTCAAAGTTCAATTTCCTCCTACTCTGCTGTCTTGCACATCTATTTTGGGTTGTTCTTTGTTTTAATACTTTTACACTTTTGTATGTCTTTAATTTCATAACTTCAATTGTACTTCTAATCACATACTTGGCTGATTCTAACTTTTTGTTTTATTTTAAATTAAGACTTTATATTTTTAGAGCAGTTTAAGTAAGGTTCACAGCAAAATTGAAGAGAAGGTACAGAGATTTATCAAATACCTCCCACCTCCACACATGCACAGGTTGCCCCAACATCAACCTCCCCCACCAGAGCTGTAGGCATATCTGTTATAACTGATGAATCTACCTTGACACATAGTCAAAGTCCATAGTTCATATTAACTTCGCTTTATTTTGAAATTCAGAAGATTCAGTTGTGATATTCTTCTCTATTGTTATCTACCTATCTATCCATCTATGAACATCATCTATCATCATTTATCTATAATTTCCTTCATGTTGTTGTAGAAAAATGAACACCCTCCCTCATTTCTTTAATGACTCTTTCTGACTCCTCCACCCTGAGTATGAAGGTGTGAATGGCCTCACTTGAGTGCTGTCCTCAATTTTTTCACCTGGGTTTGATTGGTCTTTTTTTTTTTTTGAAATTTTAAAAAATCTTATTATGTTATGTTAATCACCATACATTACATCATTAGTCTTTTAAAATTCAGCAGTGTCTGAAAAATCCTCGGTCCATGTCTTAGGCTCCAAACTCCGTTTCATATTTTCTGGAAGGCACCTCCAGCCAACTGTCTCTGATTCCACACACATTATTTCTCCCCCTTCCTAAATCAGGTAATACCACTCCTCCCAGTAACTTTTGAGTCATCTTGCCCTGTCTTTCTTCCCTGGAAGCACTATTTGATCTGCCACCAAACCTGGATAATTTTCCTTTTATTTGTTATTTTTTTAAAGATTTATTTATTTGAGAGAGAGAGAGAGAGAGAGAGAATGCAGGGGGGGACGGCAGAGGGAGAGGGAGAGAGAAACCCAAGCCGACTCCACGCTGAGTGTAGACCCCGTCTATCTCTTCCTCTTAATTTCCATGATTATTTACCTATTTTATCATAATTTGGAAAAATCCTTTTAACAACCTTCCAGCTGATATCTCTGCCCCCTTCTTCCTGTGTCACAGATAGGATTTACTCCTTCTCTGCTGACCTCTAGCTCCAACTTCTTGTTCCTGTTTTATCCCCTGACCTTCTCTTTATCTCCCACTTAACCTTACTCTTTCTACGCTGTATTTTGCTTGGAAAATATTTGGCCCTTTTAAACTCAAATTTTTCTTTTCTGTGTGATGTTCATCTTTTTTCTATGTCTGTTGAAATTGTCAGCCATTCTTCAACATTTGTGTCAAGTATTGCCTCCCTAAATTATTTACCTATCTGCCAAGTAGAATTCAAATTTCTCTCCACCATGATTCTGCAGTGATTTGCACATAGATTCCAATATTACAGCAACATTTTGTTACCATTTGATTTGCATACTTAGATTGTAAGTCTAAAAATAAGGCAAGTCTTCTCATTTTCTTTCCCAAGAAGATAAACACAGGTTGAATCACACACTTGATACTCAATAATTGCCAGTAACTTGAAGTACAGACCCTGGGAATCAATCATCTTGTACATAATATTTTACAGTACAAAACACCTCTATAGTGACATTTACTCCCTGCCCACTCTCGCTCCCTTCCTACTCCAGTGCACAAATAGGAGAAATCACAGGCTTTACATGCATTTCAATTCCACCTGCACAATTTAACAGCTAGTGATGTTGGGCCAAATTATTCAACTCCCTGGAGTGATGATGTCTTCACCCAAGAGCTGGAAATTTGGTTGTTCTCAGGATTAATGAGATGATATATGTGACCTGTCTTAAAGGACATGACATGTATATCATGCTATGGAATCATGCCTTTCCTTCCTTTTGGCCTTCCCTATTCATTTAAAAATCCAGTTCCATATCACTATTAAATACTGAAGCTTTCTTAATCAGAAATTCTGATTTTCTGTCTTTATTTTCTAGTGTTTTATATTTGACAATTTGATCCTGGTCCCCTAGAAGGCATATTCCATGAATTATTGTTAAATTTTCTTTTTTTTTTAATAAAAGAATTATTTATTTGAGAAAGAGAGAGAGAGAGGAAGAGAGCCAGCACGAGCGGGGGGAGGGGCAGAGGAATAGAGAGAATCTCAGGTAGGCTCCCAGCCGAGCACAGAGCCTGACGTGGGGGCTCAATCTCGCAATCCTGAGATCATGACCTGAGCGGAAACCAAGAGTTGGATGCTTAATCAACTGAACCACCCAGGCGTCCCACCATTTTCATGCTTGATCAGCATTACTGGAAGATGACATCATGGGCTGGCTTCCTCTTTTATCCCATTAGCAACATATATTGAGCACTGATTTCTAGAAAATGAATTGAAAAGAGATGATATTTTTCTCTTTAATTATTTTTAAAAAGATACTTGTTTCATTCTGAAATATTTATATCATTCCTAAATTCAAAGAGGAAATCAGGCTTGTATAAAGTATATTTAATGAGAATAAGTGAATACACCCTCAAAATAATAGTGATAAACAATTTTTGTTGTCCACTTTCACTGGTTAAAGAAATAAACTTGCAGTTATAAGAGGAATATGTTCTGGGGATCTATGTACAACATGGTAACTATACTTAATTGTACTGTACTTTATACTTGAAAGTTGCTAAGAGAGTAGATATTAAATGTTCTTACCAAATCAACATTAACAACGAAATGTAATTATATGAGGTGATGGATGTATCAACCTTATTGTAATCATTTTGCAAAATATACATGTATCAAATCATCACACTGCATACTTTAAACTTACACAACGTTGTATGTCAATTATATCTCAAGCAGAAAAATTTAAAAATAAAAAGCAAGTAAGAAAAAAAAAAAACAAATCTGAGACAAGTATCAGAGTAAGTTGCTTGTATTAAAAATATGTAAGTTTGGGGGCACCTGGGTGGCTCATATGGTTAAGCATCTGCCTTCGGCTCGGGTCATGATCCCAGAGTCCTGGGATCGAGCCCTGTATCGGGCTCCTGGCTCGGTGGGGAGCCTGCTTCTCCCTCTCCCTCTGCCTCTCCCACACTGCTCATGCTCTCTCTCTCTCTGTATCTCTGTGTCTCAAATGAATAAACAAAATCTTTAAAAAACAATGTGTAAGTCTGAAGGCAATGTGTAAGTCTGAAGGTAAAGTCAAAATAATATGTTAGAATATAGTGGCCCACTGTGATTTCTGACTTAACTAGAAGATAGATTCCTAAGTTTTATCCTTCATGATGATAGAGCTATAGTTTATTAAGTGCTCAGCAGGTATTTTAATTCACTTCCTCATTTCATCCTAATAAAAACCTAACAAAAATCCTATGAGGTGGGTGCTGTCATTACCCTACTTTTATGGAGAAGGCATAGTCAGTGTAAATAACTTGCCCAGGTCACAGAGGTATTAAGTGATGATGCAGGACCTTGAGCTCAGGTTGACCTCAAATGCCATGCCCACAGCAGCACTGTACTCTTCTTACTCTGACTTACATTTGCTTAGTAGCCTTCTGACCTTCCTATCCATACCTCACTCACTCTACTTTTATGTCATAAGAGGGAACTTAAAAACAAAAAACAGATGGTAGTAAGTGCCAAATGTCCAAACTGGCTCCAGTATCGAAGTGAAGCCAACTAGTTTCACAGAATGAATCTTGAAACAGTGTTGGGGATGATGGTTATGCTCTCAGTTTATTCCATCATCTGATTCATAATGCAGCAGAAATGTCGCTACAGGCCATTGAGGCTGAAAGGCCGTGGATATCATATAGTCCAGCCCCTTAATTTTATAGAAGAGGAAATTGAGGCCCACAAAGGTTAAATGACTCGCCTAAATGACTTTCAATGAACAATAGCAAGAAAAATTACGATTGCAAACATGTAGTATTTCAGGTTTATGATGGGTTTTTGTGGGTTTGCTTGGGAATATAGCTATTGTTTATATCATTGCTTTTGCAGAAAAGTATGTGGTAAGAAGTTCAAAATACCCACTACAACTTCATGCACTAAGGGAATGAAATAAAAGCTGAGGAGCTGAGGCAGGATTAGAAGACTAAGCAAAAAAGAAATAGGTAGGTTCAGAAATGGGTGTTTACAGTGAATGACTAATGTGCCATAACTAGCCATAAGCACGTTGTTTTTTTCCAATGACTAAGTGAAGTTAAAAAAAAAAAAAAAAAAAAAAGGCCTGAACTTGACAAAGTTCTTGGGAAAACAACAGACCAGAGCAAAAAATACATTTTTCAAAGATGGAGTTCCTACGAACATTCTAGACTTCTTGCAACAGGAGAGACTGTAAATCTAAATTAATTTATTTACTCATATTTAAATTTAATTTACAGTGAATGTTTCTTACCAGGTGGAAGGTATATGTGTATTTGGATGTACATTATATCATATACTCCATTTCTGATCTGTGTTTCATTTACAAGCCTATTAATTTAAAACCCCACTTATAATTTCATATATAGTTTCCCTTAAACAAGTTTATTTTTAGCTAAGGAACAAGGGAATTAATTGTTCAAGCGCTTGCTACTCTTAGCACTTACAGCATTAATGGGAGGAAGGAGAGAACCACAGGAGAACAAAACCGCCAGAGCACATCCAGGAGTGTAAGCTGATGCGGTGAGTGCTCCTGGCCCAAAAAAGGATGTGAATGGCCCAAAGGAGACTGCGCCCTGACCTCTTCTCCTCCAAAGCCTTAAGCCGGAGATGTTCTGTTACTGCCTTTGTGGGATTAGTAATGGCTCCTTCGCCTGCCTCCCCTACTGCAGGTAATGGCTATAACCCATGCAATTACCTTCTTTTGTCTTCTCAGAGTTCAAGGTAAATTATTTCCACCTCTTTGCAGGGGGCATTTGAAACTGAAGTTATTTTTAGGGAGAAATACATTTTTTTCACGTAAGATGCAGAAGTTGTTGCTCCTCAGGCAGCTGAGAGAAAATGAAAGGCACTTCAAGTCTTTTTAAAAGGCAGATTCTGATGTTTAGCTTGAGATCAAAGAGGAACTCAGGAGAGGAGGGAAAATAGAGGGTAGACCAGAATATACAACACCGAAGCCTTTGAAGCACTGCCATTACATCTCTGATCTTTGAACTTGGCAACTTGTTTCACGAAGATGAGTTGAATCCCTTGCAATTGTGAAGCTAATAACCAGGTAGCTGGAGTGCTAGGTACCAACATTCAGAACAAGAAGGCTGCGTTCTTGAACATTATTAACGCAGACACGCTTTTGCTTACACCTGTAAACACACTGAAACCAATAAAACACTTTCTAGTATTGATGGAGTCAAAAGTCACGACTTTTGTCAGGGGGGGGGGGGATATCTTGCAGTTCTTCCAGTCCTCATCGTGACTTCTTGGTATATAGGATTATATTAAACGCTCAACTCTGGACTCCATCTACTTGGATTTGACTTCCGGTATCTCTGCTTCTTAGCTGTGAAAGCTTAGGCAACTTATTTAACTTCTCTGTCCTGAAATTTACTCATGGATTAAAAAAAAAAAAGGTTAATAGGATTAGGGCTGGTTTTGAAAGGTGGTTGTGAGGATAAATGAGATAAGTGGCTGCCATAGTGTAAGTTCTCAATAAATATCAGGTATTATTATTCATTACATTCTATAGCAAGATGACTTTCTTTTTGAGTGACTTTATTTTTCAATAGTGTTACAGATAAAGCTGTTCAACACTTATTTCATTACCCAAACATACTCAGCTGAACGTAGAGTTTAAGCCATACTTCCATACTACCTTACTTACAAGTGGTGGTTTATATCTAAGAGACCCTGGTTTCTAAGAGTGTTGACACCATGGATGCCTCTTGTTACTGAGAGGAAATTGATTCCTTCCCTCTCTGTGCTTCTCTAATTTGAAGTGGGGGAAAAAAACAGAAGTTATGGCTTAGAGGCAGATTACTTGTGGGCTCTTCCTTATTCACCATCAGTCAGTGAGATCACTGTAGTTTCTCAGCACCTGGTATTGATCTCAATTACATCCCGATTGTTTCCTAAATTTATCCTACCTGAAGTGGTAGAGACTGGAAATCCATCACATTTTATTGCCTCGACTATGGAGACACCCACAAGATACAATTGCAAAGAATGTGCACGATGTCAGGTATTCCATAGTGCAGTTTTATTCCACAGGAAAATAAATGACTGTGAGAACAGCACATATTTTAATCCCTCCCATCTCTGGTTTCACCTTTGCTTGGTCCAGACATATTTATCATCTGCTAGTATGTTAATGTGTGGTTTTTCCTCTATATTTTCTCTGTAAGTGGCCCTGCCAACACAATAGATACTGATGAGATTCTTAAAAATCGTGGTAAATATTTAAGGAAAAAGGAAGGATCTGGGACTCTGATATTCACCAAGTGCTAAGAAGAAAAAATGATTTTTTTCCATGTGTTTTTAAAGTACTTGAGCCAATTTTGATTGAAACCTGTAAGTTTGGGGTGATGGTATGATTTATCCAATTTGTGTATAATCTGTTAAACATGGACACTAGGACTTTGATTTGGATGCAAGTTTAAACTTGATGAATCATTATAGTATAGTGCTTTGAAAAGTCTCAAAATGTAGAAATTCAAATAATATTGCCTGTAAAATAATCCTCTTAGATATTCTATGATAAATTTTGACCCATGCCTTTTAAGTTTTATACTGGATAAATGTTTTTATGAGTCATGTGAAAATTATTATTTTCAAGCAAATCTTAATTTGACTAAAATTTGTTCTATTCCTTTAGATTCTCTATTTCTGTAGCTTATATTTGACTTTGGTTATATTCATAAATCACATTCAGTCTCAGCGGATGAAGATTTTCCACCACTGTCTATACACAAAATAATGTGCTATAGAGTCTGAAAGCAATTCCAAGAGAGGTAGTCCAGTAATTTTTTGGTCAATGGTGACATTACTGAAATAACGGAATAGCTTTTGAAGGTGACTATTGTGTTAAAGGGCGGAAAAGTCACTTGAGCATATACATTTGGGAAGAGTTGTTAAAAATATCAGTGTCAGTGCACCTAGACCTCTCAAGCTCCCTTTAAAACATAATAATCCATTTCTAAAATAGGATAGACCTCTGAGTTCTAATAAAAAGTAAAATTATTATTGTTCAGGCACTACATTGCTACTGAAAACAGTACTTCCACTAATAGTCCAAGATGTAAAAAAAAAAAAAAAATTTTTTTTTTAGTTTTTAGTACCAGACAAAATGTTTGCTGAGTGCCAAAATATCAAGGACATTATCTTAGGCACTATTTCAGGGAAGGAGAGACATTAATTCTTTTGGGAAAACAACTTTGATTTTCCAAACTTACGTTCTCCCACCTTCAACCCTAATTGCACCCTGTATAAACTTCTGTTTTGTCACTTATCTCAAAGTATTTAAATTATTTGTTTAGATTTCTTTTTTTTTTTTTTTAAAGATTTTTTATTTATTTATTTGACAGAGAGAGACACAGTGAGAGAGGGAATACAAGCAGGGGGAGTGGGAGAGGGAGAAGCAGGCTTCCTGCGGAGCAGGGAGCCCGATGCGGGGCTCGATCCCAGGACCCCAGGATCATGACCTGAGCTGAAGGCAGACGCTTAACAACTGAGCCATCCAGGCACCCCTATTTGTTTAGATTTCTGCCTATCCCGCTTGACCTGGGGTCTTTCAGAACATGGGTGATATTGCGGTATTGGCAGGATCATACACAATGCCAAACCCATAGTAGATCCTTCATAGATATTTGATAAATGAATAAATAAATGGTTCACTGAAAGCAAACTATTTGAGCCAATTTATGTTTACTTTCAAACACAAGAATAATAAAAATGTATCACAGAAGGAATATGGAAAATAGAATTGTAGTATTTTCTTTGTTGTAAATTCATAGTCACGACATTCTTTGAAATTAAATGATCCACATCTGTGATAAGAAGTGGCCTGTTCTTGAGGTGAAGTAATTTGCCCTATAGCTCACAGGAACTTTGAGAGAGAAAATGAAATAAGATGTTTAGACACCTTGAGGGCTTTCTGATCCCAGTTTTGACATGTTAAGAGCTTGGAAGTCATCATTCTTATCCTTAAAATGAGTAAATTTAAATAAAATGAAAAGCAATGGCTTCTCTTATTTTTCAGGGATCTGGGTTCCCAGGGCAAGACACCACCTCACAATCTGGAGAGACAGGTGGATGCGGAAAGTCAAAGTCAAGACCTGCCTCCCTGGCGCAGAAGCTGCTGGAGCCATAAACTGGTAGGAAAACCGAGACAGCAATCTTGACAAATTGCGGGGAACTGAGTGTGAACTCCTTTGAGGTGAGAAACCTCAGGCAGGGAGCTGAAGTCTTGGAGCACTCACCCGTTTCATGGGTTTGCCTCTAGGAACTCCACTAGGTTCTAATAGTGAAGATCCCAGTAATCTCCCCTCCTTGACCTAGCAGAGGATTGGAAAAGAAATCATTGTAAAATGCACCCAGAGTGCTCTCATCACGAAGGCCTACTTTCTGGGGGGAAAAGACTTAAAGCCTTATCCCAGTTGGGAAGGATATTCTTCCCATTCTGGACTCCTCTAGCTTTCCTGCCTCACAGGAGAAAGAGCTCTACCTCTGGAGAAACAGGTGTGACAAGTCTGAGGCAGAGGCCCTCTGAAAACGGAAATTTAATCCTAACATAACAGAAATCCTCCCCCCCTCACACATTGCTACCAAACAAATGAGACTCAAGTCTGGTAAGTGTGCACCACAGCAATATGCAGACTGTCCCTCAGAAGGAGAGCTGAGGGAAATTCAGAGTCAAGGAGGAGAGAAAGAAGATGACACTAGAGGAATGTGAAACTTCTGACACTCACAGGTTCAACCAACATTTAACACAGCCCGATTCTTAGCCAGACTGACGTAGATCCTTACCCCAAAGGTCTATTTACCTCAGTTCTTATTACTCAATATAAAATGACCAGCTTTCAACCAAAAAAAAAATTATAAATAATGCTGGAAGGAGAGAAAAAAAAATATACTCTCAAGAGATAAAATAAATCTCAGAGCCAGACTCAGGACATAGGTATCAGAATTATCAGAAAATTTAAAATAACTATGATTGGTATCTTAAGGGCTGTACTGGGGAAAAGCATGTAACAAGAAGAGATGTATAATATAAGCAGAGAAATGGAAACTCTCAGAATCAAAAAGAAATGCTACAAATAAAACATACTGCAACAAAGAATGCCTTCAGTGGGTGCACCAGTAAACTCAGTATAACCCAGGAAAGAATTAGTGAGCTTAAAAATATATAAATGGGCATGTCCCACATGAAATACAAAGAGAAAAATAAGTGAAGAAAAAACAGAATAGGATATTTAAAAACTGTGGGGCATATTTCAAAAGGTGTAACATATGTTTAGTTAAAATGCCAGAAGGATAAGGAAAAATAGAACAGAGAAGAAAAAATTATTTAAAGTAGTAATAGCTGAGATTATTCTGAAATTAAGGACAGACATCAAGCAAGAGATTCAGGAAGCTCAGAGAACACCAGGCAAGATAATACCGACAACTATATCTAGGAATCATTTTCAAACTGTAGAAAACCAAAGACAAAGAGAAATATATTGAAAGAAGCCAGTAAAGAAACAATAACAAACACCAATATATAATTATATATAGTGAGATTATCTGTCCAAAGTTAAAGAGAAGTAAAGACTTGTCCGAAAAACAAAATCTGAGGGAATTCATCGCCAGCAGACCTGTCCTACAAGGAGCATTAAAAGAAAATTTTCAGGGACAAGGAAAATGATAGAGGCAGAAACTCAGATGTATAAAAGAAAGCATCAAGGAAGGGATAAATGATAGTGTAAATTAAAACCGACATATTTTATTTTTCATTCTTAATTGATGTAAAGAATAACCATTTGAACTAATGATAGCAACAATGTATTGGGTGATAAAAGCATCTGGATAAGTGAAATGAATGACAGCGATATCTTAAGGAATAGGAGGGAAAAATCAGAAATACTTTGTTACAGGGTACCTGCACTACTCTAGAAGTGGTATAGCATTACTTGAAAGTAGAGATATATTAGTCAATGTATATTGGAAATTCTAAAGTGATAACTATAGCATTTTTTAAGTATAAGTGATATGCCAAAGGGCTATTAAAATAAAAACAGATACACTCAGAAGTAATGATAGTAATCATGTTTTATCACCTATCTCGGCATCCTTTATCTGGTCAAGTTGACACATACAATCAACCATTCCAATCCACAACTCCTGGAGGCCTGGACACTGGGAGTGAAGACCTGGGGAACCCAGGAACTAAACAAAAAAATATACGATGAAGTCCTTCTTTTCTAGTAGTTGAAATGGTAGTCCTTGATCTGCTGTCCCCGCATCTCTGTGAAGACTATGAATGAACACTGTGTAGAATACATGAGTAGAATACTTCACACATCTATGTATTTCTCAATGTGTAGAGGTGGCTGAAATTAATTCAATCTACACTCATTCAGAAGTGTTACTGAATTTACACTATCATCACATATTTTCTCAATGTGAATTAAAACTGTAATTACTAACATGTTGGAGATCCCCAAAAGTTTAGCCATTCTCAAAAATACGAAGTCCAGAGCATAGTGCATAGAATGAGAATTATACAAACATCATAAAGCCAACAGGCTCTCATTCAGCCAATATAATAATACCAACATGTTTGAGAAGAAGTAAAGGGGTATGAGGTATTGTGGTGTTATGCAGGGAGTTTTGAAATTAATTTTTATTGTGCAACTATTTATTCAATAACAATAAAATAATTTGAAGTGTTTGTGCTGAAAACCTTTTCTGGATGCCCACACCTTGGCTTACTAGCCTTATGTAATTAGGTGAGCCCTTAATCCATTCTATCAGTGTCCCCATTAGTTAGATGGGATGATATCACTTTCCTTACATTAATTACTATCATATACATATTAGGGGTTGTATAGATATTAGGGGTGTCATATGCCTGCAAAATAGCTATTCATATGAATTTTTGGCTAACTTGTTTTAACTGATATAATCTTTATCCTTTTTTTTTTTTTGGTGATTATCCTTTTTTTTTTTTTAAGATTCTATTTATTTATTTGACAGAGAGATTGAGAGAGAAAGAACAACAGGCAGAGGGGCAGGCAGAGGGAGAGGGGGAAGCAGGCTCCCCGTGAGCAGGGAGCCCGATATGGGGCTTGAGCCCATATCCCTGGGATCATGACCTGAGCTGAAGACAGCCGCTTAGCCAACTGAGCCACCCAGGTGCCCCAATTTTTATCCTTCTATTATAAACATGTTAAAAATAATTTTTGGATGTGTATTATAACATAAAGCAGGCACAATTTAGCTAAAAATTACAATTACCACGAGAAGAGAGAAGATAAAGAATGAAGAAGATGGGAATAACCCGAATTGGGTTAGACATCATTTGCTATCTCAATTTTCATTCCCCAGCTCTCCAAGGTTCATGCCACTCTACATAGAAAAGGATTTTCTTTTTTCTTCATGGCTTGGGGGAAGGTAGCAGGAATAAACTATAAGGATTGCTTACTTAGAATCTAGGAGCTAATAAAATTGAATTATGCCCATGTGTTTAATAAAAGCTTCTATTCTATTCCTTCAACAATTCTTTATTAAGTACCTACTATGTATCAAGCCCTGGAGACACCAGCAGACTAAATGGGTAAATATTTGTGGAGCTTACATTTTACTAGGAGAAGGGAGACAATAAACAAGTAAACTAAAAAGTACACAACCAAATGGTGCCATGAAGGAAAATTAAGTGGGATAACACATAGAAAATAATGGGGTAGGGGGAGAGACAGTTTTTTAAAATAGGATAGTTAGAAAGGCATTTGCTAGGTGTTCTCCACTTAAAAGGAGACCAGAGGGTGAGGGAAGCAGCCACATCTGGGCAGAAGTAATCAGGTAGCCGGAACAGGGAGTTCAGAGGTCCTTGGTAAACACCAGCTTGCTGTGTCTGAGGAACAGCAGGAAGGCCAGGGAGGCTGGAGAAGAGTGAGCAGCAGGGTTGACTTATTTAAAGTGAAATAAACAGAGTTTCCAGGGCCAGGATTGTATGGATGCATCTTTTAAATCATAGCAGGTTTTTATTTCTATTGAGATGGGAAGTCACCAGGAGGGTAGCCAGGAAGTTTGACCTGCATGGAGTTGTAGAGATATTTCATTGATCATGGCATCCTTAGGGATAAGACAGACAGGCAGGGAATCATGGAGAGTGCTGCTTAATATTTATAAAACAAACAAACAAACAAACACAAATCAAGAGTGGAACAACAGTAGGGTAAGTCTGGTCACCCCAATTAAAAAAATTAAGACTCTCCCTTCTTCATCCTCAGATCCAAATCAATATTCAGATCCAGAATCCATGGCCAGAGGAGGTAGCCAGGTCTCTAGGAGGAGGAACTTTCACGACCATAGTAAGTGAGGATTCTCCCAGTTTTGCTACGAACTGCCCACAACCATTTACTCAGTGGAGAAAGGGTAATAACTAGATATCTGGGCATTTTGTTGACTACTGGTTACAAAATCTGGTAACAAGATTTGGGGCCTGGAGTCCCAAAGTATCATCATGAACCCCCTTCTATTAAAGTGGGGTCCTATGAATACATGACTAAAGTCCACTGACAGTTGGGCCCAGTATGTCCACCCATCAATGATACTTTCTCCAGTCTCTGACAATATAATTGTCAGAACTGATACACCTGGCATTTGGCAAAGCCCCCATATTGGTTCTCTATCCTGTCAGATAAGCATTATTAGAATGGACAGGCCAAGTGGAGAATAATCCTCCTCACCTCCCAACTCCCACCTGGCCAAGATAGTAAATTAAAACAAAACAAAACAAAAAACACCAAAAAACAAAAAACAACTATATTGTATCCATGGAGGATAGCAACCACAAACACATAAATGATGCAGGGGTGTTAGTTAGTGTTATTATATCTTAATTTGTTCTACAGAGAAACTGAACGAATCCTGGCAAACAACTGTAAGCTACTGCAGCCTTAACCAAGCATAAGGCCTGATCGAGCTGCTTTGCCAGATGCAGTATCATTACTAGAGAAGATTAAAGAGGTCTCAGATACAGTATGTGGCCATTGATTTGGTGAATATCCAAAGGTACCAAGTCTCATAGAGTGCTAAAATGGCCTTACAATGGCTCAGCTGAAACACTAACTCAAAAGTAACACTTTGATAGAATAGGTGTCATCCTTCAGGATGCAGTTTATATATCAAATCCAAGATTTCAACATGGGACAATGTTCTCAACAGGATCCAGGGACCATGAGGTGGATGGAAGCAGAAGTAGCCAACTAACCATGACTCCACATTATGCTCTAAGGGATTTTGTGCAACTTGGAATTCTGCAGGATTGTGGGTCCTGGCCTCCAAAAGGGGTACACTCCTACTTCTCATGCTGCTATAACAAAATACCGGGTACTGGGTGGCTTAAACAACAGAAATCCATTTTCTCACAGCTCTGGAGGGTTGAAGTCTGTGCTCAAAGTGCCATCAGGATTGCTTTCTGTTGAAAATTCTCTTCTTGGCTTATAGGCAGCTGCCTTCTTATTGTAACCTCACATGGTCTCTTCTTTGTATGATAGAGGGAGACAAAGCTATCTCTCTGGTGTCTCCTCCTCTTCTTAAAAATATATCAGTCCTATTAGATCAGGGTTCTACCTTAAGACCTCACTTAACCTTAGTTACCTCCTTATAGTCCCTATCTCCAAATACAGTCACATTGGAGGTTAAAGCTTCAACCTCTGAATTTGGGGGGAGCACAATCCTGTCCATAACACCTGCCATAGGAGACATCAAAGTTCTTTTTTTTTTTTTAAGATTTTATTTATTTATTTGACAGAGAGGAGAGCACAAGCAGGGGGAGCAGCAAGCAGAGGGAGAGAGAGAAGCAGATTCCCCGCTGAGCAGGGAGCCTGATGTGGGACTCAATCCCAGGACCCTGGGACCATGACCCGAGCTGAAGGCTGATGCTTAACCGACTGAACCACCCAGGCACCCCAAAATTCTAACTAAACTACAAATTATGGTTGTTCCCAGGGCACTTTAGACTCATTGTGTCCAGACACCTACAGGCAAGAAGGAGTCACCCAAATGATTTGAGTAATTGATCCCAATCATCAAGAGGAGGAAAGACTTTTAATCAATGTTAGAGTTTAAAATACAAGTTAAACCCTGGTCATCCAGTTGGCTCCTACAATATGCCCTTGCCTCATGGTGACTACAAATAGACCCCGGATGAAAATAGACTACAAATAGTCACCTCATGGTGACTACAAATAGATTATGAGCACCCTCACTTGAGAAGCAAAATATCAGATGTTATACCTGTATATAAAATGTAGAATCCTCAAATATACAAGAATGTGCATTGCAGCATGATTTTTGGTGGTAAGGAGTTGGAAACAACTTGGGATTACATCCTTGCTAAGAGAAGAGAGAGGAAAAATGTGTTAGGTGTACCCCATGGAGCAATATGAAACACCTAGATTGAGCAGCGGATTATGTGAGCACAAAGTAAATTGGATCGATTTTAACAATATAATGTTTATTGAAAAAAGTGAAGAAATGAGTAAGATAGTCAATATAATAGTAATGATTTAATAGTGAATAGTAATTGTAATAGTAAAAACTAAAGACAGTTGCCCACCAAAAGACAATGCACATTTTGGAAGAACACAAATACACAGACACACAGACACACACAAGACATTAGTGTGGTGGCCTGTTGTTTGTGAGGTTGGGAGGGGAACAGGTGTGTGTTTAGGGATAAAAGGAAGAAAGAAGTGAGGGACAGGGAAACTGAAACAACAGTCATGCCTACTGACTACATTCCAGCAATACATCTTTATGTACCCAACACTCCCATCTACTCCAATAAGTGCTGCTTCTAAAGCATCCTTTATTCCAACACTTGCAACATTTAAGTTCATGGTGGACTGAGCTGCCTGGCAGTGCTAGACATCTCTACACATTTTCCAGATGAATAACTGGATTTAGGCAATGACTCTCTACATCCTGCTTCACCAACTGCTTATCATCCACTTCACACGCTTTTGTACAGACTGTTGACCTGTCACTTGGCTTTGGTTTTGTGCTCACAACTCTTTCATTCCCTCATTCTTTCCCGGTAACTTTTCCAATTTTGTCTATTGTATAGAATGTATAATTTGTAGGTAAGGCCAAAAGAAACATGTCATTTTTTAAAGAGCTTTCTGATAGCATCCACCAGTCACTTGTTACCATATATGGTTTATCACAAGGAATTAAGCTGTAAGTGTTGAAAAGAAAAATAACATATTAAACATATTAATATTGCTATTTTGCAAATAGTATCACATAAGCATTACCACCAAATTATGAATTTCACCAAAATATGTACATCCTAGCCTCCACGGTAAACATCCCAGGCGACCCAGGGATTTTGCAGTAGGATTCCATCATTAGGGTATGAGGAGATTTTTTCACCAAGTATGACCTATGGATGCCATGTAAGCATTGGTCAATTAAACAAAATAGGACCTCTGTGAGATGCATCCTTAAGGATAAGCCATCAAATTCAATACTCAGTTGTTAGCTAATTTACATTGCCTTGAGAGGCTTAACTAGACCACATTCTCTCTCTCTCTTTTTTTTTCAATGAACATAAGAATTATCATTCTGCTCTGAATCAAAGGTTTTCATTTGATATATTTAATAATAAAGGAAACTCAAGGAATCACATAACTTTTGGACCAGCTTAGTAGGAGAAACAGAGAGCGTCCAAGCGAATAAAGCAAAGTGCTGCATTATTAGGAAAATAAAGACGGGAGAAAATAATAACCTGATAGGAAATGCTACCTCAAAATTAAATATGTTAACCAGGAGAGTCAAACAGCTTTTTCCCCTAAGCTCAAGCAACTTTTCAGTAAGGTGAATTTAGCTGTGCTCAGTGTTTTCTAACAAAAACAAAAAGTTAATTTGGACTTGGTGATATAAAAGTTCAGGGTTATGTGAAAATCTCAAAGGAGTTGACCCCTTTTTCTCCTGAGATTATTATTTTTTTAAACTAGATTTTTACTGGACCTCACTCTGCTGAAGTTGCCCATTTTTTACAGGGTCTTTGATATTCAGTCTACAATGAAGTTAATTCAATAGTTAGAAAATAATGAAAAGGAATTTTCCTCATCTTCATTTGAAATGGCTTCACAGCAGACAGAACAGCATGGGATGATGAACAATGGATTAGCCATCAGAGGCTTTTCCTTGTGAATTCAACTTCGCCCAAAATTAACAATAGTGAACTTGGGCAAGCTCCAGCTCCCTGAGCCTCAGTTCCCACATCTAGGTAATCATGTTGGACTAGGTAAGAGGTTCTTAACCTGAGATCCATATACCCCAAGTTACCTGCCTGTGGATAGGCCTTGGAGGTGGGCAGGAGAATGCGGTCTCAGGCAGAAAATTGGTACTACTGGATTTTAATGAACTTCCAGCTGAAATTGAGCATTTTTTTCAGTATTGAATATAGACAACAAACTGAAGAGGTATTAGCAGTACCTGTAATTTGACCAACAATAGAAATCACAGACTTTTTCACATTAAGATAGGGTAGATCTTTCAAAACATCATGTAAGTTCATCCCTATTTCAAAAGTTCGAGGGTTATCAGACCTACTGATATACCTTGTCATTTATGCATTAGTAAAAACAAATTATAATTTATTTCAGTATATGTTTTAATAATTCCACATATTTTATGTTATGCATTTATAAACATTCTTCTGTAAAGATGTCCATAAACTTCATACTGCAAAAAGAGATCCATGGTAGAGGAGGTAGGAAATCCCTGCTAGCTGGTGAAAACGGTCCCTTTGACCTCTAGCATCTCATGGCCTTTTAAGTCCCAAAAGGGATACTTTGTTTCTCCAAAGATTGAGAGGAAAACAACTAGAAATAATTAGTGTTCTATATTTTACAGATTTCTTATGTGACCTCCACAGGGTCAGGTGACTAATTCTTCCCCTAATCCAGTCCTCTGACTTTTTACCAATAGAGTATACATAAAAATTCACAGTTAAATGAAAATCAAATTGTAGTCATTATGTGAATGGCTCAGTTAAAGACACATCTACATCAAAAACAAGTCTCTCCTATAAACCTTGAATCAAAGAGAGTGTCTCAACTGGGCCTCCGTCTGTTGTCTTCCCACCACACTGATCATTTGAAGAACAGAGATAGCGGTGTCATCTTTATGCTTACCACACCAGAATCAGGAGAACTCTTCCCTTGAGCCCAGAAAGTAAAAGATAAGATCAGGTACATGTTGCACCTTAGCAGAGTCAAAGATGGTTAATATTGAAGCACAATGACCATGCCCACTGGTAATACAGCCAAACAGCAATCATTAGGTGTTCTCGTATTGAGTACTTGCTATGCGCTTGAAGTTCCAAGAACTTTGCCTTTATTGACTCATGAAATCCTCACAATAGACCTATGAGGGGAATGCAATGATGAACCTTACTTTGCTATAAAGAAAACTGAGCTAAAGAGATGTTAGATGAATTATTCAAGTTCACAAAGGAGCAAACAGCAGAATTAGAGGTTGAACTCAGGTCTTCTACTCTGGGCCTCTGATTCTAACTCACCCAGCCCATGCCCTCACCAATCAGACTGGCTGCTCCTACTTCCCTGGAATGAAGACAAAGGGGTCAGAATAGTGGAAATGCACATCCCCAAATCCATCCAAGTTATTTTAAATGCTTCTACCATTGTCTTTGGTGGGAATGGCAGAAGTGTGCGCTGAGGGTTTCTTTACTTCAACATGAATAAAAAAGATGACCCTCATGGATCACAGACGTGAATATAAAAGACAAACATAAAACTTCTAGAATAGGCACAGCAAAGAACCTAGAAGACCTTGGGTGTGGTGATGCCTTTTTTAGATATAACACCAAAGACATGATCCATAAAAGAAATACTTGATAAGGTAGACTTCATTAAAATTAATACCTCTGCTTTGCAAAAGACAATGCAAGAGAATTAGCAGACAAGCCAACAGACTGGGAGAAAATAATCGCAAAAGACATCTGATAAAGGCCCGTTATCCAAAATATATAAAGAACTCTAAAACTCAACAATAAGAAAGCAAACAATCCAATTAAAGAATGGGTCGAAGACCTTAATAGATACCTCCCCAAAGAATAAACATATGAAAAGATGTTCTACATCATATGTTATCAGGGAAATGCAAATTAAAACAACAATTAGATACAACTATACACTTATTAGAATGGCCCAAATCCAGAACTTTGGCAACATTAAATGTTATCGAGGATATGGAGCCACAGGAATTCTCAATCATTGCTGCTGGGAATGCAAAATGGTACAACCACTTTGGAAGGCAGTTTGGCAATTTCTTACAAAACTAAACATACTCATACCAAGTGATCCAGCAATAATGCTCCTTGGTAGGAATTTACTTAAAGGAGTTGAAAACTTGTGTCCACACAAAAACCTGTACAGAGATATTAAGTAGCTTTATTCATAATTGCCAAACCTTGGAAGCAACCAAGATGTCCTTTAGTAGGTGTATAGGTAAACTATGGTATGTCCAGACAATGGACTATTATCCAGTGTTAAAAAGAAATGAATCACAAAAGAGAGGAATCTTACATGCCATATTACTAAGGGAAAGAAGCCAATGTGAAAAGGCTACTTAACGGTATGATTCCAACTCTATGACATTCCAGAAAAGGCAAAACTAAGGAGAGAGTAAAAAGATCAGTGACTGGCAGATGTGTGTATGAGGAGAGATTAATAAGTGGAGCACAGAGGAATTTTAGGGCAGGGAAAATACTCTATATGATTCTACGATGATGGATATATGTCATTATACATTTGTCCAAGCCCACAGAATGTGCAACACCAAGGGTAAACCCTAACGTAAAACTATGGACTTTGGTGATAATGATGTGTCAGTGTAGGTTCACTCCTGGGTGGGGGGGAGGTAAAGCATTATTTTGGTGGTGATGTTAATAATTGGGGAGGCTATGCATTTGTGAAGACAGGGAGTATATGGGAAATCTGTAACTTCCTCTCTCAAACTGCTAAAAAAGAAATAGTCTTAAAAAATAAAATAAAAAATAAAACAGAAATGCTAACCCTCCCTTCTCACTCCACACAATTAGGAAAGAATTTTCTATAGCAGGATACCCAAGGAATTCTATTACTCAGTACTTTCAGCACATAGCAGACATCTGGAATCATTATGATATTTTAGACAATGGTACTTATTTTGCCAATATTGGCATTATCTGTATTATTAGTTAAAAAAAATAAGTATAGAGTTGTCATTAAGCACATATTCATTGGGGTCAGATGAATAAGGAACAGAAAACTGAGGATGAATCCCTACTTACGCAGTATCTCTGAGCCTTAGTGTCTTTATTTGTTAAAGAGGTATATTGATGCCTATTTCAGGGCATTTTTTACAATGATTAAGCCAATTAAAGCATATTTAGTGATTAGCAGACTGGATGTTAACAAAACCGTGATGTTGGCATTATTATCATTATTAGATTCCATAATAATCTTAGTAAGAGAATTGTTGGGAGTTTTTATTTTTGTTTTTTACTTTTGCCTTTCCTTTTTTGATGATATGAGAAGCACTCTATTTTAAGTCATTTCTGCTTATTTATACTAGCCAACTAACCAAGAAACAGACTTTGCTGCATCAACCCAATCCATGGAATCCTAATTTAACTCAAGTAACGGTTAGAATGGATACTATAATTTTTAGTGAAATAGCGCTATGTCCTGAGGAGGGTGGAAGACAAAATATCCAATATCTAAGGGGGACAGTTAGAATAGTAACATACATTTTTGTAATATGACTTGTCTGGTAGAGAAGATGGATGGCCAATTGTCAGCTCCTTTCCTAACACCTAAGCCTGCTCCTTCTTCAACTGGAATCCATCATCAGTGAATAGTCTCATCATTTTCAACTAATGGGGTAAGAATGAAAAGGAGCATATTTTCAAGGTTTTCTAACTGTTAAGATACAAACACTGAGATCACAGGGATTAAAATGGCTACATTTGCAAGAATGGTTTATCTGATGGATTAAACGGACCAGGAGATGTCGGTCTAGAAAACGAGGCTACTGATTCTTGCAGAGGAGGCTCTTGGCAATCTGCCTTCACTCTGTTTTGCTCTGAGTTACTAATGCTTTCTGCTTACTCTCTACTGTCTGCTGACTCTCTGAGAAAAGTCTAGCCTTTCCTCTAAACCCAGAGCAGAGTTCTGACCTTCAAAGTCGAAAACACTTTTTAAAAAGCAGGAAATACCGATATATAACAACCCACTTTCTCATTTGGGCCAGTTCAAGTGGTTTTAAAATTCTATAATCATTTTCACCACAGCCAACGCAGATTTTTAAAACAGATATAAATTAAGCAACATATTTAGGAGTAACACGAGCCAGAGACTTCAGGGGTTGTAAGACCTCTAGAAAACAAAATTTTATATAAGAAACATGGAATATTGCTGAAGAGTAAGAAGAAAAAAGAAAGAAAGAAACACATATTCCAAAACAAGATCATGTCACATTTCTAGGATCAATGTAGGCATATTGACCTTTCTTTTTTTTTTTTTTTTTTAAAGATTTTATTTATTTATTTGAGAGACAGAGAACGAGAGACAGAGAGCATGAGAGGGAGGAGGGTCAGAGGGAGAAGCAGACTCCCCGCCGAGCAGGGAGCCCGATGTGGGACTCGATCCCGGGACTCCAGGACCATGACCTGAGCCGAAGGCAGTCGCTTAACCAACTGGGCCACCCAGGCGCCCCGGCATATTGACCTTTCTGCCATAAATGTAATTTTGAATAAATCCATCTGAATATCTCAAAATAGAGATCATTCTGAAAACAAAACAAGCAAAAGAAAACCCTACAGCATCTGATGAAGAGACCTGTGAGTGGCTTTCATGCCAGGCATGCTGTGGGGTCACGTGTGGCTCAAAAGCGTGTGGCTCCATGTCTGCTACAGACAGATGGCGACAGTCTGACTCTGAGGACGCTTACATCAGGGCCATCATTTCTGATGTAGATTGGTAATTGCCCAGCATGCTGTCTTGAATTCTGTCTCAAGCTGTTTATATTCCTTCTTACTAATTCCATCCAATGTTTTCATATCTTCAATCGCCTTAACAGTGGAGAGGCAGTTAGAATACCAAAATATATTTTGAGTTATTAAATTGATTAATATCTTCATTATTTCCTAACAGTTATTAAGACTAGAGAGAATAAAGCCCATAAATCAGGGATTGGAACATGTTCTTGTGCCCCGAATGGAAGGTTCACAGTTGATCTCATCCTCAGATAAGTTTTGTGGGTTAGGGCGATTCTATTTTAGGTTACCTCACTTATGCATTCAATTATTCAATAAGCAAACGTTTGTTAAAATGTGTTCTGTGAACCAGACATTGGAGACTAGAGGCACAAAAATGCAATAGGCATGATCTCTCTTCTCAAGGAACTTTCAATATTCTAGGGAAATGCCCAAGCAAAACAGCAAGTAGAATTCACTGTGACAAGTTCTATAGAGAGATACATAAGAATGACTCTGGAACAAAGCATTTTATCTGATAGAGTGTTCATCAGTCACTGACTACCTTGTAATCTTTGGTCAAAACTACGGGAGCCTGATAAGTTATCAATAGTGTAACTTGGGTGTTTTATCACTACAGATTTAGAAAGGACATGCGAATTTCGTCTACTGACAAGGACTTCCTCATTCCATCCTCCCATCCCTCTGTTTCTTCACTTGTTCACTCCAGACCCCCAGTTTTCTGTACAAATGTCCCCTCTTTTGTGATTCTTCTCCTGATTTCACCCTAAAGACTTGGCAGCTCTCCTTTGTCATCTATTTCAATGCCCAAAGCCCCTCATAACGATTACCTTAGGGGAGTGGTTCTCATAAAGTGTCCTTGAGCAGCTCTAGGGTCAGTGTCATGTGAGGACTTGCTAGAAATTTAAATCTTTGGGCCCTCCCTAGATTTACTGAATTAGAACCTCTGGGGGTTGGGTTCAACAGTCTGTGGTTTTATAAACCCTAAGGTGATTCTGATGCAAATCAGAATTTGAAAAATACTACATTTCACGTTTGTATGTGTGTCTTGCCATTAACTTGTAAAGTACTTGAAAACAGAAATGATGTCTTTCTACCTTGAAAAATGTACCACTGAACATAATGCCTATCACCTACTATGTGACAAATGAGTAATTTGGGGAAAATAAATTATTAAAAGACCAATAGGGAGGCTTCATTTTTTTAAGATCAGTATTCTATTTCTCTAGGATCCTCATCTGATATGCATATGTCCCAAGGAGATTTTATTTGAAGGAAAAGAAATATAACCCATCAGTAAGCATGAACACCTAACGGGGTATGAGGCACCATGTTTATTGGACAGTTGTTGAGTCAATTAGGAATCGGACCCTAGGGGTGCCTGGGTGGCTCAGTCATTAAGCGTCTGCCTTCAGCTCAGATCATGATCCCAGGGTCCTGGGATCGAGCCCCGCATTGGGCTCCCTGCTCCGCGGGAAGGCTGCTTCTCCCTCTCCCACTCCCCCTGCTTGTGTTCCCTCTCTCGCTGTGTCTCTCTCTGTCAAATAAATAAACAAAATCTTAAAAAAAAAAAAAAAAAAAAGGAATCAGACCCTGGTTCTATTACTTTGCTAAGGGAAAATTAAATAACCTCTTGAGTCTTTATTTTTCTTATCTGTAAAACATTGGGGATAACAAATCACAGGAGATCCATGAACATAAGATAAATGCATGTAAGTAAGTCCAATGTTATATATTAGATATCACAGAATTCTGGTTACTCTGAGTAGCCTCGATTCTCTATTGGAGAACAGAAGTGAATCTCTATTTCCCATTTTCAGCTTCATTGCCCAGGATTTCAGGAGATATAAACTTACCAGCTGCTTTGAATGGGGAAACCAGATAGGATAAATTTCTGAGATAAGACAGTGTAGTTGACCTTACATAGAAGGGATTAGAGTGCAGTTCTGGGAAAATGGAATGAGGGAGTGCAACAGATCCTGCACCTTTCAGAATTATAGATAATATGACTGTGTTCAGAAAAATGGAAAATACAAAACTGTGTTTGGTGTAAGACCCTGAATAGTGTACACTCAGAAAGATGGATACCCACACTTGTTTAAAGGGAGGGCAAGATTTGTGTGCATGTGTGTGTGTGTGTGTGAAATCTGTGTTTCTACTTCTCCATTTTAAAGCTAGTTAAAACCTTTCTATCAACTGGAGAATTAATGTAAAATTTGCAGTAAAATAAAAGCTGCACTGGCTTGTCATTATTGAGCATATATTGCATATTAGCTATTGTACTAAGTATTACACATAACTCACTTCAGGTCTGCCTACATTTGTGGGGCTCCATGCAAAATGAAAATGAAGCCCACTTCATTCAAAAAGTAAGGAAAAATCACCATTAAAAGTACTAAAAAATTCTCTTTCTTTCAGTCTCTCTCAACTCATCATGGTGCTTTCTCTGGTTTTTAATTTGCTACTTAATGGAAAATTAGTCCTCATTTCTGAAACTGTTTGCTGTTCCCAAATATGTAAGAATAACTTTTTACACTTTTTCTCTCCAACACTTTTTTTTTTAAAAAGATTTTTATTTCTTTGAGAGAGAGTGAGCGAGAGAGAGAGAGAGAGAGAGAGAGAGAGATAACATGAGCAGGGTGGAGGGAGAGAGACAGTGGGAGAGTGAGAGGGAGAAGCAGACTCTCCACTGAGCTGGGAGCCGGACCCGGGGCTCCACCCTGGGACTCCAGGATCATGACCTGAGCAGAAGGCAGACGCTTAATGTACTGAGCCACCAAGGTGCCCCTCCCTCCAACACTTCTTGATTGGCTTTGTAGAAATGAAGTTTTAAAATAAAAAAAAAAAAAAAGTAAAAAGTAAATAAAATGAAGTAAAAATAAATAGTAAAGGAAAATTAAACTTTTAAGTTATTAGTGTGACTTTTGCCACTCATCTTCATATAGTGCCAGTTTTAGTGCAAATATAAGAACATCTGACTTGTATGAAAAATCACTGAACTTCCACAACTCGTATTTTGTAGTTTGCATATGCATATGTCCTTTGCTCATATCCTAATAGTAGAAATGTGGCAAAACACTAACTCCACTGTTCTATTTCACTTGATACGTGTGGATTTTACCAACATTTCACATTTAGTTTACTGATGACTAATGAAATACTGAAAGGAACAAGAATTATGTGTTGCCCTATCATTCCCTCTCCTTCTATAGCATCGAATTCAGTGTAAATGGTACTAGTAAAAGAGGCTATGATAGAGTTCGTTGGTTGATTGGGTATTTTAGAGCATGTTGACTTCTTTGTTTTGTAATTAAGCTTTGATTCTAAAAGAAAGTGTAGCTTCTGGGGGTTGTTTCTTACTCATACGTACTCAGTGTGGATGTAACACATTTACCTTGCACTCACTTTGAGTCTTGCTAGACTTCCATGCGTCATAAGTTTGCCAGAGTTCTGTGTTCATAGGGCCCTGAAAATGTTATATGTGGGTGGGGTGGCAAGGAACAGCACACAGAAATAGTGTGTGTGTTTTCTCTGCTCGCGTGTATGTTCCATCAACCCACTGGCTTCACTTACAAAACACAAGTTCAGAAATAAAAGGGACAAGAGTTTCAATATGGCAGCAATAGAACATTAAACCAAGTGTGGGACCCTGTTAAGAACAGTGCCCAGAGCCTCAGGTCCCTCGCCAATGAAGCCATCCTCGTTTCACGTTATAACGAGGTTGTACAGCCATGCCAGCCCATGAGGTAAGTGCAGCTACCATTCCCACCTCATCGATTGGGACGCTGAGGCGAAGCTGGTTTAAGTCATGGTGTGCGGATTCAATTTCGGACAGCCTAGCCTCACAGCCCACGTTTTTAACCATTATTTGCCATATTAGGTGGCACATTTTTGAGTATTTACTATATTACGTACCAGGTATAGTTCTAAAGGCTTTATGGGCATTAACTCAGTAAATCTTCACAATAATCCTATTACATGTTAGGCTTATCCCCAACTTACAAATTAATAATCTGAAGTTCAAATGGCATAGATGTATTGTCAAAAGTTATCCAGCTTGTAAGTAGTGGAGCTAGATTCAAATCCATGGTCAAATCAAAGGTCAAATCCAAATACCCTTCTTATCAGCAAGTTAATACTGCTTCTACGAGATTGTTTACTGCAGGCAGATATGCAGGCATTCAATAAAATTATTATTTTATTCAATAAAATAAGTGTTCAATAAAATTACTTTTCCTACTCATTAAATTTATTCGCTGAAAATACATACTTTTTTCTATAAGCTTGCTAAGTAAAAGAAAAGTTAAGACTGAGAAACGGCAGGGCATATCTTATGTATAAGATACTGCCAGGGGATAGCTGGATCATTGATGTGGATCTGTTATTAGCTCTTGGCTAGAGTTGTAGAGTAGTTCATGGGTCCCGGTAGAAAAAATAACAAGCTTCCACTAGTTACTTATTTTGTGCAGAACAAGTCCTTACTTCTGCACCTATCTTCTTAAGTGGTATATCACAGAGTTAGAAGCCTTAGTCTGCTTGCGTTGCTATAAGAAATTACCATAGACTGGGTGGCTAAAACAACAGAAATCTATTTCTACAGTTGTGGAGGCTAGGAAGTCTCAGTTCAGAGTGCCAGCACAGTCAAGTTCTGGTGAGGACCCTCTTCCTGGCTTGCACATGTCTGTCTTCTTATTGTTTCATCACATAGCAACATGGGGCAGTGGGGAGTGGGGGGGGGGGGGAGGGAGAAAGTGAGCAAGGGAGAGACAGCAATTTCTTTCCTTATAAGGACAATAATTCCAATATTAAGGCTCCACCCACATGTCCTAATTACCTCTCAAAGGCCATGTCTAAATATGATCACATTGGGGATTACAGTTTCAATATATGAATTTTGGGGGGACATAAACATGCAGTTCATAGCAGAGTTCTTTTATAAGAAAAAAACTATGCAACTCCCCCTAGAATAGTCTGGCATGTTCCATAATACATTGGGGTCTGTTAAAAATCTCTTTGTACACAGCCATTCTCAGAAGGCTACCAGTAAATTACAGTTTTCACTTTCAAACACTAATAAACATGATTGTATCTAATTGCAGACTAGCAAAAACATCCACTAGTTTTCTTCAGCAATATTGTGCTAGATAGCTAACCTGGAAATAATCAATTGCATTATTCTAAGTTATATTTATAAGAATTGACATCCACTGCAAGCCTACTAGTGTTATATTTTTCCTTCTGACTTTGCTTGTAAAACTACAGAACTTAAGTCTAAATTTTGTTAACTTAACTTCTGTATATTTAAAATGACAGTAATTCCATCTGGGAGGTTAAGTCTTAATATTCCAGGAATCTTAGTACTTTCATGATTTAAACAGATCTTTATAAAATGGTAATTGGGAATGAATATATTGGCTTTCATTTTTGATGAGCTCAGTTTGTGCTACCTAGATACAAAGATCTGATTTGCTTTACATTACAGATGAGCTGGGTTGCACAATTAAGTTAAAATAAAAGGATGTACAATCGGTATTTTGGTAAATGCATAAATAAATCAACTCACTGGCTAATATAAGTATTGTAATTATGTGATTTTTTTTATACAATTAATATTTATCTTTAAGAAAGGTTCTTTCATAGAGCTATGGTTTGAATGTTTGCGTCCTCCCATTTCATATGTTGAAATCCTAAACCCCCCCAAAGATGATGATATTAGGAGGTGGGGACTTTGGGAGGTGCTTAAGTCACAAGTGAGATAAAGGGTCCACTGATCACTAGCCCCTTCGGCAATGTGAGGACTCATGAGAAGGCCCTCGGCACTGGCAATGAACTGGAGAAACTCTTCCATAAATTTCCTTAAAAGTCTGAAAATATCTGATGAGGTAATGACATTAAACATGACAAAAAAAAAAAAAAGGAAAGAAAGGGAAGGTGGCATTGAGTTGGGTATACAAAATTATCTTCTGTGACAGCACCATTTCCAATTGATAACCCCACATAGAGAGGTATATATATTACTGGTTGTAGTCAGTAACCAGTGGAATAACCACACAGAAGCCTCTGAGAAATGAGACTATAAGTGGGGAAGATTGGAGGAGGGACTGTGGCTTTTTTTTTTTTTTTAATTCCTCTGTACTATATTTTGTTCAGTAGTATTTTAAAAATGTTTTTAAAAAATATGATGTATCCATTCATTAAAAATACATAAACTCATTGCATGTTAACATAAAATATTTTATGACTAATAGCTATGTTTTCCAAAACAAAAGAATTCAGTTAAAAGAGTGGTATTATACATTTTGCAAATGGTTTGTTTGTTTGTTTTTTGGTTTTGTTTCAAGTTTTTATTTAAATTCCAGTTAGTTACTGTACAGTATAATATTAGTTTGTTCAGTAGCATTAAAATATGTGCAATACTACTTCAATAAAAACAAAATAGCCCCCAAATCCCTATTATTGGCACTGGTGTAAGGTAATATAAACCTTCATCCACATATTTTGATTTTGAATATTTTGATATAGATTTAAGGATCATTTTCTTTTCTTTGCATTCAGTTTTCAAGTGTTGAGAACTGAATAATTTAATTCTAAGGTAAATAATTCTTGAGAAGAGTTATAAAATAATCTCTGATATTCGAATCAATAATTTGGGTGTCTTGATAATTCCTCAAGTTAAATAATGGATATATGCAAGGAAATTCAGAAATCTTTGGGGATTTGTGCTGAGTGGGTAATATCTTATATCAGAAGAGTACCTGGAGGCTTTCCTTATTTTTCTAAATAAAGTTAATTACTGTAGCAATAATACAGAATTATATTTCTTCATCCCTGCCTATAAAATGTTCTGTTTTCATGCAGTTGATAAGGGGAGCGCTCTTCTATTATACAATAATATAGTGGGTGGGACAGGGATCTCTCTGCAATCTCCTCAGCCTCCTGTCATTGAAAAAGGAGTGATAAATTTTAATGCCAAGACAACAAGTTGGTTCCATCAGAAAATTAGTCTGTGGTTGGGGAAATTCAGTCAAATAGTCAATCTGGTGTCATTGGGTCTTACTGCTTTGGAGATCTTGTGGCTCAATCAGTCAGAGATAATTCTGGGCAGAACTGTGAAGTCCGTATGATTCATTTCTTTACCTTGTCATTATTCTTTGCCTTTCCTTTTAAAATATCTTCCCCAGGCAAAACTTCTCCCTCTCTCTCTCTCTCCCTCTTAGTTTATCCAAGTCACCCATCTCTGCTCAACCCTCTTATTCCTTTTGTGTGTTTGTTCAACACAGCAACCACTGATTTGCTTGCAATTCTGCAATTTGGGCTGGCATCAGTTGGGTGTCACGTCTGTTGGTCTTCTCTGGAGTCACTCATGTGACTGTTGGCATCTGGAGCCTTGCTGGCTGGATAGGAGAAGGTGGTCTCACTCATAAGTCTGTTGGTTAGCTGGGGCTCTTGGCTGGGAGCTTAGTTTTCCTCCACATGGCCCCATGAGCTGCACAGACTCAATTGCTAACATGGTGGTAGGAATACTCCAGAGGGCAAGCTATAATAATAAAGCACTTAGTCCTCTGCTTGTGTCATATTTACACGAACTTCTCGTTGGCCAAAGAAAGTCACATACTCAGCCCAGAGTTAGTAGGCAAGGACTACATGACGTGGAGGGCATGGTCATTGACGGACATCAATTTCACAGCCTCCCATGCTGCCCTGGCACAAACAGAACCACAGCCTGCACTGAACATTTTTGATGCTGGTTCCGTATGCTTTCGACAGCTCATGTGAGTTCCTGACTATTAAAAAAGAAAAACCGATTCCTGGAAAGTTGAATGTTGAGATGATGTATGTGGCCATATCTGCTCCTCATGCAATAGAAATGCTTCACTGGTTATTCTCAATAGCTATCTCAGAAAAACATCTTCCTCCCTGCTTCTTCCCACCTCCGCTGCCAAATGCTTTGTTTTACGTAGCAAGTGCTCTATGTGTGAGGTCCTGGAGATAAATCTCTCAACAAGGAAGGCAGAGTTCTGCCTTCACCAAGTGAGAAGATCTGGCATCCAAGGACTAATCCAAACGTGATGCTTCGGATGAAAGGGTGAGTATGACAAAGAGAGCCAGGGCAGGCCTGCTGGATAAGAGAGTGAAAGTCTGAGGATGAGTGGAAGTGGGCCAAGCCAAGAAGAGTTAGGGTGGTTGGGGGATCCCATTCTAAGTACAACAAAAGCTTTGTAGTGAAGGAAATAAAAGGGCCCCAGGGTGCTTGTGATATCCCAAGGTAAGCATATTTGGAGAGACTGAAGAGAGGAGAGCAGGAACAAAGCTGTGGATGGCCATGTATACCACGTGAAGGGACTGATGCTTGTTCTGACAGGAGAGTCCTGGGCCCCTGAGCTCTCATACCCTTCTGTCCAGCCAGACTGCTTTATCTCAGCTATGTTTCTTCTCCTACCTGCCTCCAAATGCTTAAAGACTGTGCTTACCTCTCATGTGCTTCCTTCCCATGTAGTTCTGCAGGGCATTTATTTAAATAATATATTCCTCACTAGTATTCCCCACCCCTGGCCCCCAACGGGGGAAACAAAGAAAAGCAAGAAAATAGGGAGCAGTTGCATTTGTTACTTATGGATGCTAAGGGAGAGACAGATGGGTTGCTAGAGGAAAGGAAGCCCAAGGAAAGTCTTGATTCAAGGTTATGTACTTGTTCAGAGCACAGACCTACAGCCTGGAGGGGTCCTGGTTTGGGGTTATTTTAACTGTGTGCAGTCAGTGTGAGGAACATGTGTGAGGAGCATGAGTCCTATTTTAGACAGTGCTAAGGAAAATGATCCAGGATGAACTCTGATTAGAGATAAAAATAATAAGAAAATATTAGCAAATGTGTACACACTTCCTCACACTGTGTAAAAATGATCATTAACAAGCACGGAAATGCTTTTCTATTCTTAATTTTTTTTGCATAATAAAAATATAGAACATGGAAACAGGGTATCTTTTTGGAGGTAAACTAGTAAAATCCACTCTTAAGTGAAGAGTTTAGTTGATGATAGAAATGAATAATGATATTGTGAGTATACGACTGGACTATGACATCGACCGAGTGCTATAGGCGATTTGACTTTCATCCCAAGTCACAAAAATGAAAGCTTGTTATAACAAAATAAATATGTCAAACAGACATCATATGTCTGACCAAAAGACTACTGAAAGAGGAAAGTGCACAGGATAGCAAAGGGCTAAGAGAGAGAAGTGTCAATATACGTACATAATAGCTAGCTGGAAAACAAAAATACCCTAAACTTGGTAAATGTGAATATTCTGGTCCCCAAAGAGGAATTGGTTATTATTTAAAATGGGTGAAATATTCCTTGCTCTCTCTCTCTCATTTATTGAAAGACTATTTGTATTGAAAGTTTGATTTGGTTAAGTTATTATGAGTGTTTATATACTGTCTCTTAATGTTTACTTTCTATTTTGAATTTCAAAAATTAAGAGGACTCATTAGTTCTGAAGTGATCTTCAGGTCTTTAAAGTACTCTCACTAGCAATAATAAAGCAAAATCCATTTTGACATAAAAACACTGAATAAATACTTTAGTTCAGGAATGGTTGTTTGGATGTTGCCATTCTCTCACTTGGAATTAATTTTTAACATAAAAGCGTCTTAGAAATTGGCCTCTGCAGTGTTCCCTTCCCTGCTATTTTAGGTGGGTTCATAAAGCAACCTTTTTCCAAATTCTATCACCGAGTGAATCTACTGGGCTGAAATACAGAACAAAAAAGGTTTCTATTTAGACGTTGCCTTTGACTTTGTATCCTTCTGTTATCTACTGTACATAGATTTTTACAGGTTTTCTTGTTATAATCACTAACGTGTTGGACAAAGAAGATTTAATAGTAGAAAAAAGAAAGGATAACAGTATTTTAAAATTTTTGTATTGGACTATAACACATTAATAGAAAAGTACATAAGTCATAACTATATCGATCAATGAATTTTCAAAAACATATTTATGTAGCCAGTACCTACATCAAGAAATGGAAGCTCCCACCTGCCCAGTCATTATATCCATTATATGGATAAAGTACCATGAGATACCACCTCTTACTCATTAGGATGTCTACTATCAAACACACACACACACACCACACCACACCACAACAGAAAATAACATGGAAAGAATGTGGAGAAATTAGAATCCTTGTGCATTATTGGTGGGAGTGTAAAATGGTGTAGCCACTGTGGAAAAGAGCATAGGAATATTAATGTATGTGTATATGCATATGCTTATAAGAAAATAATTAATAACTTCTTATTTTCAGAAAAAATTATAGAGTCACATTCATTTATCACTAAGTAAATAGCTTGGTTATTATTTTAAAAAATGAGAGCCACAAAAAAACTTGGATTGGTCTTATTTTACAAGTCGGTATTCGAATATGCTATATTTTAAAAAATTCTTTATCGTCTTCAAATTGTTTTTGGTACATATTGGAAGAGAATCCTGTCTGTAGAAAAACATAAATCTTGTAACTATGTCATTTTATGTAAACATGTTAAATATTTTATTCTGTTTTGTATCTTCTGGCAATAGATACAAGTTATATTAGCAAAAGAAGATTTAAATAAATCTTTCTGTCATTAGGTTAAGCCCCACAAAACTGAAAGAAAATATCTCCATGTTTTTCATGTTTTTTATGACCCTTGTAGTGCAATAAGATGACTGTTTCTAAGCAGCAGTGTTAAACAGAATAAGAGTAATTATTATTGACACATAATGTAATTACCAATAATGTATTGGGTTCAAATGAAGAGGAGCATTTTAATCTTCACATGAAGCGATTGATGTGTTTAGCTCCCATTTGTGTTAATGGCAAGTATTCCCATGAATCTCATTGTCAGCAGAAGACAAATATACTCTAAAGAATCCTCATCAGAAATTCAAGCTGTTTTATTCAGCAGAAAGAAGAACAGAGCTCCTCGAGAAAGATCTATTTTTTAAATGAAAAGAGATTTCTACTCCATAGAGCATAACCAAAGACTCCCTGCCCTTCCAAACATGTCCAGTGCACTGTTTTCTCCTAAAGAGGATCCTTTCAGGCTTCCTGTTATATGAAGTGAAACTTCCCTCTGAAAAAATAAATCATTTGAGCAGAACAATTGCCAAATATGTGCTTTTTGAAGATCGCAGAAAAATGGAAACCTCTGTGTATAAAACTGGAGATAGGAAAAGAGAATTATCTCTAGACTGAGAAAACAGTCTCTTTTTCGTTCTATATTTTCTGCTGGAAATGAAAGAATAATTATTTTCCTAATACTGATACAAGGACATGAGAACACAGGCACTAGAATAAAAATGTAGCTTTCTAGGTATCCTCCTTGGTGTACTTTTTATGAAATCAAAATTTCACTCAAATTATTTTCTATCTTAAGAGCAATAAAACATCAGTAGTTTTCTTAATCCATATCCAAACTGACTTAATGACTAATTCAAGCAAATATTTAAAATAAAAGAGCTTGGTTCATTTTAATTAATTACTATAGCTTGAATGATCTTCAAAATAAAAACACCACCAAACAACAACAACAACAACAACCCTTCCTACTTTGAGATCCTTCAGGGAACCATTTTATGAATAGATTTAAATTATGTGTAATGAGCATGCTGTTTCTCTGTGAGTAAAACAATGCTACTGAAGTATCCCCAAAGCTTGGTAAAATAAGTTGTGGCATATTTAAACAACAAATACTGAAGAACATGTTGTAAGAGAATATTTAAATATCTTGGGAAAAATGTATGCCTGTATTAAAGACTAGAAGAGCATAAATTAATATGTAAAATGAGATTTGTTTCAATGTGTAGCATCAAGGATAATAGTTTATATAATTATCTCTAACTTTGGAAAAAATTGGGAGAAACTTGAAATACACTAAACTATTAAAAGAGCCTATGGTGTTGGCAAATTGGCAAAGAAGAAGTCAAACTCTCACTCTTTGCAGATGATATGATACTTTATGTGGAAAATCCCAAAGACTCCACCCCAAAACTGCTAGAACTCATACAGGAATTCAGTCAAGTGGCAGGATATAAAATCAATGCACAGAAGTCAGTGGCATTCCTATACACCAACAACAAGTCAGAAGAAAGAGAAATTAAGGAGTCGATCCCATTTACAATTGCACCCAAAACCATAAGATACCCAGGAATAAATCTAACCAAAGAGGCAAAGGATCTGTACTCAGAAAACTATAAAATACTCATGAAAGAAATTGAGGAAGACACAAAGAAATGGAAAAACGTTCCATGCTCATGGATTGGAAGAACAAATATTGTGAAGATGTCAATCCTACCTAGAGCAATCTACACATTCAATGCAATCCCCATCAAAATACCATCTACTTTCTTCAAAGAAATGGAACAAATAATCCTAAAATTTGTATGGAACCAGAAAAGACCCCGCATAGCCAGAGGAATGTTGAAAAAGAAAAGCAAAGCTGGCGGCATCACAATTCCGGACTTCCAGCTCTACTACAAAGCTGTCATCATCAAGACAGTATGGTACTGGCACAAAAACAGGCACATAGATCAATGGAACAGAATAGAGAGCCCAGAAATGGACCCTCAACTCTATGGTCAACTAATCTTCGACAAAGCAGGAAAGAATGTCCAATGGAAAAAAGACAGTCTCTTCAACAAATGGTGTTGGGGAAATTGGACAGCCACATGCAGAAGAATGAAACTGGACCATTTCCTTACACCACACACAAAAATAGACTCTAAATGGTTGAAAGACCTCAATGTGAGACAGGAGTCCATCAAAATCCTAAAGGAGAAGACAGGCAGCAACCTCTTCGACCTCAGCCGCAGCAACTTCTTCCTAGAAACATCGCCAAAGGCAAGGGAAGCAAGAGCAAAAATGAACTATTGGGACTTCATCAAGATAAAAAGCTTTTGCAAAGCAAAGGAAACAGTCAACAAAACCAAAAGACAACTCACAGAATGGGAGAAGATATTTGCAATTGACATATCAGATAAAGGGCTAGTATCCAAAATCTATAAAGAACTCATCAAACTCAACACCCAAAGAACAAAGAATCCAATCAAGAAATGGGCAGAAGACATGAACAGACATTTTTCCAAAGAAGACATCCAAATAGCCAACAGACACATGAAAAAGTGTTCAATATCGCTCAGCATCAGGGAAATCCAAATCAAAACCTCAATGAGATACCACCTCACACCAGTCAGAATGGCTAAAATTAACAAGTCAGGAAATGACAGATGTTGGCGGGGATGTGGAGAAAGGGGAACCCTCCTACACTGTTGGTGGGAATGCAAGCTGGTGCAGCCACTCTGGAAAACAGTATGGAGGTTCCTCAAAAAGTTGAAAATAGAGCTACCATATGATCCAGCAATTGCACTACTGGGTATTTACCCCAAAGATACAAAAGTAGGGACCCGAAAGGGTATGTGCACCCCGATGTTTATAGCAGCAATGTCCACAATAGCCAAACTGTGGAAAGAGCCAAGATGTCCATCAACAGATGAATGGATAAAGAAGATGTGGTATATATATACAATGGAATATTATGCAGCCATCAAAAGGAATGAGATTTTGCCATTTGCAACGACGTGGATGGAACTGGAGGGTATTATGCTGAGCGAAATAAGTCAAACAGAGAAAGACATGTATCATATGACCTCACTGATATGAGGAATTCTTAATCTCAGGAAACAAACTGAGGGTTGCTGGAGTGGGGGGTGGGGTGGGAGGGATGGGGTGACTGGGTGATGGACACTGGGGAGGGTACGTGCTCTGGTAAGCGCTGTGAATTGTGCAAGACTGTTGAACCTCAGATCTGTACCTCTGAAACAAATAATGCAATATATGTTAAGAAAGAAAAAAAGAAGAAGAAGAATGTAGCAGGAGGGGAAGAATGAAGGGGGGGAAATCGGAGGGGGAGAAGAACCATGAGAGACGATGGACTCTGAAAAACAAACTGAGGGTTCTAGAGGGGAGGGGGGTGGGAGGATGGGTTAGCCTGGTGATGGGTATTGAGGAGGGCACATTCTACATGGAGCACTGGGTGTTATGCACAAACAATGAATCATGGAACACTATATCTAAAACTAATGATGTAATGTATGGGGATTAACATAACAATAAAAAAATTAAAAAAAATAAATATTAGGGAAGAGAAAGAGGGAAAAATAAAAATAAAAATAAAAGAGCCTATGGTGTTGGGAGCTCCCTCCCATCTGCTGGGTGAGATGCTGCCCAAGTCATGTATTGTTGAATAAAGAATAAAGCCAATTAGATCTTAAAAAAAAAATAAAGAGCCTATGGTGGACTGGTGGGATTACAGGTGATTTCTTTTTTGTCTGTGTGCCTTTCCATATTATACAAACCTCATACATTTAAGAAGCTGCTACTGTAATCATCAAAAAAAAAATGCCTTAAAATAATCTAGTGTAGGTGAAATATGTGTTTGCAGTACATATTTACATATGTAATATAGTTTATTAGCATAGTTTTGTCAGATATAGTACAAAAATGAATTTTATATGCAGTAATCCCCATCTGAATGATCACATTTCAATTAACAACCCTCAATGTTGCAATATTATTGCTTCCCTTTTGAATTAAAAATTTCCCAGCTAATATCAGATAACATAATTATCTCATGTAACACTAGATACAAGAATCCCCAAATATTTTGAGACAAGTATAAACATAACCCTTCAAACTATAGGAAACAGGCCATACTGCTCACTTGTTTATTAAGCAGTGCAAACGGAGAGACAGAGAATTAAGTGATTTCCTCTAAGATTAGATAGTGAATTTTACTTGCAGGCATATCTTGTTTGCCTTCCATTTGAAAGATGTTTCAAGCTTATTAGTGAAACTACAATACTGATATACCAGCCTCTATTGCAAAGCTTGCTGAATCCTATTTTTAAATACTTAAGCTATGTATCTTTATTAACTTGGCCGGTCTGTTCTGAGAGCATGATACTAGAGTCCACATAAAAATGTAATAATTAGAAAATACTTTCTGACCTTGAGCTGGCCAGAAAATTTCCTTATTTAAAATAGGGAATATTATACTTTTGAAATAATTTGTTAAATGTTTCTTTGGAAGACATAGAGAAGCAAAGCTATAAACTTCCACTTGCAGTGTCTACCCATCAGTGGCAAATCTTCTCACCTAAGAAAAAAGAAAGATTGAGGATCGAGGGGATAAAGTTATATCTCAACGTAATTACAGGGTATCAAAGAAATGTGGGAGCATAACATTTTTAAATGCCTCTAATAATGCTATCTGAACAATAACATGTGAGCAAAATCAGTAATTTTTCCGAAGAAACAACGGTGGTTCTGGATCATGTGAATGTGTGGTGAGAAGAAAAACTTTACACAAAGCCAAGTTCATTAATCATGATGCTGGGACAAGGGCAGAGTTGTGCAGGAAATTTCATAAAACTATGGAACAACTTATCTAAAAGACCTTCAGATGAATTTTATTTTATTTTATTTTATTTTATTTTTTTAAAGATTTTATTTATTTATTTGATAGAGAGAGACAGCGAGAGAGGGAACACAAGCAGGGGGAGTGGGAGAGGGAGAAGCAGGCTTCCCGCCGAGCAGGGAGCCCGATGCGGGGCTCGATCCCAGGACGCTGGGATCATGACCTGAGCCGAAGGCAGACGCTTAACGACTGAGCCACCCAGGTGCCCCTCAGATGAATTTTAGATGTAATGTGATATTGTGGACAAAACACTGAAACAAAATTGGAAGATGGACTCTTTCAGCTACTAATTAGCTAGATAGATCTGCAGTGCCTTTGGACCTCATTTTTTTTTTCTTACCTGGAAATAGAAATTCTATTTCCTATTCAAAAATAGTATCACTGTGTGAAATAATTATTGTCCTTTGGCTTCCTACATGTAACTGGGAAGTATTTTTGCCTATATTGAAAACTCTATTTGGGATATTTTTTTAGATTTTCTTCCCTTGAAGATTCATTGTGACACATAATGTAAGGTAAAACTGATCTTCAGCTCAATATAAAAATGTAAGATAAAACTATTTTTCCATTCTTAGTGCTGTGGGATAGGGGGAGACCATGCAGTGAACTCATGAATTTCCTACAAGATAGATGCGGTGTCATATCACTTACTGAAAGCAATTATTCTTTGGTGCCACAATTTCAAAAGGCCAGGAAATTATTGAACAATTAAAATAGGAAGAAGGCAGTTACAATATTCATGGCAATGGGGGGTAGTATTTTTTCATAAAAGAAAATATCCATTAATTTTATCAAAACCACCATGAGTTCTGTTCCTTTCAGGTCCTGTATTGGTTGTCTTTTATAAACCACACAACATGCTAGGCTTTGGAAACACAATGGTGATTTTACAGTCAAATAAAGAGGAAGACATCCAGTTATACAAGGTGCATTGACTGTGTGTATTTATTTTTTCTCTCCATCAAAGCACCTCTAAGATGGACAAAGAAAATGCGATTGAAGGCAATAATGGAGGACAAATCCGAATACATTTTACAGGAAGAAGTCAACTGGAGGAGGGGCGCCTGCATGACTTGGTTGAGTGTCCAACTCTTGGTTTCAGCTCAGGTCATGGTCTCAGGGTCATGAGATCCAGCCCCACATCAGGCTCTGTACTCAGTGGGGAGTCTGCTTGAGATTCTCTCTCTCTCCCTTTGCCCCTCCCCCCTCTAAAATAAATAAAATAAATCTTTTTTTAAAAAAAGAAGTCAGATAGAGGAGATGTAACTGACTGCACACAGAAGACAGGCTGTAGGTGGTTGCAGAGGGCACACTAGTGAGAAGCAACAAAGGTCCAGATGGAAGACCCCAGGCATGGTGGAGGTCAGGGATAAATGCCAAGGATAAAAACAGGAAGATGCAGATAAAGTCCACATAGTAGTGAGCCACACTTCTCTAAGCCTGGAACTTGCTGAAATCCAGGGATAATACTATGCACATGTACAATTATACCACAGGGAGTGAAAATATTATCCTTTGATTTCCCCAAGAAAGGCTTCCTGGACAGGCAGCACATGTCTGATCACATTAAGGTGAAGTGACCAGTCTACAAGGTTGATCCCCATACCGAGTTTCAATCAGCTTTCTAGGAGTCTTCTTATACAGGCATGGATAGGCCCAGACCATCAGGCTTTTGAAGAAGCTTCTATAATAAAAGAGAGAGGCGAGACCAAACAAAAAAACCAAACAAGGGGCGCCTGGGTGGCTCAGTCGTTAAGTGTCTGCCTTCAGCTCGGGTCATGATCTCAGGGTCCTGGGATCGAGCCCCGCATCGGGCTCCCTGCTCCATGGGAAGCCTGCTTCTCCCTCTCCCACTCCCCCTGCTTGTGTTCCCTCTCTCGCTGTGTCTCTGTCAAATAAATAAAATCTTAAAAAAAAAACCAAACAAAAAAAACAAATGAAAAAAAGATCATTCAGGAAATTGACACATATCTTCAAAAATATTTAATAAGTAACTCCAGATAAGCAAAGATATTATATCCCTGAAATCAGAGTAAAAAGGGAATAATTAGAGAAAAAGAAATATTCAAATTTTAAAAGATAAAAAATGTAAAAGAAGAATTCAAGAGGTTTTAAATATTGTAAAGATAGAACCCAGGGAAGTGTATGGGAGTAATATTTAACAGAGATAAATCCTCAACTACAAGAAAAGAAATTCAGGAGAAACTATCTGAATTTTGTAAATGAAGAAATGTCAGCCTATGCACATTATTTACAAGAAGCAAAAGAGTTGAATACGCTGTCTCTGGGCATCAGACCTCAAGATTAGGAAGAATGGAGTAGGAAACCACTATTAGTATTTTTACATGAAAGATTTAGTGCTTTAAAAATATACTTGCATTATTTAACAAAAGTGAACTTTCAATCAAATAAGCAAGCTTTTTTAAAAAATGTATTAATGTATTTAGCATAAATTGATGATTCAAAAATTGCAGAACATACATTGGAAAAAAAAAAAGAACAGAAGAGCAGTCTAAGGATCTGGAAATTTCTGTAGTGGTAGAAGAGCAATTATTGAAAAAAGAGAGTGACAGTACAATGTATATTCCTCTGTTAGGATGGAAGCAGACATTCCTTCCACTAGCACCAACATTTCACTCTGATGTGAAATGTTCTCCACCCAAACTTCACCGTTCATGTCTCTAAAGGGCAAAATAACATATTCCGTTCAGATTTCTTCTAGCTTCTACACTTTTACATCTAACTGTCTACTGGACATCTTTGCTTGGATGTTGCCAAGGCACCTCAGAATCATCATGTCCAAAACCGAACTCGTGATATTCACCGCCCCCTCCCCCCGTCTTCCTCAAACATTTCTCTTCCTAGTAGATGGCACCTCCAACCACATTGCAGAGTTAGCCAGATACTGGGGGACTCTCTTGGTCAATTCATGCTCCCTTTCTCCCCATAACCTGTCACCAAGACCAGTTGATTTTCCCTTTAAATATCTCCTCAATGGATCTATCGTTCCTATGTATGCTAGCCCCGCCTTATTTCAAGCATGGCCAAATAAAAAAAAACTAAGTCTTTTATTTAATGGAAAAACATTGACCAGAACAAAGATAATGGAGAAGGAGGGTGATTAGTTCATTTGGAATTTAGAAGAAACTTGGACTCACCATTGAGGAGAGGATATCACATTTTATACTGAATCAGAAGCAGGTATGTGTTTTGGAAGCATTTCTTACATATATTCTTCAAATTGTTTTCAGGACGTTCTGCCATGTGGTTTCCTCAACTACTGTTTCATGTTATTGAAGTGTTTATTATATACTGGAAGTTATTGTAATGAAACAACGGAGTCATATAATCAGATATATATTTTTGATGGTGATAGTGATGATGGAAAATAGAATACCAATTTCTGAAATGTTATATTTATTTAGCTCATGACTCCATATGTAGAAGGAAATTAGCTTTCAGAAATAAATCTTGTCATTCCCCAATTTATTTTTTTAAGGTGGGAGACTCTTTCTCTGCAATAGAGAAATTCAATGCTCCCAGGCTGAATCGCCAGAGTATCTCATTTTCATGGAAATTTCTAAGTCTCCAAAGAAAGGTTTCCAACATAGTCCAATCAGTACACTCTCAAGTAGTTCTACTTGCCCGACATTAAAATATGGCAGAACAGAAGAACAAAAGTTCTTGGGAAGCTTGTCACTTTCACTGACTATCTTCTCTTGCATGCAATCTATTCCCCAAGAACTGAAAAGCAGAATTCATAGTAGTAGCAGGATGAAAAGAGAGCTCAAAGGAGGGGGGGGCGGAAATCAATGGGAAAAAAATCAATGTGAAAGTTGTAAAAGCTATACCAATTAGCTCTCTAATATATGGCTTTTTGAAGTGCCAAAGAGCATTTTTAAGTGCTACTTTTTATTTTTATTTGAATAGACTCACTGCTAATGGTGCGGAAACAATCATGTGAAACCAAAAAGACCAAACCCTAAAAAGAGCCTTCAGAAGCTAAAGGAGTATTTATAGTCTATACGATGGGTCCTTTATATTCACACCCAGTTTTTCTTGCTTCCTGTGAATTACCTTTCAATATATGTTGACATAGGACTCTCAGAGCGTGTTTTAATCTCTTGAATAGGGCAAAAGAACAAAATAGATACCATAATTTGTAACTTTTCCTGATATGTTGCTATACATTCACATTCTCTTACTCAAACATTATCACTAAGGCATTTAAATTCCCAAAAAGAGTACTTTGGGTACATAGAAATAATAGGAATAGATACTTTATGATTATCACTATTTAATCCCATTGGGTTCTCTGATTTCTGATGAAGACTATAATGAAAATATTGAGGGAGATAGTGCTCCTTACTCACTGTAAAGCATTTATTTCCCCAATTAAACGCTTACAAAGATGAGAATAAGGTGAAAAAAAAAGAAAAAAATTATCCTTGGGATAATAAATCATGCTGTGTTTTTAAGTAAGAGCAGCATTTAGTTATACAGTTCTTATCATAACCCAATACCGTTCTAAATGTTTGTTAGCTCATCAGTTCCCCTAATCTTCACAACTACCCTATGAAGCAGGAGTATCATTAAGATCCTCATTTACAGATGAGAAAACAGAGCCACAGGGAGAGTAAATAATTTGCCCAGAGTCACATGAGTAAGTGATAGAGTGGTGATTCCTTCCACGCTGCTTGGTGCTGTGATCTTTAACAGTTGCTTTTCAGTAAAACATCCTTTGGTGGCTAAAAGTTGTAGGACTTTATTTAGGGTAGAAGCATTAAAGCAGCCTGTTGACAGCAACTTGGTTCAAAAGTCTTTGGATTCTAGATCACTAAATTGGAAATAATAGAAATGATCAAAATCCAAAAGTGATAGGCAGAAAGAAGCCATTAACTATCTGTGGCAGAATTAATTAAATAGGGAAGCCCTATTAGCCTATCATACATATAATAAAAGATATCTTATCCCTCTCTGACTCTCTTCCACTGTGTCTGAGACTGAGTAGTAGTACAGCTTACCTAGAAGGAAATATGTGTAAATATATGAAATTATATACTTCATAAAGTGGATAGACCTAGAGAAGACTGTTAGCTAACAGCCATGATTACAGATGGTAGCCCTTTTTTTTTTTTCCTTAAAAGGGGATGTTCGCTATGTTTTAGAGATACTCTTTATAGTGTTAAGAAAGAAGATACCTTTTTCTTGTTTATTAAAGAATTTTATTATGAAAGGATGATTCATTTTATCAAGTTACCTCTCAGTATCTATTGAAATAAATCACTTGACTCTAAATGTATCCTTGTTATGATAATAAAAATAATTAATAATAATGTATTTCTGAATGTTAAGTAATCCTTGCATTCTTAATAAACTCTCCTGTGTAAGGCTATCTTAGTCTAATGGATTCCATTTGCTAGTATTTTATTTAGGATATCTGCATCTATGGTAATATTTTTCTTTGCTCAATAACAATATGAATAGCACCAGAATAATTTTTCTTTGACGATAGGACTTTTATCTAAGACAACCCATGATTAGTGTGCTTTGGGAGTACTTACTTGTCTGATCATCAGTCATAGTTATGGCTCTATTTCATTTCTTAATGTCCTTGAAAAATAGTGGTAATTCATATTTTCATAGAAAATTTTCTATTTTTTTCTGCACTTTCAAATATATAAGTGTTTTACAGCAGTGTTCCCATTTAAAAAATTTTCCTTCTATTCCTTGAATATAATACATTTTCTTTGACTTTGGCATTTCCTATCATGTACTTCCCTTTTTTAGATCTATTAGGGTTTTGGATTTTTTTTTAAGACTTTATTTACTTATCATTTTAGAGAGACAGAGATACAGAGAAGGTGAACATGGGGAGGGGTAGAGGGAAAGAGAGAATTCCAAGTAGGCTCCGCAATGAACGTGGAACCTGATGCGAGGCTTGATCTAACAACCCTGAGATCACAACCTGCGCCGAAATCAAGAGTCAGACACTTAACTGACTGAGCCACCCAGGTGCCCCTAGGGTTTTGGATATTTTAATGACCATTTGAGATCACCAGCTCTTGCTTCATTTATCAATGTTATTTCTTTATTTTCCTTTCTAATTTCTGCTCATCATTATCCATATCTTCTGCTTTCCTTTCTTTTTTAAATTTTCTTGGGGCACCTGGGTGGCTTAGTCGTTGGGCGTCTGCCTTCGGCTCGGGTCATGATCCCGGAGTCCTGGGATTGAGCCCCGCATCGGGCTCCCTGCTCGGCGGGAACCCTGCTTCTCCCTCTCTCACTCCCCCTGCTTGTGTTCCCTCTCTCACTGTGTCTCTCTCTCTGTCAAATAAAAAAAAAAAAAAAAAAAAATTTTTTTCTTAATTCTTAAATGTATGATTTAGCTTCATAAATTGTTTCAATAATAGAAGCTTTTAAAGATTTAAATTTCCCTTTGAGGACAGCTAGGTAATATCACAACTTTTGACCTTTTATTACATTGTATATCACATTTTCTTAGTTTATGGTTTATTTCGATATAATAATTTTTAAGAGTATATTAATTTTCTCAAGTGTTTAGATTTTAGAAATGATCCTTTTGCTTTTAATTTCTACTATTGTTGAGTTGTGGTTAGAGAATGTGGACTTTTAAATTTGTGTGTTAGAGAATGAGTTGAAGTCATACTCTGCATGTGTATTTGTATGTGTGGATATATATAGTGCATCGTCATAGATTTTTATAGGTTACCTACAAACAGTTCATATACTTCATTTTCTTTTTATGGTAAAATGGTAAAGTTATATATATATATAATCTTGATGACATTATCTAGATCCTTTATACCAGTTAACACTTTCTGAATCTCAAAGTACCTTAGGTGGTGGGTACTCTTCTTTAGAAGACATAAAACATAGTCGTAAAATATTAATACAAATTCAAAGAGTTCCTGGCCCTTCTGAAAGAAAATCGTGGATTCCTTTATGTCCACTGGCCATTATTAAGAACCTCTGCTCTGTAACTTAATTATTTATATATCTGCTTTATGCAGTAAAATCCAGAAAAAATATATTAAAATTTCCTATTATGATACAGAGTTATCAGACCTATTTTGTAGTACTAATTTGGGCTTATATACATGGATACTACATTGGGCATTGCATAAAGACTGGCATATTGTGCCTTCTCTAGCACCAGCACCTGATGTCAATATACAATACCCCTTTCATTCTGTTTAGAATTATCTTACATCCATTTATTTGTGTTAATTTTATGTGGCTCATTTTCTCTAGTTTAATGAATTTGAATAGTGTTTTACTTGAGTTTGTTGCAAATTTTATGTATAATCATAGTGTGCAAATTTATCTGCTCATTTCCAATATGTAAGTCTGATCTCTGTATTTCTATCTCATTGCATTGAATTACATTTATGTAATATTAAATGATGATGATAAAACTAGGTATCTCTTTAATTGTTCTGATTTTAATGGATTTATCTTATTATTTACTATAAGTTTACTTATTTTATAATACTTTATACCTGTTAACATTATATTAACTGGTATAAAGTATTTTATATTATTATATATATTCTAAAATTATTAGAAATTAAAAAAAAAACTTCATCTCTGCAGTTCCTGCTTCCCTTCCTTTACATATTGCAAGGGACTAAACTGAAAAATACAAAATAATATAATAACTGGTATAAAGTATTTTATAATACTTATTATATTATTACTATAAGTTTAATGGTAACTCTCACTTTGAAATAGGTATTCTTTATTCTGCTAAGATTTAGTATACATTTAGAGTAATTAATTAGCCTCTCCTGTCAATTTTTCTTTACTTCTCTCCTCTTTTTTTTAATTCTCAACTCTGATTGAGTGCATTATTGTAGTTCGACTTACTGATTTATAGAAAAAGGACCTCTTGTCTTTCTCCTCCTCTGCCCCCTTTCCTCAAATATCCAACCACCACTGCTACCGACTAGAAACAAAACCAATTCAATGCACTTCCATTATCAGCAATTTCTGCTTCCCTGAATTTTACATGAATCATAGTACATCAATACATTACTCAGAAACAACACTGCAGTTGACATTATTGATATTACATATGAATGAGGGAGTGATTCGACTGAGAGCATGGGGTTATGTTTGATAACCCACAAAACACGATGCAGCACATGAGAAAAAAATAGAGTGTCTGGATAGTGCCCAAAGATGCTGAATAATTTTCCCCACCTAGCAAAATAGGCTTTTGTTTACCCCGCTTTTAATAAACTCCTCTGGATGAAAGGCACATCGAGTTGGGGGAACACACAAGGCAGATAATGAAGTCTCCAGGTGTTTGAGTTTGAAGGCTGTTCTTGATGTTATTGCTTGTTTTGAATGTAGTTGTCTATGTTTTAAATGTTTATGATAAAATTACCATTTAGAAGACCTAATTTTAAGAAAAACTAATTTCTTCAGGCATATAGTGAGGTTGTCCTTATATTAACAATGTGGAATGTGACCAGGGTCACTTTTAAGAGTATGGCTTACATCCTTTCCAGATAAAGGAATAACACCCAATATAGCATTTGTTGTAAAAGGGTAATTATTAGATTATAAGCTTTTTGCTGGTAAAGACTTAAAGAGTATAATTTTTTTTTTCATCATAATGCTTTTCATTTGTAGAAAATCAATTTGTAATTATTGACTGATTTCTCCTCCTTTTGCTTAATATTAATGTATTCTAGAGGCAATAAATTATTTTTAACCACTCTTTGGCTTATCTTTGGTGTCCTAGAATTTTTTGGTGCCCTTATACAGGTCAGCAATAAGATATAAAGGAATATTGCCTTGTAAATTGAAATGCTTAGAGTTAATGTTAAGCTCATTGTTATTTAGTTACTTGAAAGCATGTGGTATATAAGAACACTTTTTTACTTTTTGAATGACTGGTGTATTTGTGTCAGAGAACAAAATATCCTGAGAGGATTCCTGCCGCCACCCCCCCATTGATTCCTTCCGAAATGGAAAGCCAAGGTTGCTTACAGAGTAGGCAAGAGAGTAGCCAACCCACTGAGCACTGAGGGTTTTAAAAGCAGGATGCAGGATGCAAACAGGTATTTGAGCTGCATTACTCTAAAATTTATAAGCTATGGGAAAGAATCAATGAGTATTTAGGGCTTTATTTTAAATTTTTTCCAGCTTAGGTTGTAATGGACTCTCAACATGTCCTATAATAGCTTGTCCTGCTGTTCCACAAGGTGTTTAAGCCTTGATATTATGGGTAAAAGGAATTTTTATAGTGATATCACAACATGTGAAGACAGTCTATCCAAGTGCATACAAGTAGGTCCAAGTTTTAAGAGTTAACATTTAAGGACAATATTTCCCAGTATTTTCCATCATCCTCATAAACTCTGTCCCCTTTTGTATTTTTCAGTTTAGTCCCTTGTAGTATGTAAAGGAAGGGAAGCAGGAACTGCAGAGATGAAGTTTTGTTTTTTTTTTAATTTCTAATAATTTCTTTTCTTTTTTTTTTTAAGTAAGCTCTACACCCAATGTGGGGCTCGAACTCATGATCCTGAGATCAAGAGTCACATGCTCTACCGACTAAGAGAGCCAGGTGCCTCCAGAGATGAAGTTTAAATTCAGGCCTGTTTGATGCTAACCCTGTGATTTTTCTAGTGCTTCATGTTGTACAGAGAAACTATAACTGTATTCCATTTATTAATCTGAACAACTTTTTTTTTCCTCCAGGAATTTTTACTTTTACGAGAGTCTTTAAAAAAAAAAAAAAACTGGGATTGATAAAAATATTTTCCCTCTCCTTTCTTTCTGCCACTGTCTAGACTCTGAATTAACATAAAGTTATCCACCAAGTGTCAGAAAAGAGTGTAAATAACAGACAGCTCTGAGTGCTTGCCAGTCAACTCTCAAGAGGTGGATCTCCATTTGGCCATATTCCAGGTTACTCCTAGTGATTGTTTCTTCCGTCCTCTGGTAGTAGCAGGTAATGAATGAACCAGTTTACCCCATTACTCTCTGGACAAGTATTGAAATGATCAAAATTAAAGTCTTCAGAAATACTATTTTTTTTTCATAAAAATGAATCCTTACAATTATTACAACCATAATGCACTGAGTGTCTGTTGGATGCCAACACTTTACAACACTTATAAAAACACGATCCAAAGAGATTGTTAAAGATTGTTAAAAAACGCAATCTTTTTTTTTTAATTCCCAGTTTACAAAGGAGGGACCTGAAGCTCAGTGAGGTCAAACCACTGTGCCATCACACACCACTAGTTCACGTTTCAACATGAATTCAAATCCAGATCCGCCCACTGTCATCACAACACACACACTTCTCACTGTACCCTGCTGCTTATCAACCAAATAAATAAAATGCAGGCATGAGGCATCCGGGCGGGAGAAGGAACGAAGAATTCAGGCAGCCATCTAATCATACAAGTACCTTCCAGTTGCACTTCATGGTGTCTCATATGTATAATCTCATTTAAGTCATGGATTCTACAAAAGCTGAGGCCAAGACTAAGGAGGGAGAAAGCAGAAATCAGAGGGAAAGGAAAGTGCCTGTTTTGTATGGAATCACTAAGGGAAAGAAAGGTCACATTGGCAGCTGGTGCTATGCTGTCTGTCATCAGGTTTATAATACGGTGTAAACACTGGGGTCTGTGACACTGAACAAGGAGGGAATAGCTTATTACCTCCCAAAATAGCACAAATGCCAAGCAACTTTAACTGGCTTAGCCTCAGGAAATTTCTCCATTCTCCAAGAATGTAAGGTCACATTAAATTATTTAGAGACGTAAGGCTTGAGTATCAAAAAGCTCAACCTCGGTGCATTATTTTGATGACGGTTGAGTGAGGACTTGCTGTGCTCTTGAGTTCAGATTTCCTAAAGAGGCCTAATATTAAATCAGTTTGAATTATGAAAAAATAAACACAACATCTTATTAAAGGAAAACTGAACTACACATGTATTAGTGAAAAACCTACTTGGCATATTCCTCTGAATTTAAAATAAAGAAGCTGTCTCCCAGGCAAAGGTTGCCATTCCATAGGGAAGACTTGAAATGAAATTATAAACCCCCAAACAGAGATTTTATTAAAGTGGAAAACCTGACAGAATCACAACCACAGAAGCAGAATAGCACAGGTTATGATGAACACCGGCTCTATAAGATTCTTAAACAATTATGACAATAGAGAGAAGAAAACATCAATTAATAATTTTATGTGTACACATGGATTCCTCACTAAAATGGTTATATTTTCCCTTTGTAAAATTAATTTTGATAATTCTCCTTGAGAAGCTGTTTGTTAAAAAAAGAAAGGAAAGAAAATTCTGAAAAAAGTTTCTAACTTGGGAAAACTTTTCTATCTAACATAATGCCTGTTTTTCAGAAAAGAAAAAAGATCTCCCAAACTCGGACTTCAAAAAATCTGTGATATCTCCTCCAAAAAAGGGAGGAAGAGGTTGTTTAGGCAATATCCATGTCCTCACTTCTATTATCCATATGCCTCCTCCCTAAACTGACTGCAGTTTATTTGGCAGGGCAATGCCGTTCAATCTTCAGCAGTGGGATCCTATGTTGGAATAAAGTTGTGCCTAAAGACCTGATATATAAATCAAGTGCAAGGTCAGCCAGATAGTTGAAGACTGGAAGTTGTGAGTAGGGAACCAAGCCTACTTCAGATGGCTTCTCCTCCCCACTGAGGAGTCCCTAAGTCTCCAAGGAAACACTGAGAACAATGCCCCCAGCCATATTCTTAACCGGATTTGACTTGTTCAGATTCCATTCACTCCGTTCTCTGTGGTTAAATGCCTGTTCATGTTTCTAAACTCCTGCCGCATGTTAATCTTCGGGAATAATAACAGATAATCACAATGAGAAACCGTAAGTTATTTTTTTTTCTATTATAGGGTTAACTAGTGGTTTTAAAGTTTTTTTTTTTTTTTTGATAAAAAATGGAAACATAATAGCAGGTGTTAATATTATGTACAAATACTGTAGTAAGAGGTTATATTTCAATACTGTATCAGTGGGGGTTCTCCAGAGAAAAAAATCAATGGTGTGTGTGTGTGTGTGTGTGGTGTGTGTGTGTGTGTGTGTGTGTGTGTGTGTGTTGAGAGATTTATTTTAAGGAATCGACTTGTGATTGGTAGGGCTGGGAAGTCTGAAATCTGTAGGGGAGGCCTGCAGGCTAGAGGGCTTGAGGTTTTAGTCTTGAGACACAATTTCTTCTTTTTGGGGAAATTTTTGCACTTAAAGCATTCTACTGATTGGATGAGGTCTACCCATATCATTGAGGGCAATCTTCTTTATTTGAAGTCAAATTATTGTAGATTTTAATGACATCTACAGAATACCTTTACAGCAACACCTAGATTAGCTTTGATGAAATAACTGGGTACTGTAGCCAACACATAAAACTGTCAAAAATGAAATGTATAATAATTTTTCCTTGATATATACACACAAAATAAATGCTAAATAATCTAGTAATTTAAAGAAAGTACAACACATTTAATATTTAAAAGTTACTGCCCTTAATTTGAAGTTTTAAAACACACAAAAATATTATAGTTGCCCTGATAGTTGACCTTTGTTTCATGAAAAGTACTACAGGTGGAGAAAATTTTCTTTCATTTTAGGATTTTGTTGATCGAATTGTTAAGGTGAGTTCAAAAGCATCTTTTAATTGGTGTCATACAAGCTCATTTCCCTTTTTAAGAATGAAAAGATCTGTGTGCTTGTTCTAATCTGGTTTTACTAGTAAAATCAATATTACTTTTGCTAAACTAGATTTTATATCAATTTCTGTGTTCCGATCAGAGTATTATACAACATTCACATCTTCTATTTGAGATTTCTCTTTTAAAGTATTTACAAAGAACTCTAGCTTTTAGTGAATAGTCCAACACTTAAAAACTCCAGAAAACATCACTGGATAATATTCAACTGATGTAATATTTGGTCCTTTTAGAAGGGCTAAGGACATATATCGCATTTCCATGTTTAAAGACTTCTTTTACTTCTAACATGGATTATTTCTTAGAACACATCTTATAGGACTTAAATACGTATGCAATTATTCATATTTATTTTATCTGCAAAAATGTCACACTGTTCGAAACAAGGCCACATCACACACAGGGCAACAGCCACCAACAGGACTAATTGACTAGATCGTGACCACTTCTCTGTGCTCCTATTTCGGTTCCCAGATATGTCACCATTAACCTTCAGCTTTCCGTGTCCGTATGTCCTTCTCCTACTTTTGACATAAGTGGATTCTTTTGAAACTGGGAACATATTGATTGCTAAGCTTTCATTCTCATGAGAAAATTAAAATATATTTTCTCTTTCATCTAAACTATTTTTTTCTGTTCGCTTAATTTTTGTTTTGACCTCTTTTTTTCTCCAATATTTTATTTATTTGAGAGAGAGCAAGAGAGAAAGTGTGTGCGCGCGCGTGCGCGCGCGCGCGCGTGCACACACACACACACACACACACACACACACACACACACGGTGGGGGGAGGGGCAGAGGGCCAGGAAGAAGCAGACTCCCTGCTCAGCGAGGAAGCCTGAGGACAAGGGCTTGATCCCAGGACCCCGAGATCGTGACCTGAGCTGAAGGCAGAGATGCTTAACCCACTGAGCCACCCAGGAGCCCCTTGACACCTCTTTAAAAAAAATTTTTTTTGAGCCAATTTTAAGATTCCCCACTCCCTTCTCTGGGATGAGAAGATCAGCATTTGTTCAAATAAATGAGAAAACACACTCCTTAAAATAACAAAACAATCCCGATTCGTCCCTCCTGTCCCTGTATGATTGTCATTCATTTTACTTGTAGGTAAGTAAATCTACAAAAAGGCACAAACTTTCAGTTATAAGAGATATAAGTTCTGCGAATCTGATGTATAGCACAGTGACTATAAAAAAACAAGAAAAATAAAAGTTTTTATTTTACCTTCACCTATTTCTTCTTTGATGCTCTTCTTTTCATGATGTAGCTCCAAGTTTCTGACCTATATAATTTTTCTTCTCTCTAAAGAACTTCTTTTCACAGCAGGTCTACTGGCCACAAACGTTGGTTCACAAACTCAGAAGCTCCTTGGGTAAAATCTGAAACTGGCCTCCTACATGGAGGGCAGCCGGAGACCCAAGAAAGAGGCAGCCACTCCAGACCCGGAGGCGGCAGGTTTAACGAGCAACGGCATTTACTTATGAGACTTGTCTTGGCGGTGGCAAGACCCATAGATCTCTGCACCCACTAGCCAGAATCTTCCCTGTCTCTAGGCCTTAATGGGGTTCCACCACGTATACTGCTCAGATGGCCTCAGCAACACTTGCTCGCTCAAGGTTGCATCTTTGAAGACAGCTGGCTGTGGGAATGGGAGGTGACTTGCTGGTTTCAAAGACTGAGAGGGTACAGGAGCCTCCAATAGCCCAGGGCCACCTGCCGGGTTAACCCCAGGCTGCATCCTCTCTGTGACCTTCCCGGACACTCCAACCCTCAAGACCACCTCTTACGATCTCACACGCCTCTCTCCTCTGCAACGTGCGCAGTGGGGGCAGCGAGGGGCTTTGCTGGCATGGAGGGGGCTCTTTGGCTGCCCTGGAGGCAGATACCACAGCAACCATGCAGGTTCTTGCAAGAGAAAACAGATTAAGGTAACAATTCCCAAAATAAGGAATTTTTTTTTTTTTCCACCAAGAGCCCACTGATTTACTGAGTCCTCTAGGCTGGGGATTGGATTATACAGAGAGTTCATTTGTGTCCTCCTGTGATTTAGTAAAAAGGAGATATATTAGCAGATTCATGCGGCACGAACACACAACGGTCTGTTTCAATAAAGACACAGGTACCTTCTTGGAAGGCAATAATAGTGGCCAAGGCCATTCTGTTTTGGAGGACAGCTTTTCTAATTAGAGATCTTTCAGTGTTCTTTAAGGACAGGCACTGCCAGCTACCATTTAAGGCTCATTAGTGAATTTTGTAAGGTCTCCTATATGTGCTGTCACAACCCTCAAGCCAATGGAGGGGGCAAAAATGGCAGCCAAATGATCATACCAGTAGAAAACAGAATGCGCCCTCTCTCTTAAGAAGAGAGAGGTTGGGAATATTTGTTATCGAGGGGCAGATTCTCCTCTGTGCCCAGGGAGAACCTAGGGTACAGCATGCCAACCACCCAAGTGGAAGCCAAGGCCAAAGATTTTGCCACATAGCCACTGGGTCCCATTCAGGGCCATCCAAGGAATACCTGAGGAGGAGTGATGGGTCATTGCCAAACCACCTGCCATCCTTTAATCTGACACAATGACCGCATGGTTCCAATGATCTCCATCCCATATTCCTGGTACAATTGGGTTGGTTCTGTTAAAAGTGATTTTTCTGTTCCTGGCATAGGCAAGCCCTGGTGCTCAAATGGCCATAACCTGGGATGAGCCACATGAACTTATCCCAAATCTGAGTGCAGCCACCCATGGTTCCAATGGTGGTAGTTTTAGGATCTTCCTAATCAGTGGTTGGATGGGCTGCCTGTGAAGTTTGCCAGAAAAAGAATACCCGTGCCCAGTGTTATCGATCATGTGTGTCACATGCCAGATTTCTGGACCAGTACTGGTAATATCAGATGAATCAAGAGTGCTAGTTCTAGGTTGTTTCCCTTAACGTACTGTTCTAGGCTTTCCACTCCCCCCCCTGAAGTGGTGATATCCACCATTGCAACCTGACAAAGCTAGAGAGGGGCAGCTGCCTACATACCCAACAGTCTGCCAGGCATACAAGGGGTCCCACTGTAGGAAGGTATTTTCATCAGGTGCCCACCCTGGGACCAGACACCACAGGAGGAACAAAAGTCCAAAGTTGAAAAGAGGGATATTTAGTAGGAACTTATATGGGAAGGTCTTCTCCTTCTATAAGAATTGTTTCTGTGGCCTGATCCTTAGATGCTAATATGGCTGCAGCGTTAGAAACTTCACCTGGTTGCGCGTCCATACATGTTAGCTGGGGGAGGCAGAACTGTCAGGCATGAGGAGCTATGGTGGGGGTGGGATATGCCAGATTGGGACTCCTGCATTCTCCCCTCTTGCAATGGTGTGTGTTCCGTTCCAGGTGTAGTGTGTTTCCAGAGGTCTGGCTTGCAGCAGGACAGTGGGATCCTAGTGGAGACTGAGTATTTCCCCACTCACCCAGGAGTTCGGATGTAACTCACCCATCATGGTGGGGCATCCCATCGCAAATTCCAGTAGATTGACACCTTTCCTAGGCATGATGGGCCTGGTGTTCTCAGCAGCATAGCATGTTGATCCACAGTGGGAGTCTGGCCACTTTCTGTCTTCTGTGACTTCCATAGCTTTAAGGTGTTGGGTGACTTGGCAGGGTTCCCGATCTGGCATATGAGGCAACAGGCTCCACTGGCTGATCATTCAAATGTATTGAAGCTTGGGACAGTACTTTCGTCCACTTGGCCAAGGTGGTTTTACCTGTTAGTAATTTAACCTGCTGCTTTAATACTTCATTTTTCCTTCCTACCAACCTGCTGCTTGTGGGTTATAGGGGAGATCCATTCAATGGCATGTTTTTTTCCCAGTCTTGCACATCATGACCTGTGAAATGTGACCCCAATGACCGTTCAACAAGGGTATCCATTCATGGTACTCAGTTTCTCTAATCCCTTAATGGTGGCAGCCTGGTTTCCACTGTGACAGGGGAAAGCTTGGGTGAGACCAGAAACAATGTCCACATAAACCAAGGCATACCTAGAACCCTCTATTGAAGGGGGGGCAATATAATCAATTTGCCGATCTGTCACTCTCGTGGATGGCCCCAGATTCCTTTGGCAGTTTCCTTGGGTGTTCTTTAGAACACGGAGGACATGCTGTTACTGCGCTACCCAAGTCCTCTTTCAAGGGTAATCTGGCGTCCTGGCAACACACCATCCTACCTGGGCATGACAGTGGCCACTTTTCCTATGCACGTAATCTGCTTTTTTTCCTCAAGGGTCAGTTGTTAGGGCTCCTACCTGAGCTAGGGCATTAACTACTTGATTGCCAGAGGCATTTGGTCTGTTCCGTGGTCGATCACCACAATATTCTCCCCTCCACTCCCCTCACTTTCCCAGGGATTCTAACCCTTGGCGTCCCAATCAGGCTTTGTCACAGCACCTGGACCTTAATCCCCTCAGTTTGCACCCTCTTAGCTTTGCTGAACCGCATGCTAGGGTCTCCAAACTGCTTCTCCTGGTCTCTCACCTTGCCTGCCGGCCCTGAAGCCAGCAGAGTGGTGGACACTGCCCCTCCTCCTCTAACCTTGGTTCTTCTTCCACTTTTTCAACTCAAGCTTCAGCCTATGCAATCCTGGGGTAGCCATTTGCCCTGTGTTCGCCTCTCTCTTATGCACAAAGAAGAGTTGTTGATTTTCCAGTCTGTTCCTGTTTTACTTGTTGTTACGATGGAGTGACAACTTCCAAGTTTCTCACCTGTGGCTTCATCACCCTTTTTTGTTAGAGTACTAGTTATCTGTTGCCATGTAACAAAGTGGCCCAAAAAAGTGCCACATAACAAAGTGCCGTGTTGCCCAAAAACAATGTGTTGAGCAGCTGAATTGGTTGATTCTGTCTCAAGGTCTTTCAAGAGTTGCAGTTACAGTGTGAGTCAAGGCTAGAGCCATCTGAGGCTTGACTGGAGGAAGGTCCACTCTCAAGCATGCTCATGTGATTTCTGTGTGTCACGCTGTAACCAGAGAGTTATGGGAAGAGGATGCCATGGCAAGTAATGATTCTGGGGAAAGGTGAATGCAAGGCAGACCAGGTTGGAGAAGTACGACAGGCCTTGCTAAGGAGTTTGGTCATTGTCTTCCAGTGGAGAACACTTGGAGGCTTTTAAGGGGGGAGGGCATGTGAAGCACTTAGTAAAAACTGTTCAGAGAAATGGAATGTTAGCAGCTTCATCGCTTTATAGTGTGAGATCAAAAAGGTGTTAATTAGGCGCATCTGCGTGGCTCAGTCAGTTAAGCGTCCAACTCTTGATTTTGGCTCAGGTTCTATCTCAGGGTTCATGAGAGTGAGTCCCATGTTGGGCTCTATGCTCAGCGTGGAGTCTGCTTGGGATTCTCTCTCTTCTTCTTCTTCTTCTGCCCCTACCCCCTCTCTCTCTCAAATAAATAAATAAAATCTTTTTAAAAAAAGGTGTTAAAAAGCAGGTATAGCAAAAAGACTCCTTGGTCAGGGTTTACGTCAAGAAAGACAGAAGGCTCAAGAGGACTCACCTGCCCATCTGCCTGCAGATCTCAGGAAGGTCTGAGCCTCTGAAAGTTTTGTGGCATTCTCTGGTCAGAATTAGCCTCTGAGTGAGCTTCAAAAGCTAGAGAATGTGTCCCTGGGCTGGGCTATGCTGTATACCAAGCATCCAAGCATACCAGCCATTGCACTCTTCAGCTTTGGATATTTTCTGCAGCTCAGGCAATAAGAAAGCTAATACGTATCAAACACTTATCAGTGGCGTGCCTGCTTTAAGTGCTTTATGTGAATTAAATACCTTTAATCCTCATAAGAGCTCCTTGATAAGTTACTATTATTACTCAAATTTTATAGATATATGATAACTGAGACACGGAGTGGTTAAGAGGTTCATGGTTACAGAGATAATAAAGGGTGGTATTGAAATTCAAGCCTGGGAAGTTAAACTAAAGACTTGATCTCAACCCTCTCATTGATGCCACTTTCAGGGAAATTGCATAAATACTCAAGCTTGGAATTGTGCTTAGATAAATTAAATCTCTGCTGCAGACAGCTCAAGGGAAGTAAGCATAAACAATCTAATCTAGAAGTTAAGATAAACCATGGTCTATTTTTTTACTGTTTCTAAAGAACATTTTTCCCTGAATTCCACAGATGCCAATAGGATAAGAGAAATGGATTGTCGAAGTCCCATATAAAGGCAGAGCATTATTGGTAAACGTTAGTGTAGTTCTTCACGTTAAGCACCCTGCTTTGTTCTTCCCACCTTCGGAATCACTGAACCCCTGGATGTGTCCCATTTCCAATTCTCAGTAAAATGATTTGCCTCTTCCTCCTCAAAGTCAAACCACACCGTAACACATGTGATTAGTCCACTACTTGTTGAGACATAATCTGTATGTCAAAGTAAATTAGTTATACTGCTACATGGGTGTGGCTTAAAAGTGGAATTGACCAATATAACTGACACTGACAATCAGGTTTCTTTTCTGTTACACATATATTCTAGACCAATGGGCTGTGAAATATATATCCAAATGTAAGTCTGTTTATTCTTCTCAAAATGGGAAATTACATAATTCATATTATACACATATCCTCAATTGGTTAGTCTCTGAATTTGTAGCTATTATTATGGCTATTTCGACCTACATCTATTTCTACTTAACGAGGGCCTTAGGTGTTAATTTTGAAATTCTCAGCTTGTTCTATGAAGAACAAACTTTGTCTTTAATTGGACTTGTACAGAGTATGTCTCATAAAAAAGAAAAACTAAATCTTTTCTCGCCTTTACTAAATTAGGTGTAAGAACCCTTTCGAGCGTATTATCTTGTATTTATACTAGTTTTAATAAGTTTGGAGGATTAAGGGCATTACTTCCTGAACAAAGTTGGAAAGAATCAGATCCTTTTTTAAAGAATGTGTTACAAACAGTGCTCCTCATAGCTGCTAGGTATGTCACAAATTACATTTTTCCACACTGTTTATTTTTAAATAAGAGGATTACATACATTGCCAATCTGCTGTAATCTCACTAAATTGCATTTTAACCAAACTCTACAGAATACAATTAAGAAAGGCCCCTAACGATGATGTAGGTGCACATAATGAGCAGCCATGTTTTCCAAGGCCTGCATGTACCCACCAGGGACGTGTCTAAGTAGATGATGCCCTTCTGTGGCACTAATGGACCTGACTGTTAATGGTGACTTCTGTAGCTAGATCACTGAGGCCCTGGGAGTAGCCAACGTACTGTAGGAATTCTTCCTGCAACATCCATGACAGCTGCTCATTCAGTCTTTCTTCCTTACTCAGAGCTCTGCTCTTGTGTTTCTCTCTGCTTAGAATAACTATGGTCTTAGACCTTACATGGGTAGAGCCTCAACTTTAAGTTGGCTCAAACAGTACTTCCTGAGAAACTTTCCCTGGTCAATGAAAGAATGAAAGAAAATTCCAGCAGCTCCGGTGACAACAGCATATTATGCTATGGGTTAGGCATTCCATCGTTCGGAGCTCTAACTGTTCAAACATCTGTGTTAATTTGCGAGGGCTATTGTAGCAAAATACCACAGACTGGGTGGCTTAAACAAAAGACATTTATTTTCTCACAGTTTTAGAGTCTAAAACTCTGAGACCAAGGTGTTGGCAGGGCTGGGTTCTCCTGAGGCATCTCTGCTTGACTTACAGATGGCCGCCTTCTGGCTGTGTCCTCACATAGCTTTTCCTCTGTGCACACACATCCCTGGTGGCTCTCTCTGCATCCACATCTTCTCTTCTTACAAGGACACCAGTCAGATTGGATTACAGCCCACCCTAGAGGCCTCATTTTAACTTAATCACCTCTTTAAAGGCCCTATCTCCAAATACAATCACCTCCTGTAGTAATGTGGGTTAAGCCTTCACCAAATGAAAATGGAGGGGGCACAAATTGAACTCATAACACCATTCTTTGCCCAAAGGATTCTTTCCGTTTTCTGGATACCCTCTTCTATATCAATACTTGTCTTTGCAGCATTATCTCATGCCCTTCATACACAATACACAATACTTAACTCAACTTATTTGAAAATGCCTGCTCATTACTGTAGCAGGTGAGAGAATGTGCCTCTCCCATTCCTACCATGATTGACCAACGGCCTCACTGAGGTGTTTTGAATCCTTTGCTGCACCTGCACCAAGGTGACCCTCCTGTTGGCTGCTCCCAGCAAGGATACTAAGGCAGGTTCTTTCCTACGAGACACAGTGCTCCTCTGGTTGAGACTTAGGCTTGAGGATTCTCATCACTCTCAGGAAAATGTCTTCAAACTGCTCTGTAAGCTGAGACTTTCTTTCTATCCCCCTCCATCCTAGTGAGATCTGCACTAGGCTGATGGCTTTCCATCCTCCTCTGGCCCCTTCTCATTTTCCCTCACAGACATTTCTCTCAATAATCTCTTGCACATCTAATCATCTTGACATCTTCTTGGAAGACCTGGACAAAATGCCTCCACATGTGTAAATGATAGAGGTCTTCTCTTTTCTGAGAATGTGACTTAAATTGAGAGAATGGATTCAAGAGTGGAAATTCTAGCAGGCAAGGGGAAATATATATATTTTAGAGAGCCAAAATACCATTGAAATAATCCAACACTTATAACAAGTACAACATGAATTTAAAGTGTTTCTCAGATTTCTAAATAAATCATTAGACATTTTAAAATATAAATTTATGTTACACGAAATTTTTATTCTGAACACAAGGATATTTTATTCCTCTTTATACTTAAACAAAATATATATATTTTTCCTACCAAAATTATCAACAACAAATAGATAGGGGTCTGCAGGGATTAAGACCACACATTCAGAATTAAGCCTTCCCATTTGAGCATCCAGAACGTTATCCTCAAACCTACCCCCAGTCCCACAGCCCCCCTATCCCTGCCTAGTCTGAGACCAGCCAGAACTAATCTCATTAAGCCCATTACGTGTTTGTGTCAATCACCACAGGGAGTCCCAGGCTTCCAGGTTTTCCCTCACTGCACACATTTTAATCACTATATATCTTTGCATATCCTTTATTATGTCTTTCTTCCATCTTCCCTAACTCCTAAAACCTCTCCAGTGAGCCCTCTGGAATTTATGGTCCATCATAAATAAAACTCCCTGCTCTCTTCTCTAAAAATTACCTTCCATTCACTCTCAATGAAACTTAAATCTCCCTAAGGATGTGGCTTCCTCTCCAGCTACTTAGGAGGAAGCTGGTTTGTCTCCCTCAGCCCTCATCCCAGTGGGCCTGAATCTGGGTAAGTTTTCTCTTTGTCCTCACTGCCAATTAAAGGCTGCAATCCCTATAGGGTCCTAAAACTGTAACGTTGATTATGAGGCCATTGGTTTTGGCCACATATCTCCTGTCCCTCACTAAATCTGCTCCAACCACAATGGTCTCCTTAATTTTCCTCAGTCTCACTGGAAACACCTTTCTCGGGGTCATAGTACTTCTTACTCCCTTCCCTACAACATGCTCTCAAATATTTGCCTAAATTCCCCTGTTTCTTCATCTTATTTTTTTATTTATTTTTGGTCAAATGTCAAAGAAAGTTATCCTGTCTACAATATTTAAAATGGCAACCGCCTTCTACAACATTTCTTATAATCCATTGCTTGTATTTTCTCCATGGCACCTGTTCTTATTTGTATCCTCCATCAAGGACTTAAACTTCAAAACCATAGATTATGTTCTTCACCGATGAATAACCAGAGTCTACTATAGAATAGGTACTCAATAGACATTTATTGGATGAATACAATAAATTGAATTTATGGAAATTATAATCTTTCTCCCCTCTGAAGGATAAATTAAATACTCTTTCAAGAAAAATCACATTGTTTTGTCTTATTCAACATCTTCCTATTGTTTTTTTCTTTCTGTTATGTGCCTGAGGTTCTGCTAATAATGCAAACATGAATAAAGCCTGATTTCTTACCAGAAGACAGAAATATATACAGATTATCATAATAACAGGGATAAGTATTTATGCATACTTAGGTTTTAATTTTCTCTGGCAACTATGTACAGGATACATTTGAGGGGGACCGGGAAACCAATTAGAAATGTACACAATAGCTAAATGATAGACAATGGTACCCTTTGTAAAACCTTTTATTTGGAATGGGAAGGGGTAGACACATAGAATATATTTAATAGGCAAAATTCGGGAAAAATAATTTCGATTATATTTAAAAAGTGAGAAAATACAAAAGACTGTGTGATAAGGAGATATTAGAGGAAGTCAGTGGAGAAAGATGAGAAATTAACATTTCATCTGATGAATGTTGGTGCCTATGTGAGATACCTAGAAGAATATACACTGGATATTGGTCTCAATATAAAGCTTGGTAGAGAAGTATGGGATGGAAAAATACACTTGGGAGTTCTCAGTGTGTCTGTAGTAGTTTAAGCCTTAGAAATAAATGAGATAGCCCAGGATAATATACAAAGTCAAAATAATCAAGGCACAAAGAACACACTGAGAACAAGAACTTGGAACACTTGAAGAAAGGGAGATGATTTTATAGAGAGAATAAAATGTCAGAGAGATCACTCCCCAAAAAAGCATAGTTCCTACTTTGGTATAACGTAAACAAAGAGATTAGAGAGTATGAAGAATGCAAAAGTAAGCAGAATTCCCAAAAGCAGCAGAGAAGCTCAGTAAACTCAGAAATGACAATTTTCATTGGATTCAAAATTAGGAGCCCACCAATGACTACCAAAGTGGTTTCAGTGCCCTGGAGAGAGAAGCAGGCAGCAGGCAGGGCCCCAGAGCACTGAATGGGCTTGAAACTGTAGTCAGTGTGGCAAAAAAGCTTTCATTAATTGCAGATGAAAACGAGTCATACATGGGCAGTAGCTGGCTGGGAGATGCCAGGGGAGACTTAGGTACATTTAGAGGCTAAGAGGAAGAAGCAGAAAGGAGAATGTTGAAGATACAAGAGAGAGCAATTGACAGCAGGAGAAATGTTCTGGACACGATGTTTAGGGTTGGAATAAAGAGCTGAACTGGTGGGGCCAAGAGAGGCCAGAGGACTGTGACGGTCTTAGGTATGGATATAGATTGGTTTGTAGGAAGGGGAGAGCCTAGCTGATGTAAATTGACACTGGTAGTCTCATTTTCTTTTTTTAATTTAATAAAGGAGATAAGTTTCTTGCTGATAATTGTAGGCAAGGGGTTCGAGTATTAAGTAAGACATCTGTGAGAGCTTGGAATATTCATAGAAGGGAATGGAAGAGAATGATAGTGTTTACAAGTCATCAGAATGAAGACATAAACCTCTTGGGGAAACAACCTGCATGGTTGGGTAACATCCTCCAATAATCCTTAGCCATCCACAACCACAAATGCTAAGGCAGGTGCTGACATTGATCCCGAGTTAGAGTTTTACTAGGAAAGTGCGGTAGAACAAGGTAATTGAGAGACCAGAAGGGAAAGAAGTAGAACTGATGATCGTTCTTGCTTTCTAGGTGGGACCAGGAGGGAAGAGAGGCCAGCAGGAGTTGATAAAAAAGGAAGAAAGGGATCAAGAATCTTTAAATTTCTTGGAACCAGAGTAGAAATGGTAGGTATGAAATCATGGGAGATTTGGGAGGACGGGAATACAAGATTAGAGAGACGGTTCTTGGAGGAGAATCTTTCGGGAACATTTGTTCCAGATGATTTCACATTCAAGAAATTGTCTGATAAGAAAAGGAGTAAATTTTATGAGACTTAAGGATGTCCATGAATTTAAGAGTAGGTAGGTTTGGGAATCCAAAGAAAATATGGAAATACTGTAGTTTAATGTCTAGACAAGGGATCTGAGAGAGAAATAACTTGTTTGAGGGCACACGTCTACTTCATGGAAGAATCTGGATCAGAGCAAGATCTTTCTGAGGGATAGAGTAGATTTTTTATTTGTTTATTTTAATATTGCTTCTTGTTATCTAATACTGGGGAGTTTTGGCGGTATCTTCTGATTCTTCCCTGTAGTTTAGGAATCAAGTGCTTGAGGTAAGTGGTGGGATCTTTGTGAATAATAAGCATTAGGAAAAGTAAGCAATGATAAGAAATGAAAATTTGCTTTTCTTTTGCTTATGAATTCATTCTACATTTTTTATTAATAAAAATTCTCTCTCTCCCTGTTTTCATATACACCTTACAGAGGAGGAATATTGTAAGGTTGGTTAGAGATTTTGATGGAACTTATTATTGTCTTTTATTACTTTCAAATACCAGTCCAAGAGGAATTCTAATAAGTGTATTATTAAAAAAGGAAAACAACTTACATTTGCATATTGAGTTGTGTGTGTGTTTGTAGCATTGCTGCAAATATTTCCTCCAAATTTCCTATGTTGACTCAAAGTTATTCTAGAATTCCAGAGTTAGGGTGCTGATATGCTGATTACTTGTCTCCCGTAAAAGAAAAGTCTACTTTGAAGGTGGTTTAAGGAGCGATGCTGTGCACAAATTTGCACACATTAGCACTTTGGCAACACGTGCCTTGTCTCTGTGGGAACACAGAACAGGTACCACAACTCGCTGAGCTGACTCCCACAGATTTTTAGTTAGCTTTCAAAAGATAAATATCATTGCCTTCTCATCTCTTAAAGAAGGTAATGGATAAGCACATGCCAAATGACTGTGACTAATTCTATAAAATCAACCGTCACAAGAGCAGTTCAGCATATTTTGACTCTTTGTAGGGAGGGAGGTACTCTTTTATAGTAACAGTATGAGTAATGTAATCTACTGAGTCAGTAATAAATTTTGGCTGATACAGTTAAACTCTAATCCTGTTAGGTAAGTATTATATATTAATTAGTTAAGTAGCTTTGAGCCCTAGTGTTTGAAAATACGATAGATTGGGGCGCTGAGTGGCTCAGTCGTTAAGCGTCTGCCTTCGGCTCAGGTCATGATCCCAGGCTCCTGGGATCGAGCCCCGCATCGGGTTCCCTGCTTGGCGGGAAGCCTGCTTCTCCCTCTCCCACTCCCCCAGCTTGTATTCCCTCTCTCGCTGTGTCTCTCTCTGTCAAATAAATAAAATCTTAAAAAAAATACAATAGATGATAAACTTATATCATGGGACTAATGATAATACCTTGTATTAAAAGTGATAAGGGAATATATTTATTTATTAGGTATTTGAGACATATGAATTTAGAAAAGTATTCGAGGTAGGTGATGCTTAGCTTGATATCAGACTTAGAATTTGGGAAGCGTATTCCAGGTAGAGGGAGCATGGAGATATGAAAGAGAGAAGTATGTTTGGGGAATAATAGCTAATTTTTAATTAATGGAACATAGGATGTGTGTGAAGTCGGGATAGAGGCAAAGCTAAGGCTAAGCTGGAGGTAGGCAGGGTCATGGTCCTAAAGCAATAGTTGATTAGGTATAGGGCCAGGATCAAAGCCAATCAAGGAGAATAGAAATTAGAAATATCATTACGCACAGAGGTTGAAGTAAAACTCATAATTCACCAATAATATTCTCTGCAAATATCATGGAAACTGCAGTGAAAATATTACCTTATATAATATGGTTAAGTTATTGTCATTTTCCAACGAATGAAAATGCACAGATTTATCTGAAGAGACACACTTCTTGAAATGAAATTGTGTGGCTTATTCTCAGTCCTTAACCTATTTGATTATTTTTCAGTATTTTATACTATGAAATATTATCATCATTGAAAATCTTTCCGATTGGCCTACATAAAAATATACTATCTAATCATTCCTCCAGTGCCTTCTTCAAGCCTGTGCTTCTAGCTGAATCTAATATTACTCCTGCCCCTCTACTAAGTAAATGTGTTAACTCTCCAATAACCTTACTCTGGGCTACCATGACTGCCCCTGCCACAGCACACACTTATCTTCACAGGGACAACCATTTCCGCTCTCGCGCTTGTCAAAACCTATTCAGGTCAAGCTCCGGGAAAACGCTACTCTTTACTTGAAGTTCGAATTAACCGGGAAGAATTAGTCTTTCCTCTTGCTCCTACAGATGTCTAACTCTTTGATCCAGGCCTAGTATTGTTACCTTCTTTCTTATCTATCTGCCACCCAAACCTCCAATAGAAGATGTTAAGTTATTGATAGATCAGGCCCCAGCCACTGTTGTGTCCCCTAAGACATCTTTTTTGTTCAATTACCAGTTTCTGCATCCCTCCTTCCCACATATCTCGGGTGGTGAATCTCTGCTAGATATGCAATCTGATCCCAGTGCCCAGGACTAGTTCTGAACAAACCAACTTTCAGGTATAATGTACTTAAGGCATATACCCATCCATACTGGCCATTGATACATTCGGTTTCATGCCAAGACATGAAACTCTCTACCAGTTACTCTGACTCAGCTACTTAGCTGTTCCTTCCTCTATTCCTATACCCTTGACTATTCTGTTAATCTTTATGGTAAGGAATAATATCTTCAAGTCCTTTGGTCTCCACCCGGGTCACTGATTATTTGAGTTTGTAGACAGTAGGTGTTCAATAAATGTCTGTTGGATGAGTAAATGAGTACAGTGTGTGCACAAATCAGTGAATGAATGATAAAGACTTGGTAGACACACGCATTGATTGCCACTCTCCTGCAAGAGACACTCGACGTATAGGCCGCTCCTCAGGTATAAAATATTTTCCACTATGGAGTTTTCCTTCTGATCAGAGGCATGCATTATTTAAGGAATGATCTGCCAGAGTAAATTCTGCCCCCTCTGTGTGATAAACAGGAGGGGAGACTCCTTCTATAAATAAACTATCTGGTATTCAATAATGTCACTAATTATAAGCGTGGGAATATAAGCCTTTTAAAGCAGTAAGGGAACCTCAAGATTATTTATAATTTATCCTTTGCACAAAAGAGGCTCCTGAGAATAAAAAAGGTCAGGCTACTTGCCTAAGTTTCATGGAAAATTGCAGTAGAATTGAGACAAAAGTCATGGTTTCCTAACTTATTATCCAGTGTTCCTTTCATTTTAAGTACATTTACTTTATGACATTAGGAATGAAGTAATTGAATATCACTTAGTTTTTATATTTTCTGAATAGTGGTTAAATTTTTAGTGTGTTATTACTGTGCCACGAAATTACCAAGAATCTTTATAAGGATGTATTGTTTAAAGGGTGATTTTTGTTTTAACACATCACTCTTTTCTTGACATGAATTGGGCTTCATATGACATTTTTGCAACAAACTGATCTGCCCAAGAGTTTTTTTAAAAAAGCAGTAAAGGTAGAGTTAAAATTTCAGAGTAAATACTCTCTCAATTCCCAAGGCAACAACTTACAAAGGGAAAACAACAGAGGCCAGTGGAGGAGGCTCTAAGACGGGTGTTTTGTGGCCCTCGTTGAACTTTGCACCTCCTGAAATCTCTTAAGGAAGGGAAGCCATTTGCATTAGTACCGCTGGGGTGAGATGGTCCCTGAGAGTAAGTTAGGGGACTGCTTTGGATGTTGCTCTTTGCTCTTTCCAGCCCCTACGAGACTTCTTAGCATGCTTGAAGCAGTAAGGGAAGGAATCAATTCAACTTTTGTGCTTGTAGAGCAGATTGAGAGATAATACTTGTGTGAAAACATTTCGGTTTCACATTGCTAGAATTGATGGTTGTACTCAATGCTGTTGTACTACTTTGTCGGGGCTGTTATAACAAAGTACCAGGGACGGGGTGGCTTAAACAACAGTTTGTTTCTTCAGACAGGGGTACATGGACTGGCTCAGCTTGCAGCAAGGAGCAGGGGAATGTCAGACTTCAGAGAGCTCAGCCTCATGTCTACCACAGCCATCCACTCCAAGGCTTGCAGACCCATCCCTTCCTACCAGTGGCCTTGCCTTCACAGAGGAAGGGAGTCAGCGCAAGGATGGTCAAGCAGGCTGCGGGGTTATTAAAACACCGTAGGACTGGATTGGATGGGTTTGTGGTGTTGGCCAAAGACTGGACCTAAAAATGGCCCCTCTTCCTCATCTCTGCATCCCAACAATCCCAGGACCACAAGAACTACCTTCTCCTGTCCTCAGAAGTCATCTGTTTTCCCACCTCAGGATAAGTGGCAGGTTTTTTTTTGTTTTTTGTTTTCCCGGAAAGGACTTGTTATACTCTGTTATACTCTCCACCCAGGAAAATCCATTTCCATTTAAAAAGTTGACACAATCCTACGAGAATCCTTTACTGGGAATCAAAGTCAAGCACAGCTGGTAGAGTTATGTGACCAGAGCACTCCTGGACAAAATCATGAAGGAAGGGGACAACTGTAAAACCATGCCTGTCTGTGGAGAGTTCACCTCAGGCATCACAGAATTTGAGTGAACAACTGTGTATTCAGAAAAACCCATCTTGTTACTAATTTTTGAGAATAAAATAAAACGATACATACAATGTTCATGCAATGGGATGAAATCATTCTGATTTGCAATCAGAGCTACCCCAAACCTGAACCTATTTAAAAATAGATGAGTCAATCTGCCAGTGACAGGGCAATGGCAGGATTTGTGCTTGGATTGTTCTTTCAGTAGATCTGACCAAATGGCATTAATGTGATTTGAATTCTGCAGTTCCAGCCAGAGCCTAAAAAGTGTTTTGCTCTGTTCCCCTGCTACCTGGAAATCACGGAGTTGAAAAACGCCTCCAGTTCTAATCCATTAAAGTTAACAACTTTCACAGCCATTAGAGATAACAACTTCCTCTGTCACAGTTTCTCATAGGAACCCCCTGTGAAGGGTTTATGCAAAAAGCAGATCAAAGGAAAATAAACAAATTCAAATTGTGTGACACACTGACAGGAGAGATGAGGGGAAAGTGCAGGGTCCAGGTTTGTGTGTACATTCTACTCTGACAGGAGCCTGACCGTGTCGTCTTTTACTTCAGGATGGAAATCCGTGCCTGAGAGTGGGGAGCCAAGCTTTAAGAGGCACACCTTTCTTCCCTTGGTGTCCACAACCAACCGCAAGATGGAAAGAGAGCTCGTCATGAGGAAGGCTGCAGTCCTTTGCTGGAAACTCATTCCTTCAGGGAAGGTGATGTCCCTGGATTCCCCCCAAGCCTGCCTCCTGGGGGCAGGGTGCTCCCACAGCTCCTCCTTCAGAGGTTCTTCACGGTGGGGCTGTCTCTTGCTGGAATTTGCTTGTTCCAAGGCTTAACTGTATTATTTTTATTCTTTTCCATTTTTCAGTGGTCAGAGAGCACAGCTTCTGCCTCAGAGAATGTGCCCTCCTCTTATCTTACCACATTCACTCCTTTCTTATCCTTGACCCAATTCGGTACCTTTCAACAAGAAACCAAAATCCATAGCATTGTGAAAAAGAGGGCCTTCCTTAGGCGCTCCTTTAAACCTGCAAACATTCAACATGTTGTTCTTTATACTGTTGTAGATTTTTATTTTATTTTATTTTATTTTATTTTATTTTTTTTAAAAGATTTTATTTATTTATTTGACAGAGAGAGAGACAGGAGAGAGGGAACACAAGTAGGGGGAGTGGGAGAGGGAGAAGCAGGCTCCCCCTGAGCATGGAGCCCGATGAGGGGCTCCATCCCAGGACCCTGGGACCATGACCTGAGCTGAAGGCAGCTGCTTAACCGACTGAGCCACCCAGAAGCCCCTAGATTTTTTTTTTTTAACAATTCAATAGGAAAATGACATTTTTAGAGTAAAGGAGCCTATGTTTTCATTCTACCTCAAAAACAGTATCAAATATTGGACTATAGAAACAGAATAGTTCATAGACACCTAAGTCAGACTTGACTGAGTTCAAATCCTAGAGAATCTAGGACTTAATAGCTCTGTGACTTTGGACAAATCGCCCACGTGTCTGTGCCCCGGCGTCCCTGTCTCTAGGGTGAGGATGGGGGTATTACCTGCCTCACAGGTAGCAAGTGGGACGCTCTCAGCCTGACACAACATAAAACATTTTCTACTTCTCTTCTGATGCTTAAAGCATTAATTAGTCCACAGATTCCAAGCTAAATTGTATTCATGTTGGTGAGACTAAAGGAAGAATGCTTGTCTCTCTCAGTTGGCTCACAGAGCAGCTAGAGATGTGTTCCTCACAGCAGCTGTCCACACAGTAATGATATTCACAGCCTGTCTGAGAGAGTCTGAGAGTCACGTTGGAATGGCAGAAACCAGAGTAAAGGGAATAATAATGGCGAAAGGAAGACAGTTGAACATGTGAGATTTAGGAGGGTCACTCAGAAAAAAAGGCATATTTCTGAGTATCTAAAGAGGCACGGGAGAAGTGAACCAGGGAACCAGACCTGGCAGTCTTATTGAATACAAAGCAGAGCATAAATAGCAGATGAGAAAAGGTGTTTCTCTGACAATAAATAAATAAATAAGCAAGCTTGCCTGCCAAAGCCATGCCTCCCCGAGTTCTAACATGGTGGCTTTGGGTGCTGGCTCAGGGAACACCACCAATTAGGTCCCTGGAGATGTCCCTCTCACCTTTTTCCCTCCGGACAAGCACACGGGCTATGCTGTTTTCACGCCTCTAACAAACGAGTAGCTGCATGAGTAATTTTGTGTCCGTAACATTCATCTTAACATTTTAACAGGCCTACTAGAGAGTTGCCATTTCTATATATCATTTATCCAGCTTCTCCTAATCTGAGCATTTTATGTTACCACAGTGCAATTACTGAGACCGGGAAACCAATCCTAATGCAATGCTATTAACTAATCCACAGGGCTGAGTTGAATTTTGCCAGTTTTGCCACAAACAGTACAGCAAACTCCAGGAAAATCTAGCTCATTTTTGTCTAGAATTTTTGGCGATAGGGAAAAGAATCACAAGTCCTCTGACTTCTGTGGTTCCATTTTGTCTTTAGGACCCCAACTTTGCACTATCCAATTTGAAAAAGGGGGCTTCTTCTATCCTGCCTGCTTTGTCTTCCCTATTTTGGAAATATATGCACTTTTCAATGCCTTCCTTTCCTTTTGTCTATATTTGATGTCATTTGGTTTTGTGTTTTCAGATTTGAAGTGGATTTAATATTTCTTTCTTTAAAAAAAAAATTATTAAGTAGGCTCCATGCCCAGCATGGGGCCCGATGTGGGGCTTGAACTCAGGACCCTGAGATCAAGACCTGAGCTGAGATCAAGAGTCAGATGCTTAATCGACTGAGCCAACCAGGTGCCCCAGATTTAGTATATTTCTGGCAGTGGTTTTAGATCATCCCTTGACCCCATCAGTATTTTCTCTCTTCTCTCTCCCATCATTTTTTTTTTTTTTTCCCTCCATTTGCCTTTGTTCATGGCAGAGCCTGGTAGTGAGGTAGGGACGGGGTATGAGGAAGAGACAGCATGCGCTAGGATTAGGCATTTTTCTTTATACACAGTTATTTACAATCTGGGTAGTCTCTCTTAAGTTATGCTGAGGGCCTGGTTTTGTGTCAATAAACTTGTCTTTTCTTATTTTTTTTTTAAGATTTTATTTATTTATTTGACAGAGAGAGACACAGCGAGAGAGGGAACACAAGCAGGGGGATGGGAGAGGGAGAAGCAGGCTCCCCGCTGAGCAGGGAGCCCGATGCGGGGCTCGATCCCAGGACCCGGGGATCATGACCTGAGCTTAAGGCAGATGCTTAACTACTTAGCCACCCAGGCGCCCCAACCCTTCTTTTCTTATTGCTTTTATAATTTTCCAGTTACCCAGAAATTCTCAGGGTTTTTTTTTTTGTTGTTGTTTTGTTTTATGGATGATAAAGACACAGGTGGTAACCGGCCAGTATCCTGAGGGGTCCCATGATCTAGTCTCCTATCATCAGGGAATGTTTGCGCCCTTCAGGTGCTATGTGATGTGGACTTAAGGAAAGAATATTCTGTTAAAGATAAGGCTTACAAAGAATCCTGCCACATTCTCAAAAATCTCACGCCACATGGAACCTTATTATGTTATTTCATCATGTAGGTTCAATAATTTCAGGACGATATTAAAAAATGTGGGCAAACATAGTAAGCAGCATGTCATGGTTGAAAGTTAACTAATGAAATATAAGGATTAACTTTGTTTCTGTTAAGTTATAGGGAAAGGAAAAGAATCTTATTCTTTGCCAGAACTGCAAAGATGTAATCGTTTTAACAAGCGAAATTTTCTTATGGATTTTTCATTACTTACTAGTTAAACAAACTTTCATCTGAGTATTCCTTAATGTAGCGGATGCTTAGTGTTATAGAAGCAATGTTTGTATTCCCCCAAAATGCATATGTTGAAATCTTAACTTACAATGTGATGGTAGTAAGGAGTGGGGCCTTTCGGAGAATATCAGGTCCCAAGGGTAGAGCCCTCATGAATGAGATTAGTGCCCTTATAAAAAAGACCCCAGAGAGCTCTCTTCCCCGTTCCTCCATGAAAGGATACAAGAAGGGCGCCCGGGTGGCTCAGTCGTTAAGCGTCTGCCTTCGGCTCACGTCATGATCCAGGGTCCTGGGAACCAGCCCCGAATGGGGCTCCCTGCTCGGTGGGAGACCTGCTTCTCCCTCTCCCACTCCCTCTGCTTGTGTTCCCTCTCTTGCTGTCTTTCTCTCTGTCAAATAAATAAATAAAATCTTAAAAAAAAAAAAAAAAAAAAGGATACAAGCAGCCAGAGGCCTGCAGACCAGAGGAAGGCCTCACCAGAACCCTGTCCTCACAATTTCAGCCTCCAGAAGTGTGAGAAATCAATTTCGGTTGCTTATGAGCCACCCAGTACCTTGTTACAGCAGCCTGCACTAAGACACTTAGCTTGTTACACATAGTAAAACAGAGTTAAAAGTCAAAGTTTCAAGGTCTTTGTTCATATATACCACATATCTACAATTTTTTATCAGATTATTTTTAATGTTAGCCGCAGTGACCACCATGATTTATGACCTCACTTTTCTGCTAATAGTTCAAGTGGTGTGTTAGGGGAACTCATTTGTAAGTGGACCGTATACAACACTTAACTGTGGTTGATTTCGATCACCAGCTCCATTGGTGGGATGGCCGATCTGTACTTTAGCACCATTAATTTTCAAATCATGCCTATTGCACCATAAGGATGATAAAAGCCTAAGGAACTTGAAGTCATACTGCACATGACTTCAGGGTCATAAATATGTCATGTTGACGACACTAGAGTCTGTCAAGTATTCTGATGCTAGCAGAGATCTTAAATCCTTCATTGCCAACTATTTCACATGACACAGGATGGAAAGGATCCCAAGATCTTACATTAAGCCCCACTCTTAAACATCTTGATCTTAACCACTTTACAGGTGTTTTTTTTGTTCCTAGCGTTACCAACTTTGTCTTTTCAAGTAAAAGCTTCTCCCATTTTTGTGCTCCATATAACCTTAACCCTCCCCTTTTAAACCACTGGAAAGAGGTTCTCAATAAATCACCACTTCTCTTTCAAGTTATGTCAATATTTAAAGAAGCAAATTTCTTTTAGCTCTTTCGACTGAAAATGGAATTATATCAATTGTTGGCCTATGAACCATTCCCTTATGTATTTGGAGAGTTTTGATATAAGAAGGAAATGAAGCTTCAGAATTACAAAAGTTCTCTCTATGATTTAGCTTCTATCCTCCAGATCCTTGATTTTCAGTGTTTTACACAATAATGTTTTTGGTGGTTTGCTTTAGTCTACTCATCACTGTGGTGCCCTTCTTAATCTTGGATTCACATTTTCAGTTTTATTTTTCTGATCTTATGCCCTATTGATTCTTCAGCTTGTTTCTTGTTATTGCTTTGCCAGAATCCATATTCTTGTTTTGAGATGAAGTTTTAACCAAGAGTTCCGTATGGCCTAGCAAACAGTATTGACTCTTTTAATTTTTTTCATTTATTATGACAACTTTATTAATCAAACATGATATGACATCCACTGTGATAAACTGAGGATGGAGTCCTGCCTGCCCTGAAGAAATTCAATCTAGTGGAGTAGATAAAAAAAACTAGAATACACTATGAGAGTGTTAAGACTGAGGTATGGACAAGGTGATGTGCCACCACAGAGAAGGCACAGAGAAAGGAGAAGACCCTCCATTAGCTGGGGGTGGAGTCGGGAGCAATCAGAAAGATTTACAAAGGAGCTGGCTTTTGATCTGAGTCATGAAAAATTAATAAGTGTTTAGTAAGCTCCTTCTCCCTGTCTACTAACTCTTTCAACAAAAGCTTTGATTTTAAAACAGCATTTTTTATTCTTTGTCTTTCTCCTGTTACCACCCAATTTCACTTTTTTTCTCATCAGGACTCACCTTCGTGAAAAAATAGTCTGCTCTATTTTCTTAACAGCCAAGCACTCATCCATCACAGCTCTTCAGATTGTGCTCCAGCCACTGAACAAAAACTATCTGTCAATTCTCATAGATGACATCCTAATTGCCAAATTCAATACCAACATTTCTTTCCTATCTTATTTGGCCTTTCTGTATCATTTGGCACAAGATGTCACTTCTTTCTTGAAACTCTGTCATCTATTCACTTTCTATTACTTTCTCTAATTTTCTTCATTTCTGGATGGTCATGCAGAAGTTTTCTGTAGGTAATTTCTCTTCCACTTTGTACTACTTAAAGAATCCTGCAGAGCTCTAGGGTTCCCTTGATTAATTAGATACTTTATTTACTAACAGCTCTAGAACTATCTAGAGCTGAGGGCTGGACCTGCATTTCTCTGAAGCAGATAACCCTGTCTGCAGGGATACCATTATTCTGACATCAGCTGATGCATATGCAGTGTCTTATGGGGTCTACTCAATGTAAGATTCTAAGGACAAAGGAGGTGTGTACATGACTAGTTAACAAATTATATGTGAATATCAAATGGGGTTATATTTGTTTTCGTTCTTCTTCTATTAATATTCTTGGCTGTCTTATTTGTTTGGCAGAGAGAATTTTGGCTTATGTATTTACACTTGCTTTTATTCAATCCATTGGCTTTATGGTTTTTTTCTATTTGCAGTATTTCCAGCAGCAACTGACTCAACTCCTATACAATCCTCGGTCATGTATTATTCACTCCTTCTATGTCATTAAGAATAATGCTGAATTGGAAAAGGATGATGATCCATCCTAATAGTACCTCATTAGACACTCCTCTCCAACTGTATGGTGAGCTATTTATTCAGTCCCCGTGACCAGCATCCTCTTACCTACATTTCATCAATAACAACTTTAACCAGGCTATCATTATTTACCAATTTCCCAAATTTCTTTTCTTCATTTTTCTCTTTAAAAAATAGAGCCATATAAAACCCATTATCAATGGCTCATTGATTTTTATGTCCCTCCCTATTTGTTAGCAGGCTTTTATTTTCTCTGCCCTCTTTTTTTCTTTCACTTTCAATATTTAAAAACTCTACTCACTAACTCAGTCTGTGCGTTTCCCTCTGTCAGTCTTCCCCACTTTTTCAGATTCTGTTCTTTGGTTCTTAACAGACTTTTGTTTGTTCATGTATCTTCTAAGTTCCATACTAGACATTAAACTATTGGAGAGAAAGGAAAAGATGATGTGCATGCTTTTAAAGTGAGTGCTTCACAAATGATGTCTTTTTGAGGTGATAATGAGGGAGAATCACAAACATGTTTTATGAAATTATTCCCTCATGTTCATCTTTTGGCAACTCTTATTTTCAGAAATAGAAGCGAACTCCTAAGACACGGAAGGGGTTGGAGGAGCTGAGAATCTTTAGCTGTAGGAGCCACATTTTAAGGACTTTGCTTTGGCTTTGCATCTTGCTGTTGCAGCAAAGATTGTTGTCATTGATCATCACATCCCTAAGTGGTGGAGAAAATGTTCTCCACAAAACCAACACCATCTGCTGAGTTTCATATCTTTTACAATTTTCATATTGTGTTTCATATTGTGTATTTAAATATTTTAATTACTAGTACCTTTTAGTTTTCATGCACTTAGGAATTTTTAAAGCGAAGGACACTACTACACACATTAAATAAAACAATAATTACAGGGAATTACATGGAAGGATGTTGTAGAAGTTATCAGGATTCTCCAACAAATTACTGCATGCCTCTCACTCTGCATAGAAAAAATTTAATTAATTAAACATTTCCTAAGATACTGCAATATGAAGGGGGAACTCACTCTTATAGCTCTATAAAGATTATACTCAGAAATTTTGATTTTTAATTAAATGACAGTGTTCTTACATTTAATTTGTGTCTCCTAAATCAGAGATACTTTTAAATTTCTCTTTTTCCTTATACTCCCAACCATTATATAGGCCTTACTTATTATAATATTACCTGCTTTTTCTATATTAAAAAGTTGAAATAATTGTGGTCTAATATTATTAACCCTTTTCTTTTCCTTTGAGCATTCTCTTTATGGTTCTCAGTATTGCTGATTCCATTTGTTATTCTTCCATGGCATGTGAGAACTTCCCATCTTACAGAGAGCCTCATTAAGAAAGGTTTTCCTAAGAAGGAAATGTGAGTATATACAGGAAATTTAGAAAATTAAGTCAAATCCAGCCTTAATAATATTACTCCCATATACATCATCCCTACCACCTCCAATTTTGACTTTTCTTTCCTTTTTTTTTTTTTTTTTTTCATTTTGGGAATAGATTTCTTCTGGAACTATCTTTCAACTTTTTTGATTCTTATGACCTTCAAAACCTAATGAGGAGTAACTGATGCTGAAATTTCTATCCCACAGTAACAACTAGAAAACAGAATGAAATATATAAATAATTGTTTTCAAATACTGAATGACAGAACAGGGCTGTGACTCTGAGTGGAAGGAAACAAAGTGAATCCTCTGATTAGCCCTGGCTTTCACTGTGAATCTGCTTTCTGGGCTCTAGTACAGGGAGGGGGAAACTCAAGTAGATCACCATAATATTGCTGCCTTGAAGAGGTAGAGATCAGACACTGGGGAGACCAAAGTGGCAGGTAACTGTGGGGCACAGTGGCATAGAGAATGGACTTCCGCATGTAGAGAAGGAGATCAACAAACATTTATTGGGATCATCTGGAGTCTCTGCTGAATACTAAGCTGTGCAAACACTGGTTCTAGAAGAATCTATTCAACTTGCCTCTATTCTAGAAGCAAGCTAGTTCTAGGAGAATAGCATAGAGCAATTACCAGGAAGCTGTAAGATAAACTGTTCCCACCTCTCAAAAGTGCTTAGAGACATTCAAGTGCCAACAAAGCAATAATGGAGAGACGTTGTTAAACACTGGCATTAAGCAGAGAGACCAGAGTGGACACACTTTACTGGAAAGGATAAAACAGCCCTGGATAAAGACTATTGTAGATAAGTTCTGGCAAAGTCTAAATGAATAAGCCAATCAACAAATAAACTCAACTGCCTGCTAAAACACAACTCTATTCTACTTTCTTAAATAAGAATGCAAAACTCAGACTCTTGATAATGTAATTCTCATAATGTCAACATCTTACAAAAACCGCTAGATATGTGAGGAAACAGTGAAATCTTGGCATAATTTAGAGAAAAATTATAAAGAGATTCAGAACTGACAAAGTAGTGGAATTGGTGAAGACAAAACTTTAAAACAGTATAAAAGATCATTGAACACGAAGATACTGGCATAGAAACTATCCAAACTGAGAGGAAAAGAAAAAGGCTGAAATGTATAAACAGAAACTCTGAGACAGGTGTGGTAATATTAAAGGAGATAGAATGGAATCTCAGAAAGTAAGGTGCCCAGAAATAAAATGGAATAAATAAGGGTTATATTTTTCAAAATTTGATGAATAATTTTAACTTTTAGATCTGAGTGAGATATTCAACAAATCACATGCATAATATCAATGTTACATTATAAGAAGAGCATGTAGGATGGAACCTATATTTATATGGCCATTCTTGGAAAATATCATCTATAAGCACAAGGTCAATGTATAAAAATGACCTGTACTTCTCTATACCAGCAATGAAGATTTGGAAAATGGATGATTAAAAAATACCACTTATAATAGCTTAAAAATAACATGAAATTATTAGAGGTAAGTTAAAACTACATGTGGAAGACCTGTACAATGAAAACTACACAATAGTGTTGAGATAAATAAAAGAGGACCTAAGTAAACGGAGAGATATACCCTATTCTTGGATTGAAAGTGTCAATGTTGTTAAGATGACAGTTTTCTCCAAACAGATCAACTGACCCAAGGGGATTCCATTCAAAATGCCAGCAGGCTTTCAAAATTCAATTTATTTATTTAGGAAGGGAGTAGAAAATGACAAGCGGATTCTAAAATTTATACAGTATTACAAAATATCTGTAATAGTCAAAAGTAGGTTACAGAAATAAAAGTCATCCACTACAAGAACTAATGGAGGAAAGGTCAGCATTGGTATACTAAAATATTTAATTTACATTTTCAGAAACCTGAAGAAAGAATGGTAATAAAACCTTCTATATGCTTACAGATTATTTTTAAATTTTTTACTATTGGAGAATGTTTTCTACATTAATAATTCCCTTTGTATATTTTTTGAGTATAAACATCTGTAATGAACGTTTTGTATGCAGATACGTGATATGTAAGTGGGAATATAAACTCTTAATATTCCCAATTTGCCCATTTTAAGTATTACAGATGGTTCTAAATATAAAGCTATTTACTTTATGCCTAACAAATATAAAATTAATACTTTTGTTTTAATAAAAAATTAATTGCACCTAGGCAAATTATTCCTTCACTTCTTATAAAAACTAAAGTCTCAGGGCCAAATATTATTTACCAAGAATCATAAGCTAAACTACCACCACTTTGCAATTGGATATTGGTCTAGAAATGTCTTTTGCTGGCTTACTTTTGATTCACAGGAGAGACCTGCATTTGCAGTGTTAGATGCTTTGAAGGAGACAGAAACTTAAATATTCACCTAAAATGTTAGTGAGATAATGACCAGGAATTTTTCTAAAATGTTTCTAGGAAATTATGGATACATGGTGAACAGTGATACATAGACATCACTTCACAGCCTCAAAACCAGCAGACTAGAAATATAAATCCCCCGACATTACCTGCTCCTTACCCTTGACCAAATAAAATTGCTTTATTTGTATTTGAATTTATAAAACCATTTTGGGTTTCTGTGAATCTCTTCTGTATTCGACTTATATGATTTAATGTTTTCCCCAGTAGCAGTTTTTCCCTTTGATTGGAAATAAAATGAATTAGATGCCCTGCTGTAAAAATCTGTATTTATTTGTGGTGATTAGGAGCAGAGAAAATATCATGGCTTCAAGTCTGTATTTCTTTGAACTGATATCTAATAATTAGGTAGAGTCTGAATTAGCTCATATTCTTTACTGTGATGATCTGCTATATTATTTCATATGCTTACACATATTTTAGAGTATATCAATCTTTAAAGCTCATGTGTATTATTTTATTGCATGTTCAGAATTGGCCTTGTTTCTTAGATATTAGCTTTTGAATTTTCTAAATTTGCGAGTTTAATTTTAACTCCCATCATTCATAATTATACATATTTCCATTGAATTTATTAAATATTTATAATTGAAGAGATGAAACATTTGAAAATTGTCTTCTTTTAAGGTAGTGCTTTCAAAGACCATTCCATTAATATTATAAATGACATTAGCAAAGAAAGCCTGAACATAGGAACAATAATTTGCTTTCCTCTGTGATGGAATAGAATCAGAGCTCTACCAAATTTCATTATACGGATCAAATAGCATCTATTAGACACTATTCTACATTTTGTGGAATTATTTTGCTAATATTGTATCGTTTACAAGCATGATGTTTTGAGAACTAAGAAAAACCAGAATAGCTGTTGGGGGGTATTAAATTGTATCTTAAGCTTTCCCTTCCCCTAATAGTGCTCAATAAAATTTTACCAGATTCAATTTGACCTAATAACTCTAAGAGGAGGCAAGCCAGGCACTCGCCAAGTAATGGTAACATAAAAATACAGTGTGTGTGTATATATATATGTGTGTGTGTGTGTGTGTGTTTGTATATATATATGTTATAAAATGTATTTTTAAGTTCATCTAATAAATATCTGTCGAATATCTGTGTCTCAGGAATTTATGAAATATAATACATATTTTAAAAACTATTATTAATGTGTAAATCATATTTTAATTACATGTAATTAAAAAAAATAAAAGTACATAAAATATTTTAGTATCCTTTCTTTTCCTGTTTCTTTTGAAGCCACTCTCCAAAGGAACCAGTCATAAAAATTTGGTACATATCCTTCCAAACTCTTTCTGTGATTTTACTATCACATAAACAACATTTGTATTCATTCACATTTATACTAGATTTTATATATATCTGCATATATAAATGAAATCATTAAATAAATGTTTTATTTTGTTTAGTTTTCCTGAGAGTTGCTTTTTTATCTACTTAAAATATGCCCTTAATACTTAAAATACTTAAAAGTATTTCCATGTCAGTACATAGAGTCTATCAGTATTTTTAATTTCTTCTTTTTTTTTTTTTAACATTACCTTTATAACCCTTAGTGTGAGTATATCAGAATGTTCCCAGTTTTTCACTATCAGCTATGATACTGAACTGTATATGCTCATGATTTGGTTACTATAATTCTCCCTCCACTGATTCCTGGGGCCTGACCAATGTGACTGGCAGGACACACAAACTCCTCTGGAGGGAAACTCTCAGAGAACACAACACATTTCCCACAAATAAGAGTCTGAGTACTGCAAACCCACATGAGATCAAGCAAGCTAGTTCTAAAACCATCATTCACCAGAATGCAGCTAACAGTGAGTACTGCTTTCTTTGGTTCTAATATACCCAGGGAATTTGACCCAGATCATCATCTAAAGTAAGTTAGTTTCTGCATCTTAGTTCCTATTTTCTATGTGGTTTTAATGTTGTACTTACAACAGTACTTCCTCCCTTCTAAGGCAATTCTTTTCTTCTTTCACCTAAACTCTTGCATTGTTGAAGGGGGCCTTATGTCTCCTTTATCATAGTTTCCCAAATACTGAGAATAGTGCCTGTGAGCAGTGATCTTCCAGAAGGGCTGCTGAATGACTATATATTACATATAACATATCTGTTGTTTATTTCTGTGAAAGGGAAGGAGTACAACTTCAATGTCATGCAAAGCCATAATAATTTGGTTCATCAACATGTGAGCTATCCTATCATCTATTTAGAAAGTTGGTTTCAATTCATTGCTTTACTTTTTCAAAGGAAAATAAAAGGCTACTCATTTTTTGTGAAACACATTGTCTTATAAAGAGAAAGAAGGAGCCATTTAGTTTTTTTGATGTTGGTAGATTTAGATATTTAGATACCTTTGATCTAGTAAGATTCTGACATCCTGCATTCAAACTTTAGCTCCACTCTTTCTAAGCTGCCAACTTAGTTTCTGAGGCTTAATTTTCTCCTTTTTAAAATGAATATAGGGCGCCTGGGTGGCTCAGTTGGTTAAGCGACTGCCTTCGGCTCAGGTCATGATCCTGGAGTCCTGGGATCTAGTCCTGCATCAGGCTCCCTGCTCAGCGGGGAGTCTGCTTCTTCCTCTGACCCTCTCCCCTCTCATGTTCTCTGTCTCTCATTCTCTCTCTCTCAAATAAATAAATAAAATCTATAAAATGAATATAAATGTACTTTCCTATAATGAGTATTGTGTGGATTAAATGAGATATGGCTCAAGTAGTATGTCAAATGCCACAGTCTCTGACAATAAAGAATGCAATATTAATACTAGTAATACATTAATTAATAACAGCATATGGATTAATACATAACAATGATGAGTAAAAATAAGAATAGGCATAATAACACTTATTGAGTATTTACTATGTGCCAGGAACTATTTTCGGTTCTTCACATACATTAACTCGTTCTGTCTTTATTACAATACTTTAAGATGGGCTTTGTTGTGTCCTTATTGTGTAGATGAGACAACTAGGGCTCAGAGGTAAATACATGGACCAAGATTATGTGGTTAAATACAGAAAACAGGCTTCAAATTCAGGAACCAGTTGCTGGTGATACTGCAGATGATAGATAAAGAAAGAAAGATTGCTATTTCTATGTGAGTACTTCCAACCATTGTCTTTCAAGTTTAAAGGCAAGTGAGTTAGAATGATTCCAGCTTTAAGAATTTTGCTAAATGTAATAGTGAATTCATAATTCTCAGAAGTTATACAGTTACTGATCCTTTATTTGCTTCTATTAGTTGCTAAATTTTCATCTTGCTGTCAGATTAAGCTATGTCATAATGAAACACATAAATTTATTTGAGTAAATTAAATGTATTAACGGAATATGTAAGACCATGTCAGTAATCTACATCCCTATAGTAATTCAGTAAATTTTGCTTCTATCAAATTTCCATTTTTTTCCCTTGTCTTGTCCTTTATGTTTGTTATCTGGATATTGATACAAACAAAAACACTGAATTTCTACTTATGGTATCATGCATTTGGTTAATTATTCCTCACACTGTTTAACATAGTGTCAGATTAGCTCTAACTTTTAGAAATTAAGGAGAAAATAAAAAAAGGATTGCGTAATTAGCATTTTTCCTTATGTATCTTGATCTGATAAAAAAATTCATATTTCATAGATGGACACGGAAGAACATGATAAGAAATACATTCTTGTATTTCAATATCAAGTTTTAAACTTAAAGAAAGGGATATAATTACTTGTCTCCTTAAAAATATTAGAAGTTAGGTTAAACTGATGATTATATTAAGGAAATCAGGTAAATCCTGCTTCACCCAGACCTACAGTACTGCTGAGAGTGTTTGCAGCCATAGCCATGAACATAGTGTTAATTGTAACATGGTTATTTTCATTATGGATTGGGAAATTCAACACTATTTGTGTAGAATGTGGGTTATTCACTATATGGTTTTATGGAGGGATTATAATATTCAGTTTTCTATTTATAAGTAAGCAAAGGGAAAGATTATTGTCATCCTTATGGAATGAAATTCTATTTGGGAAGATAAAGTTTATACCTATGGATGCCTTAGAAAACATTTAAAGAAACATATAATGTATGGACATATGATTGTAGAAAAAGTAGATATTCTGAGTATGAGGAAGATACAAATTAAAGATGTGGTTTGAACTGCACAGAGGGAATAAAGAGTAGAGGCTTGTGGAGTAGTCTCTTCCAAGCCATGCTTTGAAAGGGTTGATGTTATAATCAGAAGTTTAAAGAAAGATCATTTAAATTCCATTCCCCACATTCTCCACAAATCGACTTCTTTTGATGTCCATGTAAGAAAGCTGCCTTTACCTACTCCTTTGCAGGAAACATAAAATCAAAGCCGATGAAGAAAAAGATCCCCTGAACTTTCTCTCAACATCCCTACAAACTTAAATGCATGCACAATGATTCCCATATCCCCCTTCTAGGAAGGAACTGATGCTTAAGCTGCTGGGTGTGCTGTTACCAGAGAGACTGCAGCTGAAATCCCTTCTGGGTTGGTCTCAGCTGTAGAGAGCCTCCCTGCCAAGTTCCCACCTTTACCAAGACACCAAACCCAGGGACTGATCATAGTAGGACTGTATAGACCTTGGACAATCTGAGGGGCCATTCTAGCTCCGGGGCTCCCTATGGGATGAGCCAAAGTGTCATTAAACCTGCCATATAGTGTTCATTCTTTTTCTTTCTAATAATGATCCCTTCCCCTCTTTTCCAAAGCTAGATTCTATTAGTGCCCCTTAATTAGCACCCTGCATACAACATTTAACATTGTCAGCCATGCCTTTTGAAACAGTCTGGCCCCTTGTCTTTGAAGTCAATACATCCCCCTAATTTTCTTCACAGTCTGATCTCCTTCACCTAACTCTTTTTCCTTTCCTTTCCTTTCCGCTTATTTCTTTCTTTCTTTCTTTTTTTCTTTCTTTCTCTCTCTCTCTCTCTCTTTCTTTCATTCTAAGAAAGAGAGAGAGAGAGTGCACGATTTGGGAGGGCAAAGGAAGAGAGAGAGACTCTTAACAGGCTTCATGCCCAGTACGGAGCCCAATGTGGGGCTTGATCTCACCACCCTGAGATTATGACCTGAGCCAAAATAGTCGGATGCTTAACCGACTGTACCACCCAGGTGCCCCTTCCTTCACTTAACTCTTAAATGTTGCTCTTAGGATTTGTCCTAGATCCTCATGTACATATGATTTCCCTAGCCATGAATGAATAAATCTCATTAATTTTCATGGTTTCAATTACCATCCATATAAGTCACAAAACTACACTTCAAGCCAACGTTTTTCTCCTATAATCAACATCTACAAATGTAACTCCTTATTAGCTTTATAACTGGAATGCCCACAGTGGTCTACAACTCTCATTTATGCCCCCAACATTCAGTGATTCAGTGAACCACTGTCTTGTTGCATCTAGTTCAAAAAAACTTTTGTATTCTAAAATCTTTCTTTCTTTTCCTTTTTCTTTTTTTTGGTTGGGGGCTGTTGAGGATCCTCATCTTTATTAACTCTAGTTCAGGCTATCACTCTTCACCCTTCTGAGTTCTCTTTATTTTCATTCACCTTTATACCTTCCCATTGATTTAGAGCTGGGCCAGAAAACTTTCTTTGTAAAGGACCGGAGAGTAACTATTTTAGGTTTTGTGACTCAAACAGTCACTGCTGCAAGTTCTCAATTCTGCCATGGTAGCATGAAAGCACTCATATGCAAAATGAAAATGAATGGTCATGCATGTATCTCAATAAAACTTTATTTAAAGAAGTAAAACAGGGTAAAGACCAGATTTCCTTTGCTTATCAATGCCTGAATCGCTATTCTTCCCAAAACTTTTCCCTAACTTCTACTCTTTCTTTAGATCTCAACTTAGATATTACCTGCCTCTGTTCCATTGCATGTGTTTCCAATACTTTATTTCCCCTATTACATTTTATTTCAGTTACGTATTTAATTGCCTGTTACCCCATTAGCTTACAAACTGCACTAGAGTAGCAACCAAACTTATCTTGATAATCTTTATCCCTAGGATTCGTACAGTGTTTGGCTCAAGGCAGGCACTAATGAGTATATCTGGATGAATGAAAACATATTCAAAAGTATGGATTTGGGAATAAGCTAGATGTATGGGTAGCAATTTGATGTGAGATATGATCATACTTTCCTAGAAGATGCATAGAATCAGTAAGTTATCTTGAAAACATTCTAAGGTTTGAAACAGCCTCAGGAATTATATATTGCAGTGGTGAACTGGACTCAAATATTATTTTGCTTCCACATGATTCAAAGGTACAATGCACTTCCATCAATACAGCACGCCTAATGAATTTTCAGTGTAGGTTGGAGGAGTTTTGGTGAGTGTAAAGGAAATTGGTCCCAGGACCTGACTGCCTGCCCAATTTGGACTCAGTCTAATTGTCCTTTCTCATGCATATTTTCTCGAAGCCAAATGCCTCATTTCAATTACTTTCACAGGCCTTTTTTTCCCCCCTGCCTCTGAATCTTTTCATCTGCTATTACTTCTGCCTTAAGCAACCATCCCTCTCTTCATTTGGCTTCTTCCTTCTCAGCCTTCAAGTTTCAGAGGGGATTCTTCGGGTTAACTTACTACATATATACCGATCATCCTACCCCTGAGGTCCCTTTTCACTGTATCAGATTCCTTTTTAGAGCCAATCACCAGCTATTGGAAATTGGCAGTGTTACTGGAAATGCGTTGTGCCCCAGATTCTCTGCGAGGAGAAGATAATGATGGTACTTACCACATGGGTTTACGTGATAATTGAATGAATTAAAGTCTTGAAATTTTTCTGGAAAATAATATAGGTTGGCTATGTAAAATAAAGACGGTTAATTTAAATGTTAATTATGGGATTATTAATGGTGATTGTATTACTACTTACTAGTTAACAAATATTAACTATTGTTTATTAATGATCTCCCTCACTAGACTATATAATCAATTAGAAAAGGGCCATATGTGATTTTTTAAAAATTATATACCCAGTGCCTATGACTGTGACTGGCCCCGCAGTTACTGTTGAATGAATGAGACAGTCCTGGGAGCCTTCTGTCCCCTGCCCACGGTGAAAATCCTAAAACTAACCAGTGTCCGGGGCTAGAGGGCTATACCTTGCTCAGGTCACCTCATCAGCAGGTTTGAAGTGGGGAAGTAAACTGGAGAAATTTATCTGGTCCAGGCCTGCCTATGTCAGGTTTTTATTTCACCAACTGCTATATATTTACAAGGTTTTGAATGCCACCCAAGACTTCCCATTTCTTTACCAGTTTCCATTGGCAAAGCAGTTGTGTATAGAAAGTCTTCATTTCAAATACTGTCTCACTCCGAAGTTTGTTCCTAAGTCCTAGTGTATGAGCACAAGGGGGCATTAGATAAGCCAGTTACTGGCTTCTACTAGAGGTCGGTTATCTCTAGTTCCCTCTGGTGTGCACATGTTTGTGTATCTGTGAAATTTCACAAATAGAAACTTTTGTACTTAAAATTAAAAGTGAGCAAGAAACCAATGGCAGTCAGTCCGGCAAAGTGGGAGTCGCATGGTTCGCACAAAACGAATAAAAGCATTTCTAGTACTAGAGGATGAATATTCCAAACTACATAGCTTACACTTGATTGATAAATATAAATGTAAAATATTTGACTGATGCTAAAGCAGCTAGTTAATTCCTGAGAAAACTGTTTTGAAACTATTGCATAGATACCAGAGGAAAAGCAGCTTATCTATTTTGGAAAATAAGACTGTTACATTTACTTTCAAGCATACTGGTAAACAAACATTCAAGGTTACAACTTACAATGTATTTTTACGGTAACAATATTTCCCATTAAGCACAACACAATAAATCTTTTTAAGGCGTTTTTGGATGTATTTTTCTCTGAGCTGTATTTAGCCTTGAACAAGGCATCCTGATGAAAAAATTTCCTAGAAACCGATGTTGAAAAACAAGAACTTATGAAATCCCATTTTATCTACAAAGAGACAGCAATGAAAAGAAAAAAAAAACTTCTTAGAACAAATGAAAAATTGTAACTCCTTTGCTACTAAAAATTCCTTTTATTGTATTAACACACTGTCAGAACACATAAACCTATTTTGTATAGCAATCAATTCTAAAACAATTACAAAGCTTGCAACACAGCTCTGGAAAGTATCTTTGAGTTATCCTGGCTGAAAAAAATTCTCTGAAAATAATAGAACTATAATTTTGAAGGAAGGGGCCTAGGAATTGCTTTTCTTAGGGAAAAATACTTAAAAAAAATAAATATTTGGGTTTTTTAAATCAAACTAGGAAACACTGAAACACATAAAAATAGAAATCATCTTTAATATTTGGTATCCATGGGTCATTTTTGTGTGCATTTGGGTATATAACCATTTGTTCTTTTTATTCTGCATTATTGTTTTTTTCATCTGAAAGGGATGCCACTAACTCTAATGGGATACTATTTTGAGCAAGTTTGAATGTTTTTCTTTCCTTCCCCACCACAGAGCTAGATGAATATTATCCTCATAGAGAAACGCTTTTGCCAATATGGTACCTAAAGAAGTAGACTAGCAATAACTGAAAGACAGACAGGTAACACGCCTTGTTTCTCAGTTCTACACATAATTTGTAATGTGTAAAAAAGTTACCATGAATATCTCTAGAAGAGCACAGAAGTGCATGAGGTTAAATTTGCATATCTAGATAAACCAGGGATTAGGAACAGAAGTGTGTTGTGTAGGATTAGAAGCCCTGTTGGGAGGCATCCGTAGATCTAAGCGAACAACAAAAAAGCAGAAGCAATGAGCTATCTACTAGAACTGAGAACAGCACTCAGACCAGATGACCCTCCCTAGGGTGACCCAGATACTCAAGCTCTTGTGGAAATTTAGATTAATCCTGGGGAGAAGAGGAGGTGAAGAAACTTGAAATGACAATAACAATCACAAAGAGACTAAGATTGCATTCAGTGGGGGGCTCAGTTCCCATGAACTGGAAAGCTTAACTTTTTTAGCAACAGTTAACAGAGGGGTCATGAAGTGATTCTAGTGTACTTATGGATAAAGAGGATAAAGAGACCTCACCACATAACCAAGATGCATATTTTAACCTGTTATGTATACATTCATAAATATAACACTGTTTCTCAAATGCCAATATATTTTATTTTAAAATTTACTAATTTATTAATTTATTATCATTATTATTTTTTTTTAGTAATCTCTACCCCCAATGTGGGGCTAGAACTCACGACCCCAAGATGAAGAGTCACATGTTCTACCTACTGAGACAGCCAGGCGCCCCTCAAATATCAATATATTTTAAACATTTTTCCATAGCAGTATCTCTACCAAATAATTTAAATTTAATGCCCATATAATTTTTCATTGTATGAGTTTATTGTAATATATTTAACAAATTCCTTATTTTTGGATATACCTTGTTTTTCACTTCTTTATATAGGTGTACACAAATTATTTTCATCTTTTCCTTTAAATTAAAAATCTAACTCTTTAATTGCTAGATCACATGATAGCTTGAGTTGTTTATGTGGAATATCAAATATTCCTCTAGAAATATTGTACCAATACACATCGCTGCACAGTATCCATAATGGATCTTGTCACTGTATCTGGGGAGTGATGAATAGGAAACTATTTGGAAATTTGATAAGCATTTAATAGTAACTCAGGTTTTTAAAGTCACTTTTATTACAAGTGGATTTAAATGTTTTTCTTTAGGTAATTGGCTATTTATTTTTCATTTACTTATTTTTCAAATGATACTTATTATCTAATTGTTTTTATATACAATATTCATATTGATTCTGCCTATCATATATTAAAATATCTCTTGCTTTATTTTTAATTAACTTTTAAGAATAACTTTAGTTTCTCGTAACATTAGGTAACACAGTAAAGGGTTCCTGTACACCCTCTACCTAATTTTCCCTAATGTTACCATCTTACATAACCAGGGTGCATTTGAAAAAACTAAGAATTTCACTCTGGTACAATATATTAACTAAACTATAGACTTCATTTAGACTTCACCAGTTTTCCCACTAATGTCCTTTTCTGTTCCAGAATCTAATCCTGGATACCTCATTTCATTTGTTAGCCTGACTTTTTAGTCTACTTCAGCCTGTGATAATTTCTCTGTCTTGTTTTTCATGACTGAAACTTTTGAAGACTACCAGTCAGATATTTTGTAGAATGGTCTTCAATTGTGTTTGCCTGATGTTTTCTCATGATTACACTAAGATTACTATGGGTGTGGGGGAAGAATACCACAATGGTGAAGTGTACTTCTACCATGTTTAGTCTTATATGTCAGCTTGGCTGGGCTATATTTCCCAGTTTTTAAATCAAACACTAATTTAGGTGTTATTGTGAAGGCATTTTGTAGATATGATTAATATCTAAAATTGACTGACATTAAGGAGATTATTCTAAAAAAATGTGGGTGGATGTCATCCAACCATTTGAAAGCTTTAAGAGCAAAGAGAAATTTCCTGGAAAAGAAGGAATTCTGCCTTGAGGGTGCAGAATCAAATCCTATTTGAGTTTCCACTACCCTACAAGTTTTAGATTGCTGGTCCCAACAATCACCTGAGCCAATCCCTTTAAATAAATCTATATCTCTATATCGCCAAATCTATCTACTGTCTATTGTCCATGTATCTACCTTCCAACCCACCTATCTACTACTGTTATTATTTTCTGGAGAATACTGACTGACACATTCTTCCACATTTATTTATTCATTTAACCTTTTATTTGTATCAATATCGATGAATATATATATATATCTTGTATTTGGGGCTGTAATACAAAATTATCATTTATTTTATTGCTCAATTTTTTCCAGGTGTGGCCATTGGGAATTCTTTTAATTGGTTTCTGTGTCCTTTTTACACACCCCATCTACGCTTTGCTTTCTTTGAACTTTCTTCCTGGCACTTCACGATCTCCCAAATCATCTTGTCCTATTTTCCAAGCCCCAAGAATCAGTCATTTTTCCAAAGGACCTTAGTTAAACTTACTGAGGAACTGTCTTTGGAAACCAAGAGCTGAGTTCTCGGTGTGCTCACTGCTACTGATACGTCACTGTTTGTAAGGCCCTGTCAGTGGACAGAGCTAAGAAATACGTGTATGTACACAAAGCTATGCATATGCACACATCTGAAGTGTTTCCAGTGCTAATCCAATACCACAGGACATTTTAGAACTCCTCCCTTGCTTATTTTTAACTTTTTTATTTGACAGTGAGGAAACTGGTTACCATTAACTATAATTTTTTTACTTGCTGCTTTAACTGTAGAATACATGTGAAGTAGTTTCAGAATTGGTAATCCATACTCGTGGGAAATCAATTTAATAACTAGAGTACAATCTTTATATATGGTTCTTTTTGTCTGTGGCCTTAGCAATATTTAGCAGAAACACTGTTTCCAAACTACTCAGGTCAGTTCCTTTTTACCTTCACTTTCTTCAATGAAGTCATACTGTATGTTTGTAATACATTTAGATTTATATGTCACCTTCTGTACTCCCGGTTAGGATCCCTTGACATTATGGTTGAAATTTTAAATCTTGCCTACCATGAAGTTCACTCTCTATGGATTCTGACAAATACCAACACTGTACCCAACACTACAGTTTCATACAGAACAGTTCTGTAACCCTAAAAATTCTCCTGTGTAGCCCCTTTTTCATTAACCAATTTCCTCTGCACCAACCCCTCTGATGGCTTAAAACAAAATTGTTAATTTGCAGTTTCTTCTACTCAAGGTGGGGACAATGCTCTTTGCAATTCAGCACATCATCAAATTGATTCTAGAAGTCTGGAATTGTTGATAAAAGCTTCAAGGAATTCAATGGGAAATACTCTTAACAAATTGTACAAGATCAACTGGATATCATATACTTTTAAAAACTGACCATTAATTCATACCATTCTCAGATATTAACTTAAAATGGATTATAGATCTAAATGTTTAATCAGAAATCATAAAATTCTTAAAATAAACTCATTTAAAAAATGGGGTAGGCAATGTTTTCTCAGATAGAACAAAAATAATGGAAACCATAACATATATCTTTAGAACTAGCTACAGAATCACATATCTATATCTATATCTATATCTATAAATTTGACTTCATGAAAATGAAATCTTTTCTTTCTGAAAGACACTACTATGAAAATAAAAAGGTAATAATTAGATTGGGAGAAAAGTACTTATAAGACATTTATCAGACAAAGAAACTGTATGCAGAATGTATAAAGATCTCTTAAAATTCAATATTAAGACCACAAACCATGATTTTAAAACATTGATAAAACCCGGGCACCTGGGTGGCTTAGTTGGTTAAGCGTCTGACTGGTGGTTTGGCTCAGGTCATGATCTCATGGGTCCTGAGATCCAGCACCCACCCCCAAACACCCTCCTGCCCTCAGTGGGGGAGTCTGCTTGGGATTCTCTCTCTCTGCCCCTTCCCCACTTGTGTGAACCCACACTCTCTTTTTCTCTAAAATAAATAAATAAATCTTTAAGAAAAACATTGATAAAACCTCAGACACTTCACAAAATATGCAAATGTTAAATAAACACATGAAAAAAATGCACAGTATTATTACTTATGAGAGAAACCGCCAAATTAAAATCTCAATGACATAGCACCAATTACAGTTACTAAAATTGACCTGAAAAACTCTTACCATGATTTTTGTTCTCAAGGATGTGGACCAACATGAGCTCTCATATACTATTGGCGGAAATGTTTAAGTGTACAACCATGTTAGAAAATACCTCGTAGTTTTTTACAAAGTGAAGCGTACACATACTGTGACTCTTTGGTACTTACTCAAGAGAAATAAAAAAAAATGTGTATAAAGATGTTTACATCAAAGTTATACCACCTTCATTTCCATAGTCCAAAACTGGGAACCAAGTGTTCATCCTCAGATGAATCGATAAACTGTGGTACACTTAAAAGTAAATACAGAAAGGCTGGGGTAGGGGTGTGTGTGTGTGGCAAACTACTGGTAAATACAGATGTATCTCTAAATGGTTATTCTGATTGAAAGAAGCCAGGAAGGGGAAAAAAAAAGGACTATAGTGCATGATTCCATTTGCATATAATTCCTGGAAATGCAAACTAATCTGTAGTGACAGAAAGCATATCAATGATTGCCTAGGGATACATTAGTGGACGTGATATAAAGGAATACAAAGAAATTTTTGAAGGTGACATATTTTCTGTCTTGAATATGGTGATGGTTTTATATAGTATGCACATACATTCTGACAATTTTTTAATACTTTAAAACTGTTTTTAAGCATGTACCAAGTCGGGTAGGAGGAGGGTACTGAGGGGTGTGTGTGTATGTGTGTGTGTGGGGGAAACAACAAAACAAGACAAGACAAAACACCTCCACGATCCCAGCATTCCTTTCGTGCTGCCACTAAGATGGCGGCGCCCATGTCACTGCTTTTCCCGGGCAGGCCGGTGGTTTGGCAGCCCAGGGCCATCAGAAGTTTTGCCTTTGGGGCTGCGTGATGCCACTCGGGAGCTCACGGTTGCTGGTGGCGCAGAAAACTCGCGAGTTCAAGGAGTGCTTACCTGAGAAGGGAATGAAGATAGAGCTCCCGGAGCTCTTCCACGGTGGCAGCTACTCCTCAGACCATCTACAGCGGCTTCAACACCACGGCCATCTCACTTCAGGTGGGGCATCTGCCGGCGCTGCTCGGCCTGTTGCACTTCCAGCGAGCCTGCCACAGAGTGATCGCACTGGTGGGAGGCGCCACGGTGCTCCTGGGGCCTGAGCCGCAAACCAAGGAGCGCGAGATGTGAGCAGCGCGCCTGGCCTCATCAGGGGCTGAAAACGCCGGTGGCGGCTAATGAGCAGCCGCTCTTCACAGCTGGGCCGACCTGGGGCTGCCCCCTGGTGCTGGGCAACACGGCCCGGGACCAGACGCGGCAGCTGGTGGACTCCTGGCGGCCGTGGGCAGCCGCTTTCCCACGGGCGTGCTGCTGAGCGGCTCTGCCTCCGGACGGGCTCAGGAGCCCCGAGGGCGCGGGTTGGCCTACTGCTCACACCTGGGGCTCCGGGCCCTTCACTTCTCCCACCTGAGCTGGATGTCAGGTCCCGCAGGGTGGACTGATTAACTGGGTGACGTCGTATCCGGATGCGAGTTCATCTGCAGGTTGACTGGAAAGACATCCTTGGAATCGGTGTTCCACGAATTACAGCTGGAGCGGACCTGGTGAAGTATGCGGGCAGTGCTGTCTGGCCGAGTAGACCTCAGACGTTTCCATTTGAACTCTGTCAGTTCTTTGCCGGGCGTGAGATGATTCGGTAGAAGGATACCCGAAGCTCTTCACTTTTCTGCCCCTTCCAGAGATTGACCATATAATGCAGCTGCAAGTCAGAGAGAAAAACGGGGTTCTCAGAAGCGACTTGCTGCGAAAGTAACAGAACTTGTTCACAGACAAGGACTGAATCCTGCTAACAGGTGTTCAGAAGCCCATTGCCTTAGTAACACAGATGCACTGGAGGTCATGTGTGATCAAGAGTTAAAATGGCTGTTTAAAGATTTATTTTCTTTATTAGTTCTTGACCCTGGAACAAGCATCCTGGGTACAGGCTGCAAAGCAAATGCCATTCTAGGGTATTGGATGGTAACACAGGCGGAATCAGTGTACATCACAGACAAGTAACAAATCTTGAGAGCATTTTATTTGTTGGACAACATATTCTTAAGAATGACTTTCATTAATTAAAATAGGAAAAAGGAATTGCTGCTGGCTTCAGCTGTGATGAAAAATCCTGATTGTTCAAACAAACTTATCCGTCATTCATTCTTAAGATAGACGGAAGTCTGGCTCCAGAACTTAGCACCGTTGCTTGCCCACATCAGAGCAACAGGGAATGAGCATACTCTAGGCCTCCAGTGTGAGTAATTTCATTATTTATGTAGATTGGTTAATAAGTAAGGTGTTTGTATCATGAGGGGTATTTTATTTTCTGATCTGCAAACATTAAGGACTACCATAGAAAACCATGAGTTCCTGGGTTAATCTCTTTTAAAAATAGTACTTTATGAAAAAAACTAAATGCTGCCTTTTGTATCCTACCTTTCTTGATCTCATTTTTTGGAGATGAGGAAGAACAATGAAAAAGAGGTAGTGTAAGGAATTATGGATATTTTTATATCAGGTACTGTGAAAAAGAGGTAGTGTAAGGAATTATGGATATTTTTATATCAGATACTGCATGCAGCTCACTGATCTCACTAGTGTACTGTTCTAAAACCAGCAGCGCCTTTGTGTCGACATTACATTAGAAATATGAAATCTGGGGGTGCCTGGGTGGCTTAATCGGTTAAGTGTCTGCCTTTGGCTCAGGTCATGATCCTGGGGTCCTGAGATTGAGCCTCAGGTTGGGCTCCCTGCTCAGTTAGGAGTCCGCTTGTCCCTCTGCCCCTCTCCCCGCTTGTGCTCTCTCTCTCTGAAATAAATAAATAAAATCTTAAAAAAATAGAAATATGAAATCTGGTGTTGGAAACTTGTAAATCTCTAATTTTTATGTTGTTTAGGAGGTGAAGATAGTTCTCCTTACAAAGAGGAAAAGTATTAGGTAAAGCCAAGTTGATATTAGAAATTACAGTAGACATTGTTTCTTTTCAAAGAAAATAACAAAAAGGTCAATACTTGACTTTTCAGAAAGTTTCTAATTCAGTTTTCCAGCCCCTTGCCTATGTTCTAGTATAATTAAATTTATTACAGTCTTAAAAGAAAAGTACCAAATGGACATTACTGAACTGCAAAATCCATCTGATGAAATTCAACAGCAACTTGGACATAATGGGTTAAAGAATCCAAGAACTTGAAGGCAAATATAGATAGGTTATTCAAATTAAAGCATGTAAAGAAAACCAAAAAAGAAAACCAAAAAAGACAACAGTTTCATCTGTGGGAAGTATCAAGCTAGTATCAAGCTAGGTAATGTGTATGTCATTGGACTAGTATTAGAAGTAATAATGTTGCCTGCCTACAGTGCTTTATTTACTATCATATCTAATTTCTTGCTTAATATGCAGCTCCGGGGTTTACCCCCAATGATTTTCTGACCCCCACTCCTCCCATAGATATCAATGGCTAGTCATTCCTTTGCATTACTTAATTTTACAGTATTATACTTTTATTTTTGTACCTTTAACAATTCATTGAATGCTTTATTTACATTTGTCTGTCTTTGCCACTATAAAACTGAGACAGGGACGATGTCTTATTTATATTTATTTATCTAGTATCTAGTACAGTGATGACACATGGTTATTCTTTAATGATTATTCATCAAGTGAGAGAAAGAATACTAAAAAAAGAAATTTGAAAAGATAAAACACAAGGAGAAAAATACCGAAAACTCATTACTGTGAAACCTACATGGATATGAGAAACTACTCTGTGAAAGAGACACAGGGCAAATTATTACGCTTGATAAATAATGGATAAATAAATAAATAATTATAAATAATTCCAATTCCCTTAATATTGATTTAGGGTAGCATAGAAAACAGACCACATTTTGAGCTGATAGAGAGCATGGCTTGTGAATCAAAACAAATGAGTTGCTTCGTGTTTGTGTAACACATGTCTTTCATTGACGTTCATCTCCTTTTTCCTGTCTGATAAGTTAAATTGGTTAGCATAGGTCTTTTATTTATTCTGTTAACTTTAATCCATTTTGGGGTTAAAGTGTTTGTTCTCATTTTAAAATAATTTAAAAGCAGTTGTCTCTAGCATGCAGCGAGCTAGCTGTCTCACACTGTTCCTTGCTGGCCTATGGAGGACGTGGGAGTTTTTTCCAGAGGGGTCCTCGCCGGGACATGGAAGTCTCATGATATGTGAAATGATCTTCTGAGAGTTTCCTTTTTTGGTGAGGGACGTGGTTTAAATGACTTTTCTCAACTCAGGGAATTTCCATATCACATGCTTATAAAAAATTTCATTACAAATATGAGACCAGAATTTTTTTGTAAGCTCCCATCTCTTTATTTTGAGCATTGCTTTCTGAGTCAGGTAAATCCCTACCTTACACTTTGATTATAATGAGTATCATGCATGCCTTATACAATTAAGAACAGAGGGACATAAAAAGGCCCATTGGTAGGGATGCAAAGTATCAGGTAGAGTGGACTACATGCCATTTTATGTCTTTTCATTTCTAGTACTGTATGATGCTCAGGAATCAGCAGGATCTCAATGAAACAACAGGAAGTGTCATCAAATAATAATGCTGATTGGAACAATCAAATCTTTAGAGAGTACTACTATCTAGCATAGAGTGGCTGGAATCTTTAATTTTTTTTTTTTTTTAATTTTTGCAAAATGTATGCCTATAACACTTTTTTTCTCAGCATGATTGTGGCATTCATGCTTACTCTCCAGAGTTTCCATGGAGACTTGGCACTACGGTTTGTTTTTGCTTTGTTCCCCTACTTACATTTCTCCTTTTAGTAATTTTAGTTCTCCCAGTGAACAAATTTGTTAATGATCTTCAAAAGAGTAATTCTTGGATTTAGAGAGGTTGTCTCCTTTCTTGTCATTATCTATGTGTCCAAGTACTTTGAATACATCAGTCACCTTGTTTATTACATGGACATTGCATGAAAGAATATATTTTATTAAATATTAAAGAGTTCTGGGTATTTATTTACGCTATGTTGCTTAGAACTGTAAAGTCTAAAAACTGGGATGATTTATCTAATCCTCTAATTTTATGTATTAGGGAACTGAGTGGTAGAGAACTGAAATGATGTGTGTTAGGTCATATACCAGTTTGCAGAAGTCCCATGAGAAGCTAATTCCCTTGTTGGGTCTCTTCTGCCATGTCAGGTATATTTGGTTTGTCCCTGTCGCCTTTTGGATTGGAGAAGACACCATCTCTGTTTCCCCATTCACAGAATTGTTCAAATGAAATAGAAAGCTTCTTGGTGGTGGGTGAACTCAGGTGTCTCCGCTGCTGAGAAATTTGCTTTTGCAAACTGTGAATCACTATGTGGCAGCTGCTTGCGGGGAGAGCACCTGTCTCCGTGTCTTGTCTGTGCTTTGGCACCTTCTCACCACCTCCGGTTGTAGTAAGAGCAACAGTTTTTGATTTTTAGAGGACACCAAGGTTCTATGCAGCAACTTCGTTTTCTCTTGGAGAGAAGTCCCCTTTTGGAATCCCTGCTCTTTAACAACATGGAAGGACCCATTTTTAGGTTCTTTTTTGTCAAGTTGTGACTGGACTCTAAAACATTACTTAGTCTTTCCTGTGGTAAGCCCATCACTGTGGGGAAGACATATGTGATTCATTTTTATCTCACATTGGAAGTGCATACTCGCCAGCAGGCAACTCTTACAATCTCACAACTGCGAGTTTCCAAACAACCTCACTATGACGTATGCTATTTTGCTGTTGGACACTGTGCATTATCATTGTAATCACTGGTGTTGTAAAGACAAACACATTAAGTATAATATAGATCAAGTAGAGTACAAAGTTTCTGCCTTCTGGGAACCTGAATTTTAATGAATGCTATTATTTAACTGAAAATGTATTATGCCAGAGGGTATTCCAACTTACTGTGAAATAGGTTGATGAAAATGTTATTTTTCATAACAAATCGAGGAAAATTGAACAAGCAGAGGGACTGAGCAGATTTCATTAGAAGGTATAGTGTATCTCATTCAGAGTTTAGTTTGTGGGGTCCTTTCATGTATGCTTAAAGCAGAGATTCATACAATGTTACCATTTCTCTAAATGAGATGACAAATGTAAAAATTTCCCTATTCATCATTTCTTACTCTAAGCCTATCCACACTCTTCATTATTTTCAATAGCATAGTGGTAGATACTCAATAAAACAACTCATATATACATTTAGAGGATTTTGAAGCCAGCTTGGGATTTGAATATGTTATATTTGAGGATACTTGTTTAAGGAATGAATGGGTTCCCCAGTCCTATCCTGCCAATCATTTCTCTTCTAATGAAATCCTCAAGGGAACTGAATAAAAGGGATGAGAGCGAATGAGAATCAGCATGTCATTTTATTGCCAGCCGGGTAGATAACCAAATTCTAGTTAGCAACTTGAGGCACACGCTTTATGTTGGAGGCCTTCAGGGGCCATTATTTCCCTTAAAGTTGAAATCTCAATTTTGAGAAAGTACAATCCTGTGGTTGCCTGCATAATCTTGGAACCTGAAGGAATTGCCAGCGTATGTAAGTGTTCAAACGGGGAAAAAATATAGCCAAAAATGTCTGTCTTAGGATGGTAGGCTTGGGCCAGTTTCTCTCTCTATTTCCTGTAGGAGAGGACAGGAAAGAGAACATGGCTTTTTATGTTAAGTCCTTCTTGGGTCTTCTCATTATATAAAGGTTAAACAGTAGGTGGTCATATCTTGGAAGGAGGCCAGTAAATTCAGATTGTTTCTACATATGAGTGTATATGCTCTCAAATACTATTCTATAGTCTGAAATAATAGATTAATGCTTTATTCATCTTGAGAGAATGGAGGCATGGGGAATCACAGAGGCAGGTGAGACCTCTTTCTGGAATGGAGAGCCTCCCCGTTCCTCCTGCAGAAACAAACACTGACTACCAGATTAGACTGGTATTCAAAGGAAATACTTTATTATTCCTCCTGTAGAATCACAGAAATATGGTCAAGTCTTGGCATTTTGTACAGGGCACTTCTCATTAATGGGAGATAGCTTCTGGAGATTTTTAAATAGCACAAATACTTGAGTGTTTGTATTCTTAATGAATTTTCTGAGGACTAACAGTTTTCTAGTCTCTCTTTTGCAGTTTACTTGCATTTATTTCAATTCTCTGCTACTTCCCTATGTCATTAACAAATTTAAACATCTGGAAGAAGCCAAAATAGACCTCAAGTCAATAATACAAACTCTCATGAAAAATAGAACTCGCTTCTATTTTACTAATAGACGAGCCTCTCAGATCTTTACATATATTGTCTTATCTCAGTTTGCAAAGAAGTCTAACAAGATTATACAAGATCTCAGACTGTAGGCGTTTAGAAAGAACAAATTGAGAAGGGGTGACTTATGTGCTGTTCATTGAGAATAGCAATGAATAGCTTAATAGCCAGAAGATAAACCTATAAAAAGGAAATATAAGACTCTTATAAGGCAAAGGATCCAAGTCAGTTCCTGTAGGAATAAGCCAAGTTATAGGGCAATTGACCCCGCCTTATTAGGGAGAGTTTGATACATTCAATATTGTCTATTTATTTTATAGATTTTTTAATCTATATATAAAATATATAAAGATATGAAATAAAAATAATTATTTCATTTTATCCCTGTCTTATTATACACAAAACATAAGTCACCTGTATGTAGAATCATATATAAACTTTAATAAATAAAAATTATTAATATATTACATATTTATTTCATGATGTAAGTTTTAGTTGTTTTTAGCAAGTGTAGAGAATTCACTTTATCATCCTAAATATATGAGAAGTTGCATGTAAGAATAGAAAAGGGGGACTTCAGAAGAATAGTGATTAAAACAAGGGCCTGAAGTCTAATGAGCCTGTGTTCAAACCCTCGCTTTGATATTTGACTCTCATCATTCCAGTTTCTTCCCCTAATACCATCATTGTAGGTATTTAATGCTTATTCCCATCATTTAGACTTATTTTGACCATTAAATGATAATTAGTAGAGGCTATTTGTGCTATTGAGTAATCTAGAATAGAGGAATAATAGATAATGGGTATAGCTTATTCAGTTTATCTCTAACATAGAACTTGAGAATTAAGCACTTAGAACCAGTCTCCTAAAAATAAACGTACTTATTTGAGTGAATAAATGTGAATAAATATAGGACATAGAGAAACTGTTTGTTCTCTAGTGTCTGCAACTCTTGAACCCGTAGCAGGCATTGTAATATCATGGCCAGCACTGTCCTTCAAGATGGAGGTGGCTGGGGATAGATGCCAGGTGCATGACTCCTCTTGGAAAAATGGCTTAAAAAATACTTATTTCCCAGAGTTAGTCACTTATCTCAGGAGAGTTGGGTTGAACCACAAAGCACCAGCCAAGCAGAGAGTATGTGCGCCAAGGCAGCCCCGTATCATGACCAAATCCTTTCCTCTTAGTGCTTTTCCACTAAGTGACAGGCAACAATGGGGCTACCTTCACCCAAGGTTGTGACATCATATGTAATTTTTGATGGAGGAAGCCTGGTATTTCCCCTAGTGCTTTAATCTTACTATGTGTAACCACTGACTCAATTTATGTTTGCTATCATTTCAGACAGGACCAATCCTGTCCAAAAACAACTTTAAAATATGAATTTGTAGGTCTAGTGTGCTGAAGCTGAGTTAAATAAATCTAATAATGCCATTCCAAATGATAAAGATTATGACCTGTTACTTTTAGTAAAGAGTCTGCAGTGATATAGGAGTGTCTTAGATCAATTTAAGATCTGTTAAGGACAAAAGAATAAAATCAAAGAAAGAATCGTAGTAAACCCAAGGAAAACTGTTCATGAATTAACCTCAGGGTTTAGGACAGCCACAAGCAAGAGTCCTGGTGGAAGGATTCAGACCTGTATTTAGATGCTGGTGCCATATATCCTCAAGGAATGTTATTGCAGCTGTGAGCAAGTGGAAAAATAATGTCCATAAACACAAGTTGTGGACTGAGGGCAGGCTTTGGGATATAAGAGGCCTTGAATGGCTCCTGGGAGGCAGTCAAACTTGAGTACTAAGTATGACCTTCTCCATTCATTGTCCTGGCCTAAGAGACAAACCAAGTTCAACTGAGTGGCCTTGCTTTATTTTGGGAACATAAATGAGGAATTAATTAGTTCCATGGGGGGATACTGTGCAATTATTCTCCTTGCAGACTTGCTCTCTCTAACTCTTGTGTTACTCATCTATTTTTGCTTGCTTTTCAATATTTGTTGCCTTGAAATATTATATACTTAGGGTGCACAAAATACATATGTAAAGCTAAATGGTTGACAGCACAACAAAACCAGGGTAACCATCATCAAAGTCAAAAACAGACTTGAAACGGTCCTCACACCCTCAAAACCCTAGATATTCTAGATAGTTATCATTCCCTTTCCAGAGAATGTACACTCTATCCTGATTTTTATAGTTTTTTTTTCCATTTCCATGATTTTTTTTTAAATAGACTTAATTTTTTAGAGTATTTTTAGGTTCACACGAAAATTGAGCCAAGGCACAGAGATTTCCCATATATCCCGATTCCACTCATGCATAGTCACTCCCATTATCAAGAGCCCCCACAAAAGTGATACATTTGTTACAATTGACAAACCTACATTGCCACATCATAAGTCCATTGTTTATATTAGGGCTTGCTCTTTGTGTTTTATACCCTATGGGTTTGGAAAATGTATGATGACATGTATTATTCACCATTATAGTTTTATGTAGAATAGTTTCCTTGTCCTAAAAATCCTCTGTGCCCTACCTATTCATACCTCCCACCCTCCTAAACTCCAGCAACTACTGATCTTTGTACTATATCCACACTTGAACCTTTTGCAGAAAGTCATATAGTTGGAATCATAATATGTAGCCTTTTCAGATTGGCTTATTCACTTAGTGATATGCATTGAAGTTCCTTCCTGTCCTTTCATGGCTTGATAGTTCATTTTAGTACATAACATTCCATTGTCTGGATGTACTTCAGTTTATTTGTCCATTCACCTATTGGAAGTCATCTTGGTTTCTTCAAGTTATGGAAATTATGAATAAAGCTGCTGTAAACATTAGTATGCAGGTTTTTATGTAGATACCAGTTTTTAACTCCTCTCACCAAGGAGCACATTGCTGGATCATATGGTCAGTGTATATTTAGTTTTATAAGCTGCTGCTAAATCATCTTCCAGAGTGTCTGTACCATCTTGCATTACCACCGACAATAAGTGAGAATCTCTGTTGCTCTACATCCTTTCCAGCATTTGATGTCGTCTGTTGTTAGTGTTCTGGATTTTGGCACGTCTGTTGTTAGTGTTCTGGATTTTGGCCATTCTAATAGATGTGAAGTGATGTTTCATTGTTGTATTAATTTGCAATTCCTTAATGATATGATGTGGACCATTTCTTCATACGCTTATTTGCCATCTGTATATCTTCTTTGGTGAGGTGTCTATTATGGTTTTGGGCCCATTTTCTTAATTGAGTTATTCATTTTCTTATTTTTGAGTTTTAAGAGTTCTTATACATTAAAAATTCTTATATATTAGGAGGTCTTATATATTTAAGAGTTCTGACGGCAGTCCTTTATGAGATATTTTTGCAAGTATTTTCTCCAAGTCTATGGTTCTATTTGTATTTTCTTGACAGTATGGTTATTTTCTTGACAGTATCTTTTACAAAACAGAAATGTTTCATTTTAATAAGGTCAACTAATTTAATTGATAAAGTCAATTAATTTGGTAAAGTCAAGCTTATCAATTATTTCTTTCATGGATTGTGCCTTTGGTGTTTCTCTAAAAAGGCATTGCTATACCAAGAATATTTGGATTTCCTCCTAGGTTATCTTCTTGGAGTTCTGTAGTTTTGCATTTTACTTTTAAGTTTGTAATCCATTTTGGATTAATTTTTGTGAAGGGTGTAAGCTCTGTGTCTAGATTCATTTTTTTGCATATTCCACATAGCACATTTGTTTAAAAGACAATTTTGCTCCAGTGTATTGCCTTTGCTCCTTTTTCAAAGATCAAAGGAATGTTATTTATATGGGTCCATTTTTGGGTTTTATAGTCTCTTCCATTGATCTGTTTGTCTGTTCTTTCATCAATATCAAACTGTCTTGATTATTGTAGCTTTACAGTAAGTCCTGATTCAGGTAGTGCCAGTCCTCTAACTTTTTTCTTCTCCTTCAATACTGTGTTCACTATTGTAGGTCTTTTGCTTCTTCATATAAACTTTAGAATCAGTTTGTTAATTCCATAAAATCACATGTTGGGGTTTTGATTGGGATTGCATTGAAGCAGTAGCTCAAGTTAGGGAGAAATAACATCTTGACAATATTGAGACTTCTTATCCAAGAATATGGGATATTTTTCCATTTATTAGGTCTTTGATTTTGTTCATCAGAGTTTTATAGTTTTTCTCATAGGGATCTTGTACATATTTTGTTAGATTTACACCTAAGTATTCTGGTTTGGGGATGCTAATGTAAACGGTACTGTGTTTTTAATTTCAGATTCTGTTTGTTCATTGCTGGTAAATAGGAATTAGATTGATTTTTATATTTTAGTCTTGTATCTTGTAATATTGCTATAATTGCTTATTAGTGCCAGGAATTATTTATGTTGATTCGTTTGAATAAAACAAAAATTGTTTTATTTCTTCCTTTCCAGTCAGTCTGTTTTTTATTTCCTTTTGTTATTGTAATGGCTAGGTCTTCTAGTACAGTTTTAAAAAGGAGTGGTTTGAGGGGACATCTTTGCTTTGTTCTGGATCTTAGTGAGAAAGCTTCTAGTTTCTGACCATTGAGTATGATGTTAGCTGTAGGTTTTGTAGATGCTCTTTATTAGTTTGAGGAAGTTCCCCTCTATTGCTCATTTATCGAGAGTTTTTGTTATAAATGGGTATTGGATTTTTGTCAGATGCCTTTTCTGCATCTATTGATATGACTATGTGATTTTTCTTTTTTAGCCTGTTGTTGTGATAGATTACATTTGATTGGTTTTCAACAGTTAACTAGTCTTGCATACCTGGATAAATCCCAATTGGTGTGGTATATAATTCATGCTTTTCATTACTGCATTCAATTTTATATTTTGTTAAGAATTTTTGCATCTATGTTCATGGGGAATATTGATCTGTAGCTTTCTTTTATTGTAATGTCTTTGTCTGATTTTGTATTAGAGTAGTGCTGGCCTAATAGAATAAATTAGGAAGCATTCCCACTGCTTCTGTCTTCTGAAAGAGACTGGAGAGAATTGATATAATTTATTCCTTAAATGTTTGGTAGAATTCATCAGTGAACCCATTTGGACTTGGTGTTTTCTGTTTTGGAAGATCAGTAATTATTGTATCAATTTCTTTAGTAGGTAGAGGGCTACTCCTATTGTCTATTTCTTATGTGAGTTTTAGCAGATCTTATCTTTCAAGGAATTGGCCCATTTCATCTAGATTATCAAATTTGTGGCCACGGAATTTTTCATAGTTTTCCCTTTTTATCCTTTTACATCCTTGGGATTTGGATTTATGTCCCTTTCATTTCTGATATTTTGTAGTTTGTGTCTTCTCTCTTTTTTTCTTAGCCTGACGTTAGACTTAATATTATCCATGTTTTCAAAGAAACAACTTTGGTTTTACTGACTTCTCTAGTGGTCCTGTTTTCAATTTCATTGATTTCTGCTATAATTCTTATTTTTCTTTCTCTACTTATTTTGAAATTTAGTTTATCTTTCTCTCTGTCTTTATTTTTCTTTTCGAGTTTTCTAAGGTGGAAGCTTAGATTATTAATTTTAGATCTTTCTTTTTTTCTAGTATGTGCATTCAATGATATAAATTTCCCTCTCAGCACTACTTTCAGTATATCCCACAACTTTTGTCAAGTTGTTTTCATTTTCATTTAGTTAAAAATAGCATTTAATTTCTCTTGAAATTTTTTCTTGCCCCATGTGTTATTTTTATAAGTGTGTTGTTTAGTCTCCCAAGTGTTTCTGAATTTTAAGTTATCTTTCTGTTACTGATTTCTAGTTTAATTCCAACTGGAAACAGACATTTTATGATTTCTATCTTTTTCAACTTGTTAAGATATGTTTTATGGCCCAGTAAGTGGCTGTCTTGGTGAATGTTCCAAAATATGTATACCAATTGCATTCCCACCAGCACTGTATGAAAGTGTTGATCCATATCCTTACCAATTGTGGGTTTTAGTTTTAATTTATTCTGGTGTGTTCTTAAAGAAATGTTACTGTGGCTTAATTTGTATGGCTGTCTTAGGTTGAGTTTCTTCTTGAAAGCAGAGCCTAGGAAAAGAAGCTATATGCCGGATGCCATCCAAGGAAGTAGGAAAGAAGAACCTTAGGGACTGACTGAAAAATGAAAACCCAATATAAAGGTGTGTTAGAGAGGTCACCACTGTGGGCAACTAGGGTTTGTTCCTTTCTAGGACCTAATGAAGAATGCATAGAATATCATTCAGAATCCTCTGCTCAAGGATCAACTAGGAGGATAATTATTTATTGACTATAGTCCTCCTTTGTAGAGGATTACTCAAGCTTCCTTGTACTTCCACACTTGCCCAGTAGGCTTTTACTGGTATTCTTAACATTGGAGAAGCCCTGAAGCAGGCAGAAATACATGAGACACTCTTAAGGCAAGATGCTCTCTGAGCAAGACTGAAAGACATGGCTGAAATTAGAGACAAAACAGAGGGGATATAGGGAAGTGCACAGTGGCTTCTAACGCAAGTTCAATGATTACTAATGGAGCAAAGCACATTTTGTGCCTATTGACCATTTGGACTTGTCTTTTATAAAGTGATACTTGAAGCTTCTTGAACATTGTTTTATGATATAATCTCTGTGTGTTTTATTTTTCATTTGTAGAAATGTTTTATATAACAGTTACAATTACTTTATCACTTAAATGTGCTGTAAATATAATTTCATCCTTTCACCTTGCCTTTCTACTTTCTTAACTATGGGTTTGCTGAACAGGAGATCCTATTTTAATGTAGTCTAATTTTTTAAGCTTTGTATTTGTAATTAGTATTTTCATGCCTCACTTAAGGAATCTTTTCCTATAAAAAGTTTATAGAGATGTTTTATATTATTATTAGAAGGCTTTTGCTTGGGGCTCAGTGGGTTAAGCACCTACCTCTTGATTTAGTCTCAGGTCATGATCTCAGGGTCCTGGGAGCAAGCCGCCCCACATAGGGCTCTGTGCTCAGTGCAGTCTGCTTATCCCTCTCCTTCTGCTCCTCCCTCTCCCCCCACCCCCCGTTCATGCTCTCTCCCTGTCTCTCTCTCTCTCTCTCAAATAAATAAATATATAAGATCTTAAAAAGGGTTTTGCTTATCTTCCAAGGTGAGCTCTACAATCCATGTGTATTGATTTTTATATATGACGCATTATATCATATGTTAATGTATATATTACATATGTAATATTGTTCCCAGCCTTCTCCTTTCTCTTTCTACAGGGATCTCTTGTACATGCCACCCCCATATAAATGGTAACCTTGCAATTAGTGATTTTCTTTTCTTTTTTAAAAATATTTTATTTATTTATTTGAGAGAGAGAGAGCACATGAACTGGGAGGAGAGGGAGAAACAGGCTCCCCGCTGAGCAGGGAGCCCAATGTGGGGCTCGATCCTGGGACTCCAGGCTCATGACCTGAGCGTAAGGCAGATACTCAACCAACTGAGCCACCCAGATGCCCCAATTAATGATCTTACAAGATCCAGGTTTCCTTGCCACAATTATTTGGATCAGTTGTGGAGGCTTGTTCTAAATTACCCATTCTTTCTCTGGCAGTGGATGCTCCAATGTAAAAGATTGGGATGTACCTCTATGTTTAAGAAACAATGAGGAGAGACTCCAGACCGAGAGAAAAGGGGTCGGAGTGGGGAGAGAAAGCACTGAAAACATTCTAGTCCTTAGTTTCTCATATTTTCAAGGTAACCATCCTGCCTTTCTTCAGATTTTATTCCTCAATTTGTAAATCAGTGAGTCTCTCTTTTTGCCCAAGCTGGAGTTGAATGTTTCTTGCAAGAGCAAAAACCTCTGTCTCTCTATTTCTATAGACTAGATTACTAGAAGTACTAGAAGTAAACGCATTGCTCATAACACATTCATATTTTATATTTCTATTTTATTGCCAGTTGCCTTCCAGAATGGGTTTAAATAATCGAATTTCAATCAATTATGTATGAGTAACTTTTTTCCTTACACAATTTTCTACCACACACATTATTAGCTTTTTCTCTTTTACTTTTTCTAAATCTCTTAGTCCCCCTAATTTCCATGATTGTTGCAACATTAGCCATTGGTTCAGTAAAGGGAGGAAGGAGCAGATGAGTCTTGTAGAAAAAGAGAAGTGCCTAAAATTCAAGAACTACAAGATTAGGGAAGATTTTATTTTTTATTTTATTATTATTATTTTTTTTGTCCCAGAATTGATTTAATTTTCTTCTCTAACTTCAGCACTGGCTTTTGACAGTCTTAGGCCTAAAAATAAATGGAGAAGAATGATGAGGACAGGCTGGAGAGTCACCATTATAAATGTGTTGGTATTCAGTGCCCCTGGCCCCATAAGTGGACAAGCATAAGAGCCATTATATTCCCTTATGTTACCAAGACACAACTACTTTTTGGAAGTAATACTTGCATTTTGAAATTGAATGATTCTTATTATCTCAAATAGATATTTTATTTTTTTCTCACATAGATATTTTAAAATACATAGCTCTTATCTCCCATCTGGTGTATCTCCTCTGTTCAAAACTACAATTTGGGGAGGACCTGAAATATGATTTACGTGTCTAATTTTAATAAATGAACAGAATGTAGAGGACTAAGCTGGCCTCATGATAGCCTCTAATAACAAAAACATCTTCAACAATAACAAGCATTAACTGAGTGCCTACATGTTTAAGTGGGACACACATTTTACATTTGATAATTATATTATCTTTCACAATAGCACTAGGAAGTATTATTAATTTATTCTTTTTTTAGAAAATACCTTTTTTATTTTTTTAAGAATTCTAGACAAACTCCATAGAGATAGGTATTAACTTTTTCAGCTGTTCCACTGGCAGCTTCCATGAGTTAACCTGACATTATTATAGGGAGTCAGAGGAAATTATACTCTTGTTTGAAGATGGAAGAATGGAGATGTAAGCTCCTGTATGAGGTTTGAGGATGACCACTGTGTTATGACTCTGGAAATGTCGTAGGAAGTATAAAGCCTAAAAGCAAAATATTTTAGGGTAGAGAAAGGGTCTGGGCAAGTGTTTCAGTCAAGCAGAAGAGAGACATCTGATAAATGAGGTAGAAAAGAAAAATTATTTTTCACTGTGATATGTAATAGGTGGTATAATTCTAAATTGAGGACCATAGGTTTTCTAATTAGTTTTGTTTTTGCATAAGTTGGATTTCTCTGTTCCTACATTGATTCATCTTTAAAATCAAGATGGCAACATATTGATTTAACTAATGGGGAAACACAAAAAAATATATACATGTAATTTAGTCATTGATAAATACAAGGTAATGTAGAACTAATAAAATAATGTTCAGTAAATTAGAAGATGTTTCCTGATTTTGTATTCTGGAGCTATGGATAATTAAGAATTTCTGACAAGCAGATCATCTGAACAAAGGATTCAGTGGCTGTTAATTGAATTATGTCTATGTGTTTGTTATTTCCTTTTGTTTGCTTGCATCAATTTAAGTTCACAATAATAGATACATTAAAACCGCTTACCACCCTACGTGGGCTGGTTAAGGGATTAATTAAGTCAGGTTGAATGCAATTCAATTAATGCTTTTTATCTGGCTGCTGTTTGTTTGCTTCTAATATTTTTGCTAGTGTTTGTAATGAAATCAGATGCCAGCCATAGGTTTTAGGTATGGTGGTAGCAGTCAGAACGCCTGGGCCTAGCAAGTTCATTTCTGTCGATTAATGATATCTCACTGAGGCATACACTTAGGGGTATGGCAAAAACCAAACCAAACCAAACCAAACCAAACAAAAACCAAAAAACCCCAACAACAACAACAAAAAACACTCAAAAAACAAAATGATGCAGCTGCGAGCTTCCAACAAATAGTACAGATCTCACCTGACTTACGATGGGGTTATGTCCTGATAAATCCATCATAAGTTGAAAATAACAGAAGTCGAAAATGCGTTTAATACAGGTAACGCACTGAACACCATAGCTTGGCCTAGCCTACTTTCATCATGCTCAGAACCCTCACATTAGCCTGCAGTTGGGCAAAATCATCTAACACAAAGCCTGTTGTATCATAAAGTGAGGAATATCTAATATAAATCATTGAATACTGTATTGAAAATGAAAAACAGACCAGTGTATGGGCACAGATGGTTGTCAGTGTATTGGTTGTTGACCCTCGTGATCACCGGCTGATTGCGGGCTACAGCTTACTTACGAAAGAAGAGCGCATCACATATCCCTGGCCTGGGAATAGGTCAAAATGAAAAATTCAAAGTACAGTTTCTACTCAATGAGTACCACTTTCACACCATTGTGAAGTCAAAGAATCATTAAATTAGGACCATCTGTATTCCATAGGTAGCTTGCCTTTGTTTTAGAAATATGAGAGAGGGCACAAAAATTTGAGAGTTTGTCTCTAATATCTTTTAGTTTTCAGGATGGTTTGTTACAGAGTGGGAGGAGTTCTGCACAGTGTCTATAGGCTCTGCAAAATTCTGGAATCAGGTGTGTGTGTGTGTGTGTGTGTGTGTGTATGGGGGCAATTTCACAGCTTTTTATCATTTATCAAGAATGAAACAATTACTGTATACATTTTCATCTCACTTGCAATATTGAGTCAGTATCAGTAGAGGAAAGAAAATCCAGTAATGACTTGGTCTTTTTATTTCTTTAGAATGAATCTTTGGGTAAGCACAATAAATTGTTTCACAGCATAATTCATTGGGGGCTCTTGAGCTTCAGTTTGTATTATATATTCATAGCTTTTTGTGGCGGCCATAGGCCATGAGTCTTACGCCTGACATGATGAGTCTACAGGGAGAAGGCTGCAGTTTGTGTTACAGACGCCCTTAAGAGAGTTCCCAGCTGTGTACTCTGCTTTTAAAATGGATGCAAAATTAAACTTACCATAATGACTTCTGTTGAAGTCAGTGAGAATTAGTCTTCAGCTATACAGGTGCTACAAGATAAAATGACTTATTTAAGCACTCATAAGAGATTTCTGCAATTGAGAATTGAGAAGATGAACATACAAGTTTATGTCTACTGCATCTTTTTTAATCCTTGCAATGAACATATAAACTTCGGAAAAAGAAAAGGAAACCCCTGTATGAAGCCAGGCTAAATTAGGGGAATGAATGCTATTCCAAAATTCTTAAATTCTAAAAGGAAGTCTTCCAAAGAGGTCAGATAAGAAAGATCAATTTAGAGAAATCTAACTTAGGGAGAATCTTTACAAAAGGTCTGTTGTTAGGTTTAGAGAAAGAGAACTCCATTGTTCTACCCAAGGATAAGATTGATAGATGTTTCTGCATGGAATGTATCTATGGATATGGCTTTAAAGGGCTCTATTGGAAGGTATTCATCTGTATCAGGGTGGAAAATGGCATTACTCTTGTCAAAATCTTGGTCATGATATAGTAGGCATTCTTCCAACATTAGTCAGAGTGGTGATAGGAACAATCCTAAGGAGTATTCTTCTGAAGAATTTTAGTGGCATAAGGAATAGGGAAGCAAAAGCACTATCTGGAGTTAACTTGATCTTCACTTCAGAATCCTAGAAAGTACACCAAGAATTGTGGAAACATCAGTTTATGAAATGTGGAAGAGTGCGCCATTGAAGAACCATGCTCGATGCAAGTGTTTTTACAGTTCCAAAACTAAGGTGTCACATTGCTCTTAAGTCATCTGGGATTATGAAGCCATTTTGGCACCCTATGTTCTAGCCATATAAGTAATAGTTTTTCTATTATTCATAGGCTCACACAGCTTTTCTCCTGGGCTGCAGATACAATGAGCTACCAAAATTTAGCAGGAACAGGTGGATATCTGGAGCTAGGACTCAGAGCAATCTTCCTAAATATAGGAATTCTCCAAGATTCGCCAAGATTCTGTGAAACATGGAAGAAACCTAGTAAACTAGAGCAGTATAAAATCCAAATAAACAATAGAGTTCCTGAACTCAGAGAAGTTTCTGGTCAGGAATTCCTAACTTGAGCATAAACTATGTAGCTGTATCTATTTCCTGGGCAGATATATCTGGAACCTAGAAGAAGAACTGATAGTGTTTGGAGCTCAGCAAAGCTTGTTTTTATGAGAAGCCAGTCAGAGTGAACTTGCCCCAGTTTGGATTTACTTGCCCTTCCAGATGTTCTTAACTCTAGATGCCACTTTCTTCTTGGTTGCTTGCCCTGCTTCCTGGATGAGAGGCCCAGAAATGCCTTGGGCCATTGCAGGGTCATGAAGTTTCACCCCACCATTATTACCTCATCTCCTATCATGATCTGTGACTCAGCCTTCCTGATGGTAATGTCAAGATATTGGAAACCACAGCAGTTCCTGATTCCAAATCCCAGTGTAATAGGACATACAGAACCTCTGAATATCTCAGGTAAGGCCCACAGAGTTGGAGAAATATACAGTCTCCACTGGGGTTCTCTCTCTTGGGAAAATTTGGAATGTTGTAAGAGAAGTGATATAAAGGAACTGGAAGAGAAGGTTTTTCACTTTTCCTTTATACTTACGCATTGTCCTAAGATACAGCAGTTTTACATGGTCTCCTAAAGAAACTTTTATTTTTGAAAACCAAAAAGTTATATTTTCCTGAGATATTGTGGCCAGTTTGACTATGTACAACATTATATTTGTGCATCCTTTCTTTTTATCCCCTACTTTCCTTTCTCCCTCATTCTTATTTCTTTCAGTTGAACCCTACTCTCAATAAAACATTACCATGTAAGTTTGGCCTCAAGTTCTTTTTTCTAGGAGATTAGGTCTAAAATAGAACTTAATCAAAGAAAGACAATCAGATGGACAAGATTAACCTAGTCATTAGAGCTTAGTTTAAAGGAAAAAATATGATTATAGAATGGCATCATTTACTTCCCAATTTAGACTCTACTGTACCTATGTTTGCCATGTAAAATAGTAGAACAAGGGTCTGGCTTGAATATGAACCAAAAAAACCCTTATTCCCTTAAAAAGCTGTGGGACTGGAGCACAAACAACACTATTTTTGATGCCTGTGAACACTGTACCTTGTAACTATAGACTTACACTAAAATAATTAGATTTCTAGTTTAGAACCTTTTCATGTAACAAACCCCAGGTCCAGTTGGCTTCACTGGGGAATACTACCAAACACTTTTGGAAGAAGCAATATTGCCACACAAATTCTTCTGAAAAAAAAAAAAAATGAAAAGGGAGGATTTTCTGATTTTGGACAATTTTCAGATTCTGGACAGTGTCCATATAATTCTTGAGTTGTGAATGGAAGAAAGGAAGTAGGCATAGTTTTACCCCTACATCAACCAAGCATTGAATGGGGGCTATACTTGGAGGAGAATTACAGTCTCAAGCAAAGCTCCTTCCTTTGAGTAAAGGCAGTCTCTGGGGAGGAACTGGACTTTGGGCTCATACCACCCAATCTTCCTAGCAGCTCAGTGAATGAGTGTTTTACCCTGAAGTTGGGTGTCTATGTGGTACACTGCAGTGCCCACCACAGATCTCTTAGTACATGACTGATTATGATTTAGATTGAAGATACTAGAGGGGAAAAAAAATTGCTTCTAGGTCTCCACCACATCACAGACTTGGTAGTGGTCAGTAAGCTTTGCAAGTACTGGTGAGCAGGAGGTAAAGACCCTTTAGGAACAAGTTATCTGTCGAAATTGGTGGAGGTGGTTTGTCTCATTGAAGCAGCAGACCTTGTGGAGTATGGATGCCTGCCAGTAGATGGTGGACAACAGGAATGGATCTCCTTGGAGGGGAAAGAAGAAATACATGGCAAATGATAATCAGTAGTTAATATTCTTTGTTTACAAGAATTCATGTTGCAGCCTTAAAACACCTCTAGGTCTTGTTGTTGTTGTTGTTGGTGGTGGTGGTGGTGGTGGTTATTGTGTGTGCATGTGTGTTTATTTGAAACCTTAACTGAGACTTCTACTTTCAGTAGAAGGCTTCAGTTTTTGCTTCACATCAGCCACTGTGTGCTTCCATTCCAGAGGGTCCTGTTCCCATTTTTCCTTTTCGTTTCTGACCTTTGAAATGGGGCACAGTGACTTGACCCTCACCCACCTACTGCTACGAGCTGTTTTCCACTGTTATGAGGCCTTAAATAGGCAATGTTTCTTTTTAATGGTACTCAAACCCAAAACCCAGAGCATCACTTTTTATAAATCTATGCTTAAGGACAGTAAGTAACCATTATTTGTGTTATTTAAACAGATCCTTCTTGCTTGTTTCCATAATAAATTTAATTATATTCTAGATAGTATACTTAATTTTCTAATGGAGGTACTCCCAATTGAGAAAATGGAGCTTTTGCTGTAAAACAGTATATGCTTTCCTGGAAAAAAAACAAAAACAAAAACAAAAACAATCACACATTCTGTAAAAAACAAGTCCCGTGGGAAAAATAAGGTTGAGCCAGACCCCTCAAAATCTATGCAACTTTATATTCAGATTCTTATTGAAAGCCATTATTGGTTTGTCAACGGGTAACTTGAAGAGTAGCCAGACATCTCAGGGTGGCTGAATGCTGCTTCAGGAGCTTTAAAATGTATTAAAAAAATAGTGTCAAAATGAGAGCTTCTGAGCTCTGAGAGAATGTGTATGGACACAGAGCTCTGAGCACAGGAGAAAGTGCCAGGTGCTAGAGGTGACAGCAAGGTTGCGTCTGTGTAGATGAGGCCTCTGTGCAGCTAAAAGTGCTCCTGTTTGTATAGTCTTTCTTTTTCCTGCAGAAGATTAATATTCTGTACAGACTATTCTAGCTTCCAATTGCATATGGACCAACCCAACCCTCAATGAAACTGAGAAAATTATCTTATTTAGCGATCACATAGGAACTAATTCATGTAAGAGAAATATGTGTTTTATCAAAATAGACTATAGCTCCAAATATAACCTATTCAATTTACATTGCTTATGGGCTTAGTATTAAGTATGGGCCTGAGTGACATTGGCCATGAGCTTATGAACTTTGTAAGGCAGATTCTGCCTATGCCATATTCACTTACAGGCACAACAGAGAACACCATGTTTTGAACTTAATTAGATGCTTAAGTTTTCATGAACATTTTTTTTTATAGTTCAGACAGAAACTAGTATCTCACATATGCATGCTCACTGATGTTTTCATTTACATTAACCCATGAATTACAGTAGGTTTATTACTGAATTTTTACATATATGAATATCAAATCTCAGGGACTTCAGTGACCAAAAATAGCATTAAACATTAAAGTGGGGAGTAAAAACTCCCACATTATATCCTTCCACTCCATGTTGTCTTTCATGAAGTAAATTGCAGGTTATTTGAGGCTTATATGCAGTTAAATAAAAAGGGATAAGATACTATCAGGGAAATGAATTACAGATGATACACTCTGCTTGAAATATTAAAAGTAGATAAAGTGACTGAAGTACATAAAAACTGATGTGAAACTGAAAAGAATAAATGTGGGAAAATCACTAGATTTAACATCTTCTTTATATAACCTGAATTGTTCTTTAAATACCTGCTGGCTTCTTTATCAGTTATCTTCTTAATCTTGCTTATTTTAAATGTTTGAGAAAGACTGGAAATTTATGAATTTATAAAAGCGTTTATGTACAATGAAGCCGTCATCCTCGAATACTCATACATACATAGACACCAACGCCATATCAAACAGTGGGACACTAACATGTAACACATAATAAGAGTCTGAAATTGCTTAAAATGCAGGATGGTATTATTGAGACTTTAAATGATTTAGGCATGGCTGCATAGGTAGCCTGCCTGCAGGTCTCAGGATTTGGGAGCCAATTGTCAATTACTTTAAGTGTCTAAACTCATAGTATTCATTATTATGAGTGTTATTACAGGATTTTACTGTATTTATATATAATTTGACCCTTAACACAATTTGTAGTGGTGAATGTAATTTAAATACCCATCTTTTAAATTAAATAATGTAAATTTAGATAAAGAATTAGAGTTGAATAGCTATCTTTCCAATATGTAAGAAATATTTTTAGTTCTTGTTTATTCTTGTAGGCATTGTACAAACATATTTATAAAAGATTTGCTTACACTCTTAAAAAGTATCAAAGAGGAGGGCCAACATTATCCTGATACTAATGCCAGAAAAGATACCAAAACACAGCATTATCTTGATCCCCAAACCAAAACTACTAGGAATGAAAACTACTGGCTAATATCTCTGATGGATATAGATGCAAAATATTTCAGTGAAATACTAGCAAATTAAACTCAGCAGCACATTAAAAGAATCATTCACATGATCAAATGGTATTTATCCCTAGGATGTAAGGATGGTTCAATATATGCAAATCAATCAATGTGATACATCACATTAATAGAATTAAAATAATCATATGATCAGCTTAACAGACACCAAAAAAGCATGTGACAAAATTCAACATTTATTCATGATGATGATAAAAATCTTAACAAATTAGGTATAGAAGGAACATATCTCAACATAATAAAGGCCATATATGACAGGCCACAGCTAACATCATACTCAGTGGTGAAAGGTTGATAGCTTTTCCTCTAAGATTAGGAATAAGGGAAAGTGACACACTCACCATTCTTATTCAGCATAGTACTAGAAGTCCTAGCCAGACCAATCAGGCAAGAAAAACAAATAAAAGGTATTAGACTTGGAAAGAAAGAAGTAAAATTGTCTCTTTTGGAAGATGACATGAATCTATATTTAGAAAATTCTGAAGACTCAACCAAAAAACTGTTAGATCTAATCAGCAAATTGAAGTTGTAGGATACAAAATTAACATACAATAATCTGTACACTAACAATGAATTTCCTGAAAAATAAATAAATAGATCCCATTTATAAGAGCATCAAAAATGGTAAAATACCTAAGAATAAATTTAAGAAGGTGAAAGATCTCTACTCTGAAAACTAGAAGACAATGATAAAAGAAATCGAAGAAGACACAAATAAATGGAAAGATACCCTGTGTTCATAGATTGAAACAATTAAAGTTCTTAAAAACTTAATACTACCTAAAGCCATCTATAGATTTAATGCATTCCCTCTCAAGATACCAAGGACAGTTTTACAGAAGTAGAAAAATAATACTCCTATAATTTATATGGTACCCGAAAGACCCCAAATAGCCAAAGAAGTCCTGAGAAAGAATAACAAGGCAAGAGGCATCATGCTTCCTGATTTCAAGGACTATATTATAAAACTATAGTCATCAAAATAGTATGGTTATTGGCATAAAAACAGGTGAGTAGGCCAGTGGAGCAGATTTAAGAGTCCAGAAATAATTCCAAGCATATATTTGACAAGGAGCCAAGAAGACTTAATGGAGGAAAGATTGTCTTTTCAGTAAATGGTGCTGGGATAACTGGATATTCACATGTAAAAGAATGAAACTGGGCCTATATCATATACCACTCACAAAAATTAACTCAAAATGGATTAAAGATTAAATGTAAGCCTGAAACTATGAAAGTCCTAGAAGAAAACAGGAATAAAGCTATTTGACATGTTTTTTGGCAATTATTTTTTTGAATATGACACCTAAAGCACAAGCAACAAACTCAAAAATAAACAAGTGGGACTACATCAAATTTAAAAGCTTCTGCACAGCAAAAGAAACTGTCAACAAAGTGAAAAGACAGCCTGTGGAATGAGAAAAGATATTTGCAAACCATATCTGATAAGAGGTTAATATTCAAAATATATAAAGAACTCATACATTACTATGTTGTACACCTGAAACTAATGTAACATTACATATCAACTTTACAAAAACAAAAAAACCTCATACAACTCAATAGCAACAAATATAAATAAATAAATGAATCCAATTAAAAATGGGAAATGGACACAAATGGACGTTTTTGAAAGAAGATATATGAAAGGCCAACAAGTACATGAAAAGATGTTCAACGTCACTAGTTATTAGTAATATGCTTCAGTGTGATACCATTTCATGCCTGTTACAGGCCATCAAAAGATAAGAGACAACAAATGTTGATGTGGATGTGGAGAAAATGGAACTCTTGTACACTGTTGGTGGCATTGTAAATTGGTATAGCTGCCATGGATAACAGTATAGAGTTCCTAAAAAAATTAAAAATAGAATTACTATATGATCCAGCAATTTCACTTCTGGGAATATATCTAAAGGTAATGAAAACACTACCTTGATAACTTTATCCCTATGTTTATAACAACATCATTTACAGTAGCCAAGGCAAGGAAACAACCTAAGTGTCCAGTGATGGATGAATGGATAAAGAAGTTAGGATGTATATATACAGTGAGATATTATTCAGCCAGTAAAAAAAAAGAAATCCTATCATTTGTAAAAACATGAATGGACCTTGAAGGCATTGTGCTAAGTAAATAAGTCAGAGAAAGACAAATACTGTATGATCTCACATATATGTGGAATCTTAAAAACAACAAGATAGAAAAAGAGATCAGACTTGTGATTACCAGAGGCAGAGGGGGCAGGGAAGGGAATTGGGGGAAGGTGGTCAAAAGGTACAAACTTCCAGTTATAAAATAAATACTAGGGTTGTAATGTACAACATACTGGCATGCAAACACTACTATATAATATATAAGAAGTGGTTAAAAGAGAAAATCCTATGAGTTCTCATCACAAGGAGGAAATATTTTTCCTTTTTTCTTTTCCTTTCCTTTTTATTGTCTCTCTATGAGAAGATAGATGTTAACTAAACCTATTATAATTATTTAACAATATATATAAATCAAACTATGTGTTATATACCTTAAACTTATAGAGTGATATATGTCAATTATTTCTCAATAAAACTGGAAAAAAGATTTAATTACATATTCAGGTGGAAATCATTCATATATAATTTACAGAAGAACATTCGGAGCTGACAGCATAGTTGTAACTGATATGTTGTGTTGAATATTAACTTAGGGTAGGATCAAGTATTTGGGTAAGAGAGTAAATTGTCAAACATGAAACATTTTGTGTGACAAAATAAAATAAAATGTCTTTTTAAAAATCAAATATAAGAACTATAAACACAACATCAATGATAGATATTTTCCTTTATTATGGAAATAAATTTAAAACTTCTATGCTTTCTGAAATATGGTATTATGAAATCATATATTTATAGAAGCTATCCCTACTCCCAATATATATGAAGTAGATTTTTGTAGAATGAGTGAAGACAATAGTTTCACTTTTATTGTTAATTAAATAGATAGAATTTTCAGAAAAAATATTCTGTATTTGATGTGTTTCATTTATTCTATGTTATTACTCTTTCATTTAAGACCACTTAAGTTGATGTATCCAAGTAGCATTAATATCACTTCATGTTTACGTTGTTTGTTACTGATTATATTAGCTAATATTTGTGCTTGGAAGGATAGATAATGAAAACAATTCTCAGTGCAAACTAAAAGTGAAATGGATTAGGCTCTCAAAAATATTGAAACCGTAGCTTTCTTGTTTACCCAAATCAATGTAATTAGAAAACAAATTTCAGGAGGGTTAACTTACTATATGAAATAACCAACTTCATAAAAAGTCTATCTTTAATACCAAAAGTAGAATTTCAAATTCATGAAACTGAAACATTTACATAAGAAATGGAATTCTTAATTTTTTAAAAATTCTAACTTTGTCTGGAAATGGAGAGAAAAATGGTGGAGTAATTAAAGGAGGAAAATACAGTTTTGAGAACTTTGAAAAATGTGAATGCATCATCATGATATTTTTAGTGATTATTTTTAGGTGAAAACTCTACCTTCTCAGGATTATTCTGATTCTTAACAGTATAGGATGAATTAAATATTGAGATGAAAAATATTCATATGCACATTTTGTAAATCTGAAGAGATTCTAAATTTAACTTTACTTACACTTTGTTGTAATGTCAGTATATTGACATCTCAGATATTGCAGTGTCATTTAACTCTGAGAAAATAATATAGAAATTGTTGAGAAATCCAGAGTTACTGGGAAATATGAAGAAGTATTTAGCTAAATCGTTTTTTTATAGGTGTTTTGTTCAAATAGACAGTTTATTATAATGTATAAAATTTAAAATTTTGTGATGATTTTCATCTTTAATAAACTTAGTAATAAATGATTCTGTTCAAATACAACCAAGACAGAATATTTATAGTTAGAAGCATAGAAACATAATACTAAATCTTGCACACACTAATAGCCATACTCAATAACTCCGAAACAGTCAGGAAAATGACATTAAAAATCCTTGTTTTCTTTATCAGTGTTTTAGTTGTGACCATTTGCTTCTTAATGAAAAAAACATCCACACTCAACTATTAACATGAGCATCCACAAATTTGCACAAATCTATGATAATGGATATTTCATGGCAATTAATTATGTCAGTTTATTGATAAAGGCAAAACTGAATAGATTAGGTATACTGTTCATTTTTTTATTAAAATTTCCTAAGAAATGATGAAAGATTGATTACTTATACCCATCATTCCACCAAAGGAAAATAACCCTGGATTCTTTCATGGTGAAGTATTTGTAAGCTATTGATAAGTAGTGGTTGAAGGTCACACTAAAGATATGTGAGCTAAATTTTTTAGTACTTGAAATATTGACACTAGATCTGTAAAGTTGCCGATGCCAGCCTCTGTCCAAATCCAGATACGCTACTGGCCATTTGGTATCCCAAAGCAATAGATGAATGAAAGAATATGAAGTTGGATGGGTAAATGGTGGTGTGGGACTTTTTTAGCTGAGTATATGATAACCAACTGGTCCTACCTTGTAGGTTTAAAAACTGCTATGGTATAGAAAGAGATCTGTATTCATGTTTGTGGCGGAGATCAAGCCAAGGCTTCATTCCAGCTACTTCCCATTTTACCTGTCACATGACATCAATAGCTTCTGTGCTGTTGAAACAGTATGATTTCAGTGATGTATGAATTTTGAAGGAACACAAACATTCTGTCCGTAATGGCTCCCATCAGATGTTCACTTTAGCTGCCAGACAAATTTCACAGTGCTTATTCTGGAGTAACCACATTTTGGTAGGATTTAGAAATCTCTATTTTTGAGGCATTAAACAAGTCTGGCTATTTGGGCATAACAGTGTTCTTCTGGAAAGTCTTAGACATAATTGAAATGAGAAGGGGTTGGCACCACTTGCTTGATGAAGAATTGGTGTTTAATCTAGGGGACAATCATGCTTGTCTTGTGTCTGGGGGGCTATATTGGGGAAATACACATATTTTTGTTGGATTAATCTTGCATTATCCCTTTGAGTACCAAATATTGGTGGCAGGAAAGTAAGAAAAATATTGAAGACAGCTTAGTAAACTAACTTGTTTTATATAAAAATATGTTAGTACAGGAGAGGAAGTGGGAAGAAAGTGTTCTTTTCTGGATGAATTTTTAAAAGCATGAAGGGACGATTTGGGGGAAACTTTTGAGGGTGTAAGAATACATACCTCCACACAGAAATTAAGGTGAAAAGAGAGAAAAAGAAGAGAAGATGAAAAAAAGTTCCATCCACTGGATTATTATGGAATTCCTTTCCCCACTGCCATTCTTTAAAAGACTTTCAGGAGAGAGATAAGGCTCTATCTTTATATAAATTGTCACACTAGTTATTATAACTCTGTACTTGGATTAGCCCTCAAGGTATTCACCTTTATTCGGGTTACTTTTATTTTGTGTGTTCTCACCTCAATTTGAACCTATAGTCAAATGTTCATCTGCACCTGAAATTTAGCAGATTAATTCTGAGCCTAGGAGCACATTGTTTCCATTATCATAACTCACGTGCCAAGAGGTTGAGGCTGTTCAGACATGACATGTTGAGTGTTTTTAGAGTGCTACAACAAAAATAGAGGAAAATAGAAGTCCCTGAGATAAAAATTACAAGTTTTCAAACATTCTATGTTTTTACCAGAAAATGCTAGAGAATTAAAATATGTCCTATATGAGTTTATGGAAATGGAATAATCTTAAGAAACAGGGAAATCACAAATTAGACCTACTTTTTACCTAAGTTTCAAAAGCACTGATTTCTTAATGCATTTGAACCCTTTTTGGATAGATGGGAAAAGTGAATGTAGATAGCTCTTTAAGGAAGTTTTACTAGAAAGGGACACAGTAAAATACTGGAATGGCTGGAAAGGGAAGAGCCAAAAGGGATGTGTTTTTTTTGGAGCGGGGTAGGGGAGCGATTACAAATTTTATGTATGCTTATGAGAATGACACAGCAGAGAACATACAAGTCAGGGTGTGGGAAAGAGTATAGAGTCTGTCACTAGGTGGTTATTGAGTTAGCAAGTGGGAAGCATCTGGTGCCCCCATAGGGCTTTTATCTTAGATGGGAACTGGGCACTTATCTCTAGTAATAGGAGTGAAAACAAAGCATATGAGTACAGCTGCAGGGGAACAGTGTAGTAGGAGTTTATGGAAGTCCTCTTCTGATTATTTAATTTTATAGAAAAGTAGCAAGTATGCCATTATATAAATATGAGATTGTGGAGGTGGAATGGGTGTTTGAGGAGTAAAAAGAAGGAAAAATATGAATTATCCACCTAAGAGAGTGAGAGAATAAATGGACTAAGAGACATGGCATAATTCTTGGCCATTAAGATTCAACCTCCCAGATTTAAAAGATGCCAGGCAAAATAGATTTGTGTTTTTCTCTAACCATGTTTAGGTACACAGGTGCACTTGTGTAATAACAGCAAGGGTAAAACTACTAAGGTTATAGATTTGTCAAAGAATGGTCTTTTACAGAAGTTCAATAAAGCCAGTGAAGAGCAAAGGAGACAGGAATATATACAAGGAACTGTGCTTGTGTTCCTGCTCTCGCTGTCTCTGTCAAATAAATAAATAAAATCTTAAAAAAAAAATCTTTAAAAAAAATAAATAAACAAATTGATCTACCTAATGAAGAGAGAAAGGGTACTGAGAAGGATAGGTGAACATTTTTGGCCTAAGGCAGCTGCTGAATGCATGAGATGTGTGTATGTGTGTGTATATATGTACATATATGTGTTAGGGTGTCTATGTCTGCATATACACCTGCATACATTTATAGAGAGAGTTCAATACATTGATCGTAGATATATCGGATACACATTCCGAGTGGATACCACACACACATATATATCCATATATTACACATTTGGAAAGAGAAGGAATGGATAATACAAGTTTCAAGAAGATTGAGTTGCTTTATAAAGGGGATCAACTTTATACATTTTGGGTAAACTTTATTAAAAATTGAATTATTTAATTACTTTTTAAATATTTTCAGTATTGGATTGTCTTTTCCAGTATTTTTTTTTTTTTTTTTTTAATGTCTGTGACTCCATAGCAGGTTATTATTGTAACCAAGAGGTTACAATGGTTTACATTCTTAGGGGTATTTAGAACTCAATAAAACTTTGGGATTAGAAGAATGTTAGGTCAAGAGACTGCCTTACTATGATTTAATGTTTTCTTTTATTTGTTTAAATCCCACACTTTGGGGACATGAATTCAGCAATGTATCTAAGGAGTCATTCCCAAGTTAATTCACATCACAACCCATATAAACCAAAGTGAGCTCTGCAGGCCCTTTTTCATAACGAATGTCTTTATTATCAATTGACTCTTTCTATAAACAACTCATGGAAATTTGGATTAGGAAGCACGTTGTAGAATTTAGGTAAATGCAGACTGAGGTTACATCATGTTTGAAGAGATACTATGATATTTAATGATACTACATAGACTGGTACTGTCCAAGATTTTAATCTGAAACCTGTATATTTTTACTTAAGACATGACAGTGGATGCCTTTGTCTGGGTTTTAGCCTCATGTTCTGAAAATTTGGTTTCTCACAGACCTGTTAACTGTGTCAAAGATCCAGGTATTTATTATATTAATCATGTTTTCACTATCAATAGCTAAACACCCTATCAAAACAAGCAAATAAGAAAATGACTATAATCGCATATCATATTTAAAACTGGGTTATATTCCAGAGTCTATAGATATCCACATCCAAGTAATTATTTTCCTCACATCTCCATCACATTTACTTTTCTTTCCAATCTATGGTTTATCATTTAAAACTCCTGGGACTATAGATCGCCCCCTTGTGCTTGTAGATGCATTTCCAGTGAATTTACTTTTTACTTATGCCAGGGTAAATCCTAGTTTCTTTCTTTCTCTCTCTCTCTCTTTTACTATCTGATTTTTGAATTATTAAACTACTTTCCAATTATGATGGTTATTGGATTGCTGCTTCTGATTTTTTTAATATGTGTTTTTTGAATGACAAGCCAGGGGCCCAAAGAGTCAGATTGATACTGTTTCTTCCATGATTAGCAGGACGTACCTGCATGTGTTGATTCTATGCAGTGAGATGCAGGTACCATCATCTCCCAACTGAGATGGCTCTTCTCCGACCTGATGCCCCTTTCACTCTCCATCTGAAGCCTGAAGCTCTTGGAAATGTTTTGCTGAATGGATGTCCCCAAACTACATGAGACCATTAGATCCTAAGATTTAGAAAGGTCTTACTTTTATTAGAAGAGAAACAAAAAAGCTTTTAACAGAAAATCTTTTAAATTGAATTATTTTGCAATTTCTTCAAAGACACAATGATCTCCAGATCGTCTTGCAGTTGGGGCCCATGGAAGTTGCTCCATCTTGAGTCTTCCCGAGGAAACGTTACCACCACTGACTCATGCTGAAACCCTTGTCTCCTATACCACCTGGCATGATGGTGAAAAGCATGACCTCTGGAGCCAATGCATGGTTCTGGGATTAAAATCCCAAGTATCTCTAGCATCACCCTGGGGAGATCCATATTATTCACTCTTTGGGGGTAAGGTAATATATCTGCCTATGGAAGTGAAAAGATTAATTAGAGGAGGTATCTGTGACTTCTTTAAAAGCTTAACTCAAATTTTGTCTATTAATTGTTTTATTCATGGCCTTAATAGAATGGAATTTGGTATGAGATTGGGTAAAACTGAGAAAGGTCTTGGTAACAGAACACTCACAACCTGCAAAGTTCAGTCATCAACGTGACCTGAAGTAAGATCAGCATTGCTGGGGTGGGGAGATTATGGGTAAAAGGGGAACATACACTGAGCAAAGGAAGAGGGATAATTGAAAGGGAATAGAGCAAGGCTGAAGTTAAAACACTTAACAAATTTTGATTCTCGCCAATAAAGATTACAGACTACATGTCCTTATGTGGGTGGAGTGGGTTCCTCTAACTGACATGCTTGTGGGAGTGTGAGCTCCACTGGGGACCTAGACATATTCAGCCATCAGTTTGGTAAACAGAGTGTTTCACTTTCTACCTGCATAGCACATGCCAGAACACAGGAGCCCTCTGCTGTGTACCCTTGGGGAGAATGACACATGAAGATTATTCATTTTTTCTCTGCTTCAAAGAAAATAAGATGAATAGAGAAATAGATTGTAAATGAATAGATATTTAATGTGAGGTCCTGCTGGTTTCACTCTTCATGGATTCTTTCTGTGTGTTATTTTCCTGTCCTCTACTCCCAAGACACAATGTCATACTTCAAGCAGTTAGATTTCCTTCAGCGTGACAAGCTGTCTTCACTCATCTTCCACGTATCAGTGCAGAGCATGTTACCAGGTGCAGAGCCAGCAGCCTTGCCCCGTTTACAGTGGCTTGTTTGTCCAAGTTCACAGCTTAGCAACATTTACTGTTATTCTGACTTTCTCTGCAGTGTTATGGTTGTAATTATTTGGTGTTATTCTGGGAGTTAATTGCCAGGAAACAAAATTAAGGGAGCATGTCTGATCCTTTCCCTCCTCTGAGACTACTGAAAAAAGAATTGAAAAGAGGTGAGCCTTAATATCAATCCAGCATGGACCATTTCTCTTGTCATTGGTCTCATTGAAGGAGCTCACTTCAGGAGAGTCACAAAGAGGTCAGAAGATTTTAAACTGCCAACTTAGATCTGCATTACAACTCCCAAAGACTTTTCAACAATTTGGTATGGATATGCTGAAAATCTAGCTCAGAGATTGCAGAATGAGATCCTGGTTTTCATTGTGCTAATAGAGCAGCTTTTGGAGAAAGATTTCAGTGAGGTATTTTAGGAGTGATTATCTTTAAAAACCATTATATATTAAATTATTAGAAAAAAAGATTTAAATCGTTTGAGATAATTGAGTGACATCATTGATAGAATTTAATAAAATGGTGACTTAGGCTGAAGAATGTGCAAAATATATTTTTGGATCATTAAGCCTAAAAGAGGATCACCTCAAACAGGACAATAAATTCAGAAGGGTTTATGTCATCACTAGAATATCCATCATTGTGGGGTTACTCAGAGTTTACAGAGAAACAGGAAAAGTGCTACATCAGCCCATTTTCCTCTTATGAGAGAGAATTGTTTCCTTCTTGTAGCAATCCCTTAGTGATGCTTGGATCTGTTTTGCCTTGACCCTTACCTCACTGTCAACAACAGAGGGTGCCTCTCAGCTGCTCAGTAGTGGTAGGATGCTCTTGCTCATGCTCAACTTCTTCTTCCTCCCTCAGCTTCATATCTGTGATGGCCTGAGCTTCTCTTAATAACCGAATGTTCAATTCACATTCAAACAATTAGAGAGGAAACTATTTGTCTTAATTGCTGAGCCTCCAACAGATGTTTTGTTAATAGTGGTGACGCCCTCATCTAAACTATTGCTTTAAGATGGGAAAACACTGCCTGGTGCTAACATTTGAATTGTTATAACTTTGAAAATGTTCACATTCTACTTTGAAGGGCAAATGCACTTAAAATTAAGGCATCATCATATAATTTAGTAATATCCCATGAACACACAGTTGATTTGTACATGCTTTCTACATTCATAGAATTTGTGCTTATGTCAAATCATACTATGGGAACAATTCTGTTATGATGTAAAAGTATTGATTTTGGGGTGGAACAGAATTTTTTAAACTTCTTAGGCTAGTGAAAGACTTTTTGTCAGGTGATAATGTAAATTTTAGAGAATACAGTATTTTCATGAATTCACTAGTTTTTATAAGCTAAATATTTAAGAACATGCTAAGTTTTTGTTTGTTTTTAGCCAAACAGTACAACTTCTATGTACGGTCCTCCTCTCAAAAAACATTTTAAGTTATTTTCCTTTTTTAAACCACTTAATAATCAAGGTCATGTGAAAGGTACAGATTGATCATATTTCTGATCAAGAGGGTAAGTTTTCATTTCCAAATACTTGAAATTGTTCCTCTTCCATTGGGACAAAATGTAAGCCTAAGAATGTGAGACTTTGTAATTAGGCTGAAACACTTTAAATAAACTTTTTTTTTTTTTACCACCACCTTTGAGTTGAGGCTGTTAAGATATATAAAGCTTGTTATCTTCAAGAATTTATTAACAAATAATCCTCATTGCTTCTTATTTTGATTTTGCTTATTCACATATTGAGTAATATTAAGAATGATATGCCAAATTATATTTGTTCACCTTGTTTCAAGGAAGACATCTATGAATCTAGTGGCAACCCTTGATCACCTTTACTTAGCAAAGCAGGGAGAAAGAGGCCAAAGATAGGAAATTCTCTCTTCTCTCTCTCTCTCTCTCTGTCCATATATATATATATATATATATATATATATATATATATATTTCCAAATCTATACTGAGACATATATATATATATATATATATATATATATATATATATATATATATATTTGGCATTTCCAAATCTATACTTATATCTATCAGTATAGATTTGGCATTCAGTAAATCTGCATTCCAGTTGGGGCTTAGGTTATGATGTAATGTGACATAACAGATCAGTTAATTTCTCTGAGATTAATTTTTCCTGAACTGTGAAATGTTAATAATGTAAGATTTAGTGGGAAGATTTAAGAAGTTAATTTATATACATGATTTCCGGGCTCTAGATTATTATACAAATATTATTATTATTTCTTCTGGAGCTAATATTAGTAATTATTACTACGTGGAATATCAAGTCTGACATATGGCTTTCCCAACTTAGAGGCTACATGGCTTCTATCTTCATTGTTCAGTTACTAAGAGTAGACTGGTTATTTTTGGTGTGCTCCTCTGTTATCCTAATAAAATACCAAATATCCTGGTATGATAACCATACTTTTTCAATGTAGACTTGCTTAGAATAAGAATTATCTATGTAGGACTAAGACAAATTAACCAGATCATGTGGTAGTATACCTCAACAATGCAGTTATGCTGTTGGAAAAATATAGATTGTTTTTGCATCACTTGAAATCTACATATACACACACTTATTTTTTTAATTATTTGAAATCTTGTCAAGCAACAGTAGACATATTCTACAAGAATAAATATTGACTACTGTATAATTTACTTCAGATAAAAGTATACTGACATGAGATCGAAGGGTATCCAGGAGAGACAGTAGCAGCTATAAGGTAAGTTTAAGGAAGATGAAGTCAAATTATGGTCAAAGTCTACTTTAGAACAAATTACTGGGACATACAGAAACATGAGATAATCATAAAAGGGTCCACCAGGAAGACATAATAATTCTAAATGTGTAGGCACCAACAACACAGCTTAAAAATATAGGAAGAGAAAAATCATTGAGAACCCAGAAGTAGACCAACCAAAATATGCCAAATATGACAAAGGTGCAAAAGTAATTCATTGTAAGAAGAATAGTCTTTTCAATAAGTGGTGCTCAAGTAGTTGGACATCTAAAATTATAAAATGTAGGTTAAAAAATAGGAGAAAACCTTCAGAATCTAAGACTACGTAAAGAGCTCTTAGATCTGACATCAAAAGCATGACCCAAAAAACGGAAAAAAAAAAGATAAATTGAACTTCAAAAAATTTTAAAAATTTGTTTTCAGAAAGACCCCGTGAAGAGGATGAAAATACAAGGTGTAGTGGGAGAAAATATTTGAAAATCACATATATGAGATCTTTATCAGATCTCAAAACTCAGGAGGAAAAACCAAGTATTTCATTTAGAAAAGGGGCAAAAATCATGAACAAACATATCACTTAAGAGGATATACAGATGACAAATAAGGACATGGAAAGATGTTTAACACCATAAGCCTTAGGGACATGGAAACGAAAACCAAAGTGGTATATCCTTACGCAAATACTAGAATTGCTATCGTGAAAATAGCAACAATGCTAAATGTTTACATAGATGCAGAGATAACTGTTGATATTTGGGAGAATGGAAAGTCCATTGCTGCATGGATTTTGTGATAAAATGTACACCATTATCACATTGTAAATGTTTTGTTATGCCAGTTATTGACACGGATTAGTTTCATGAGCCACAGTTGTGTGACTTGAGTTGCTGATTGGGCCAACCAGGAACACCATAAACTGTAAAATTGTCAGCTGTGGTAAGACATTGCTGATAATACTGAGAGGAAATATAAAGTATGATGTGGTAAATCTGCTGAGATCAGACAAGAGCAGAACCCCATGCAGTGTAGTCTCCCTCAGTGTGAGACAAAGGGGTCAACCATTTCCAGAAGTCAAAAGTCTGGCATAGAGCAGTATCTCTGCATCAGAAATAGTCTATGATGGAGGATGTGTTGCTGTGCTCAGGGAGAAATGGTAGTATTTTGTGTGATGCAGGCTGAAACAGCAGCTTGAGTTCAGTTGGTTTCATCAGATGAAGGGCATTTAACTTGGGCATTTGCATGAAGAATCCAGATGGTTTGATCAGTAGCTGTGATTAGTTTCTGCAGTTCATGGCCCCAACGAGTAGAGTATTAATCTGCCAGTCTGTAGTTTTCCAAGTGGCAGACCAAACACTTGGCTGTTGGCAAGTACCCAAGCTTCAATGAAATCATAGCAAGTTTCATCAAGGTGAGCATAGGCCAGAGTTATGAAAATGCCGTGAGTTCTGTCCACTGGGCAGAGCAACCACACCATTTTCTGTTCTTCACTACTAGCATTGAGGTTGAACAGATGCAGAAGCCCAGGGGATGCCATTAGTTTTCAGCTTAGCCAAACCATCAATGGAACAGGCCCAGACATTTAGGGGAACCTGTATGAATCAAGAGCCCCATGAATATAGCAGCTTTCTATAAGACAGTGGTGTGGGAGATTAAATTGCTCCCAAAGTGGTTGTTGCCACTTTTCAAGTAAAGTGGAGATATGGGGGCCAATGCCAGGCCAGTTGCATTGTTGAATATAACATTTCTATTTAAAAAGTGAGGCTTGTTGGGTCCTTCCTACCTTGTTAGTTGTTAAGTCCAAGTTAACCAAAGTTAGGCATTCAGTTTCAACAAGAACCCAATGGCAAGCCAATAACTGCTTTCAAAAGGAGTAATCCTGGCAATCCTGTCATGGAAGGGATGATACCCAGGGGCTGCCTCTACATTGAGGCTTCCCTCTTTGACAAATGCCCAACTGACAGAGGCGTCAGTCATAGAGACTCAGGGTTCAAAGAGGTCATTAGGGCTCTGTGGAGGCATAAAGACAAAGAGTATGCCATAGTTTCCTCGATCACTTCCAATGCAGACTGTTGCTTTGGGTCCACACAAAGGATGCTGATTTGTGCATTGTTCAATATGAAAGAGCAAGAAGAATGTCAGTGTTTTGGTTTTGTTTTTTTAGAGAGAGAGAGCGCACATATACGTGCATGCACACAAGTGGAGGGGTGAGTTGGGGAGGGGCAGATGGTGAGGGAGAGAGAATCTTAAGCAGACTCCATGCCCAGCACGGAGCCCAACATGGGGCTTGATCATGGGGTTTATTAGCCAATAGGGCAGATTAGTGAGGAAGTCCTCCACCCAGAGGAGTGTTAACCATAGTTTGGGCAGCCCTCTGGTACTCCACCTGTAACCACCTCCCTAGAACCCCTCAATTAACTGGCAATAAAGTAAAGAACCAGTTATTTACCACTGGAGTACACAATTTTGTCAAAAATGTTTAGTGCCAATTCCCAAGGACTTCTCTCAGATCTCATTAATTGGCCCACAAGACCCTCATATTTTCTTTTTTAAAAAGCCGTATCTCTTAATATCTCATCTTCATCATTAAATCTGTCTAGAAAATTGAAAGGTTTGTGATTTTATTCTTTTAAGTACACGGTATTCTCTAGTTGTATGGATGCCGATAGAAGACACATAACCCAGGTCAGAGAAGGATGAGTGCTTATTACTCACAGCCATAATAGTAGCAAGAGTATCGGCATGTTTGTGCTAGTTCCTTGAGCCTCGGTTCATATGGCAAATAAGACAAGGACCAGAGGATGCTTGCACAAAATTACATTACAGGAGAAGAACTCTGAGGGTCAGGATTTCAAATCTTTTATAAATAACACACACATGATTGTCCTTAGCTCTGGATGGAGAGATGATCTTTTATCATACTAGAGCATAAGAATATCCACCCTTTGCTATGGAAGGGTATACTAACTCTATTTCCAAAGGCTGTTTGCTATATGTGTGAATGTTTATGGTAGCTTTGTTCATAATGGTCTGATACTAGAGATCTGCAAACATCCCCAAAATTTTGTCAAGAGATGAATGCAATATGAATCATCAATGTACAGAAGCAAAAACTGATGCATGTAGTCTCAAAAACATGATGCTGAGCCAAGCAAAATAATGCATACTGTGTGATTCCATTTATATGAAACTCCAGAAAAATGATCTAATCTATCGTGACAAATCTGACCAATACTTTCCTGAAGTTGAGGATTAAAAAAGAGATTGACTAGAAAGGAGTATAAGACAATACTTTGAGCAAAGGGAAGACTTCTATTTCATGATTTTGTTAATATAAACATTTGCTACACTTTATCAAACTATATACCTAAAATAGGTATTTTGTATAAATTATACTTTAATATAATTATTTAAAATAATCTGGAATTTTTAACACCTTTATTGAGACACTATTCATATAATTTCCATATATTTGAAATGTACAATTCAGTGGTTTTTTTTTTAAAGATTTCATTTATCTATTTGACAGAGAGAGACAGCGAGAGAGGGAACCCGAGCAGGGGGAGTGAGAGAGGGAGAAGCAGGCTTCCCAAGAAGCAGGGAGCCTGATGTGGGGCTCGATCCCAGGACCCCGGGATCATGACCTGAGCCGAAGGCAGACACTTAACGACTGAGCTATCCAGCCACCCCCAATTCAGTGGTTTTTAAGTGTATAATGGAGTTACACAACCATACCCACAGTCTAAGTGTAGAATATTTTCATCATCCTAATGTACTTATTAGTAGTCTTTTCTGTTACTTCTTCTTTTATTTTCTCAATAAATAGAAAAAAATGTATTAATACAATATAGTTCATATTTACATTATTTTATAAGCATTTACCTATGCCACTAAAATTATTAGTAAATTTAAAGGCTGTGTAATATTGAAGTTTATGAATGTGTCATATTTATTTAAACATTTTCCCATTATAGGACATGTAGATTATTTCTTTGAAGCCCTTTGAGAAAGCAGACTATAAGATATAGAACATATTACAAACTTTTTGTTTGTTTAAATGAAGACATTTATATTATTTTTCACCCTGTTATTAATCTAGAAAAATCCCAAAGGTCAATAATGAGTAATAATGAAGAGTAAATATGCATACAGACTGAGAACTATTCATATTTTAAACTAATACAACTTGTAGTATTCAACTTGTGATTAGCAAGATTTGGGTGGACTGGATCTTAGGGAGAACTCTAAGTTTAGAAGTCAAAGAGAACTATGTTTTTTTTTGAATCATTAGTTCAAAGATTATTTTGGAATAGAAAAAATTACAGCAAAAGAGTCAGTAGAAGTTACGTCATTTGCCCCTCAAGCAATCAGTGTATTTCCTCAACACATTTCTCCGTAGGAAAAGATGAGAGTTGTAAAACAGTAAAACATGAAACAAGATTTCTTCTCTTCTTACCTTGTCTGGCCCACAGTGTTTAAAGAGGAATACTCGATGAATCTGGGGAGGGGTGTCATCTACAGGACCTTGCCCCAGTCACAAAGAAGGAAAGTTCTACAGGTGCTTGTCTCTACATGCTGTTGAACTTGCCTTCAGTAATGTGGTTTTCTGCTTGAATGATCTCAGTTTACTAGACTTTTTCACATGAACCTTTTTTTTTTTGGATAGTCAAGGAGCTCTGTGCCTGCTACTGGAACAAGGCTATTTTATTGCCAGTGTGAACCATAATGAGCAATTGGTATTCTCTCAGGATATGTGGATAAAAAATGACTTCTGTAATCAAAAAGGTTGAAGGCCTGGGAAACTCTTTTTCATTTAGAGGGCTAGAGAGCCAGTATGTAAGAAAATAAATGAATTATTTTCAAATAAAGGCAAGATAAACCTTGGCATTGCTATCCCATTTACGGAGATAAGTGGGATTTGTCTTTTAAGGTCACCTATCTGTTCTAGAATTGTCCTACCAGAGGGATAAACATTCCTTGATTGGTAATATTATTTGAGATGTCAATTGGATCAACCTTTTACTTTATGTGTTAAGGTTTTTTTTTTTTTTTCAATTTTAATATTTTTTTGCAATTTTAATGTTTTTTTTGATGTTGTTAGAAGTAGGGCAGTAGATAATTTAATCTACGTAAAGACTCTTGTTTGGTGATTAATATTCATCTCCTTGAAAAATTAACACTTCTATCCACAGGACCATTCCAATCCTGTTTAATTCTGTGTTACTGGCTATGACTATAAGTAGAAACATCTGTTTAAGAACATATATGTAGTCTCAATCCCTAGAGAATACTGTTTCTGGATTAGTTGATTCAAGACCCTTTTTGTATAGGTTTTATTCATGGTCCAGGTGCCAGGCACATTTATACATATTGAACATAGATAAGGTTGCCCTAAAATATTTCTCTTTGTTATTAATACATTCTGAAACTAATTTATAAAATCTAATATTTTCATCCTTTTCCAAATCCTTAGGGCCCTATGGGGAAAAATAATAGTATTCTGGGAATAAGAATACTGTTTGAAAAAGGATTAGTAAAACCCATGGTATGGATATTACCTTTAACAACAATGAGATCAATTTAGAGATTTGTTGATATATAGTCAGAAAAAAATATCCTCAGCCCCCTTGAAAGAAGATCTCTGAACCCTGCACAATTCACACAGACTATAGGAATATTTTCATTAATGAGAATTAATAGTCTTTTGTTTTCTTTGGGAAAACTCTGAATGCTGACTGCATGAAATAAATAACTTTTTATTATCTTGAATTCAGGTAGATCTGGTGATAAATAACTTGCTGTAGAACTTTTCTTAACTTTAAATGTTGTCCTCATGGAAGCTACTGTTGTACTATTTCGGGCCTCCTAGATGTAACTCCTGCAGATTCAGGGATTTCAGGGATTCTTGTCTTGGAGTCATTTGTCTTTGATCTCTGATGTGCTTTTTTCTGTACCTTCCTCAGATTACTTCATGTGCTCTTCCTGAGGACTTCTCAGATTTCCACACAATCATTTGCAACAGCTAGGAGATTTAAATAAAATGTGTATTTGCATTGGTTTTGGGAAGGGAATCAGAATGAAATTCAGTAGATCTAGACTGGGACTGGGGCTCTGATCTGCATCTTAAATAAGCAACCCTCCTAATTCTGATGCAGGTGGTCAAAGACCACTTTTGAGAAGCAGAGTTTTGGCTTATGTTGGGTCTTCCCAATTAGACTGTCGGGTTCTTGAGGATTCTGTATGAAGAGCTCAGGGCACTGCACATGGTTGGCATTGAGAATACAGTTCTTAAATAAATTACTGCTACATTCAACTTTACCAATATCTTCACTTGTGGCTTATTCATACACCGTGGATTCTTTGTTGAATCTCTTCTTCGTTCGTTCGTTCGTTCGTTCGTTCGTTCCTTCCTTCCTTCCTTCCTTCCTTCCTCTCTTTATTTTTTCCTATTTGTATCTTTATTGTTTCCCTATCTCTATCTAGCTATTTCTTTATTTTTCTTTCTTCTTTATTTTCTTGTATTTTTCCTGCCTCTACCAAGAGATTTTCTCAAGACCTAAATATTCTTGAGGGAGATTCCTACAATATGAACTCATTGCACCTGGGCTAATATTTTAAATGATAATCTCTTTCATGGAATCCCTGTTTCAAACAGGATTCTTAGAAATGCTTATTTTTAATTGGTTATCAGTTGCATCATAGATTTAATTGTTGCTTCAATTGGAAAACACAGCATGAACTTCTGCCTAGCACTTGTTCAAAATTACGTTACTGTTTTGATGGGTAAAGTGGTAAAAATAAACCCCTTGCTGGCTTTCTCTGGGATATTGTTTGTTGGTGTTAATTGAGATGTGGAGCCAAGGCCCTTGACATGCAGAAATAAGCAAAATGCAGTGTAAGAACATTTCAATAATGTGTATAGTATACCTACATTACAGAGAGATGGATTGGACATTAAAAACATGTATAAGTGATTTCAGCCTTTTTTTTTTTGTTCAGAACTATATTTTGAGAGAAGTATGCTATTCACCTGAAAAGTTGAATTTTTCTGCAAGTCTTCCGTGAATAAGAGTTACTTTCCAGCAGTTTCCCATTGAAATGAGCTAAAATACTGATCCAATGCTATGCCTTTATGGAGATAGCAGGAGTGACAGTAAAACTGTAGAGAAATAGTAACTTATTCCATAGCCAATTTCTATATCGTTATTGTAAATTTACCACTCAGGAGTCACTCTATCTTCTCTGTCATCTTCAAGTTCAGAGCAGTTACTTAGGAAGATGGTTTCTGTCTTGAGAGACAAAATGCAAAATACTATAACATCTATTGAAAATTAAATGGGAGGACAAAGGTAAATTGAATACCCTAGAGATGTGATTAGTTTGCTCATTTAGAAGTTCATGGATTACCTCTGCAGTCTTCGGTGTTGAATTTAGGTTTTCAAGAATAAGAATGAATTACAATAGACTTGATGCAAGTTAAAATAAATATGAACAATGGCGTATCATGATAAAGTTAGAAAACACTGCATGTGAGCTTTCTTTTGAAAATACAGCAATACTGTTAATTTAATAGATTGAATTTTTCCCCTAGCCTAAGAAAAGGCAAAATTCAATAGAATAATCTATAAAGAAAAAATAAAGCAGCAGAACTTAATTCACATTTCTCTGAGCCCATGTGAAATGCCCAGCTATAAGAAACAGGAACCCCATTCTCAAATGCTTTTAAGAAAAAAGATGGGTGTTTATTTGTATTACAAATTGTAGCTATTATCCTTGAATTCATGCAAAACTTAACAAAATATTCTTTTTGAGGTCCGTAAATATTGATGTTATTTGTAGTTAAAATTAGATAAATTGAGAAATGGTCATCGCTGGATGCTCAGTCATTCAGAATCCTGAAAGCTAGATAATTTTGTGAGGAGTGTTCTAAAATATCCAAATAATGTAACAAGTCAATCAATAGGCTTTAAATCAGTCATTACACAGATTTGGATGTACATGTAAAATGTGAAAAAGTTAACACCTTTGACTCACAAGTTCTTGATGACTTCCCATTGTTTTTAAGATGATGTCCAAAACTTTTGAAAAGGCTTTTAAGAAATTTCGTCTCTTAAGAAAAGAGGGGGGGCACCTGGGTGGCTCAGTCAGTTAAGCGTCTGCCTTTGGCTTGGGTTATGATCCCAGGTCCCTGGGATTGAGTCCAGCATCGGGCTCACTGCTCAGCGAGGAGCCTGCTTCTCTCTCTCCCTCTGTGCTCTCTCTCTCAGGAAGATAAATAAAATCTTAAAACAAAACAAAACAAAACAAACACTTAAAAGAAATTTCATCAGCTAAGGGGTACCTGGATGGCTCAGTTGGTTGAGCTTTGATTCTTGGTTTCAGCTCAGATCATGATCTCATGGGTGGTGGGACTGAATCCCATGGGCTCTGCACTCAGCAGGGAGTCGGCTTGAAGATTCTCTCCCTCTGCCACTTTGCCCACTTGCACACATGCTCTCTTTCTCTCTAAAATAAAATGAACTCTTAAAAAAAAAAGAGATTTTGTTAACTTGTACAAAATATTCATAGTTCGTTATTTTTTATAGCCCCACTCAAACTAGAAACAACCCAAATGTCTGTCAACAGGTGAAAGGATAAACAAGTTGTAATTAAGAAACCATATAGATGTGTCAAAAATAATTATTTTAAGCAAAAAGTAAAAGAATTCGGAAAAAAGACTATGCACTGAATGATTCCAAACATATAAAAGTCTATTGTGTCAGTGAACAGATGAGTGACGGTCTTGGGACAGTTGAGTGGGACATTTGGGAGGGGTGGGAAGAAGGAAATACAAAAGGACACAAAGAATCCTTTTTGTGTCATGGATATGTACATTAACATAACTGAGATGTTGGCTTATAGGGCATATACATTGATGAAACTTACCAAATTTTATACTTCAAGTACATGCAGTTTATGGTATATCAGATCTCAACAAGTTCTTAGAACGAAAATTTACTCTTTATCAGACACCCTACTAGGAAATTTTATGTATAGTCTTTAATTCTTATGAATATTACTGAAAGGTATACACTAGCATATTCATTTTTAAAGTAAAGAAATAAAGCTCATAGAGATTACATGAACTGTAAAAGGTTACACAGCAAACATATTGTGAATTTGGAATCAAACTCATGCTTTCTGGCCTCAAGCCAGAATTCCACCATGTGGTTTTCTCTTTCCTAGTTTGAGCACAAACCCTTCCTTTGCAGGCTCATCCCCAGCCTTTTGATTCTTCTCAGCTCAGGCCTCAGGTATCATCTCACAGTAACAAGCCATTGCCAGGGTGCTTGGTCCCAGTTCCTGATCCACAAAATTTGTGAGCCTAACCCAGTGCTGTTTTACACTACCGGTCTTATGGAGGTTTGCTATGCAGAAATAGCTAAATAAGTACTTACAAATCTAAAAGATATGACTTTCATGCTAGATGGGTCTTCCCTGGATTACCATTGCCTGAACACTAAGATAAATTTCAAGATATCAGTTCCTGGTTGGGATAAGAAATAGGCTTTATAGGAGAGAGGACACATTAACAAGGGGAAGTCTCTAATGGAAGGGACAAGTGTCCTAATTTTCCATACTCCCTAGTGGCACATGCCCAGACTACTGTTCTGTTGGACAAGGGACGTGTATGTCTATATTCCTGAGGTCTTGCTCCTTTACTATTTAACTAGGTTAGTTTGCTGGAACTTCAGTAACAAAGAACCACAAATAAGTGGGTTAAACAACAGAATTATTATTATTTTTTTTAATGGTTCTGGAGGCTAGGAGTCCAAGATCAAGGTGTTGGAGTTGGTTCCTTCTGGGGGCTATGAGGGAACACTCTGTTCCAGATCTCTCTCAGTGGCTTGTAGATGACTGTCTTCTCCCTGTGTTTTCATATCATCTTCTCTTTGTATGTTTCTGTGTTCAAACTTCCTCTTCTTATAAGGATTCTGGTTAGGCTGGACTAGGGCCTACCTTCAAGACATCATTTTAATTATCTCTGCCAAGATCTTATTTCCATATATGATCGTGGTCACATTCTAGAGCTCTGGGGGTTCAGACTTCAACGTAAATTTGAGAGGGAGGATATAATTTAGCCCACCACATCTACCTTTCTTTCCCCCCTTCATCCCTCCCTCCCTTCCTTCCTTCTTTTTTTTTTTTTTTAATTGTTCAAGCATTACATTTGAGGGGCCATTTTTTAACGGGAGTTTTAGGGAATGTCAGCTGTCAAACAACTGGGGACATAGGGGTGAATGGGATATTATATTCCCATTTTCTAAAAGTAGAAAGCCACTTTTCCACGGGAAGCTGTATTGTGCTCACACCATTGGAGAGCGCTGACTGTCCTCACACCAAACTCAAAAGAAAAGCCATTACTACTGTCAAGGAGCCAAATTAAAGCTTCCTAGAATCTAGTATTTAATCAGATTGGAAATGTTTGGGGCTTCTAGCATCGGTGATGGAGCACATATATGTCCCTGTCCCTTGGAGAGGTGGAGGACAGGGTCCAGACACTGATTCCCTTTGGCCTTAACCAAATTGGAACAACTCAAGCACCCTTGGACTCAAGCAAACAGAGGCTTGCCCTACAAGCCACAAACAGCAAGGATAAATTTACTGTAGCACATAGGGATCTCTTTCTCATTTAATCTATCCCTCAACCTGTGCTCTCATTACTGACACTGTTTAGGCTCCGGGTTGCCCTCTATCTTTACAAAAGGTGACTTTGTTGGAATGCCATGAAGGTTTGTGGTATGCACAACTGCGAACGGTAGACAGTGTCTTTTGAAAGAAACACTGACTCAGAGCAATGGAAGAGTTCAAATGGTGATATATTTAGGTGAGAGGAAAGACAAATTCAACTTCTCAAATCATGTCTCTTTGATAGCAGGGATGCAATAGATTTTTCTGTAACCCAGGACTGTCTTCAAGTCCTTTTACTTGCTTCTCTTTGTGCTCTAATTTGGTTTGGAGATACAAATGATTAGGGCAGAATTCCCATTAATTGAACAATTGAATGTGTCTGCCAAGGCTAGTTGGAAATCCAAAACATTGCATATTACTCTTATATAGGTCCAGACATGATGTGATGGAAACACGTTCCTGGTTATTTACCTTGGCAGCTAAATGGATATGAAATACTAGAATTGCTTTTAGTGAATATGGTTTCATTTTAATGGAAATACTTAATATAGTTTAATGACATTTAAAAGAATGGATAACATTTCAGCCAGATTAAACTTTTTTTATTAGATTTTAGTTTGTATTTTGTCATTTAATTTTAATAATTTAAGCAAATATTTTGAAGATATAAAATGATTATTCAGTTTTTTAATAGTTTTATTTATTTACAGTTTTCTAAAAAAGTAAATAAGCATTTTTATATTTGCATTTACATTTTAATTTTTGATCCTTTAGATCAGGGGTTAGCGAACTTCTCTGTAAAGTACCAGAGAATAACTATTGTAGACTTGTGGCCATGCTTTCCTCAGTCCCAGCTCTTCAGCTCTGCTGTCTTAGTGGGAAAAAAGCAACAGTTGATACATAAATGAGTAGGCTTCTCTGGTTCCAATAAAACTTAACTTACGGACATTGAAATTTGAATATAATATAATTTTCATGAAATGTTCTTCTTTTGATTCTTTTCAATCACTTAAAGTAAAAAAAAAAATCTTAGTTTGAGGGCTGTGTAAAAACAAGTGTCATGGGTCAGAGTTGATTGAACCCTTTCCTGGATCATTATTCTCAGCATAACACAAATTATATGAACACATTGATTATTACAAGAAAATGAGTGATTCTGTAGATTGAAATCAATACAAATAAATTTCATGGAATAAATATATAGTTGCTTATGAATTATCTTTGTCTTTACTTTATTGCTCATCATAGCCAGCTCTCATCAGCAGAACTGAGAGATGTACAAAATAGATCATTCAACTTTGACATTTTTTGAAATTTTTGTCAAGCAGAAAACATAGCTGTATATGTTTTGTCTACATGGATGCTTATTTGTCAGGGTAGGAAGATAGACCATATTTTATTCAATGGTTTGTTGCTTACTTTATAATTTTTAAAGCTAACAGGCTTTTGAATAAAATATGTTTTGGATATTTTCTCTCCTTAAGTGCAGTTTTACTATGTTCCCTGTTTCCCTGTTTGCCCTGATCTAGTGATTCTCTTTCTGACATTTCTTTCTTGGCCCACCCTGGCTTTTGTATCACCTCGTAGAATTCTTTGTACCTCTGTAGTTTCTCTGATATATTTCTCAAGACTGTGATTTCTCAGAGCCAGACTTCCTTTTTACTTTGGTAGCAGTCTATTGTGAAGGGTGGTGGGGATGAGTGATGGGAAGGCGGGGGGTTGTCCTCTAAAATTCCCAGTTAAAGAAATATATGAGAGAGAAGGAGAGAGAGAGAGAGCGAGCACAATCTCCCTGTTCTCTCCAACTCTCTGTGCTTTAAACAATAAGGAGAGAGAGAGAGAGAGCACACAATCTCCCTGGTCTCTCCAGCTCTCTGTGCTTTAAACAGTAAAGGCTTTCCTTTTACTCACACATGCCCACTGCTGGTCAGCAGGGTAGATCTGCTCCATGCTGACATTCAGGGACCCACTCTCAGAGAGCAGTAATCATAACAGTCATAGTTCCTTAGGGAAATCCCAAAAGGTTCTTGCAATGTGTTGGGCTTAATAGGCACTTTCATATAGCTAACAATGCATTAGGCAGAAGGAGCCACGTGGCTTGCCCTTCCACAAGGGGCTAGGAAGATGGAAAGACAATAATATTTTGAAAACAGCAGTAGTAACTACGACAGATACAAACTTATAAATGTCTTAACAATTTTTCCTTTCAGGATGCCTTACTCTCCAGGGAGCCTCATCCTTGACTAGGTACAAACACATTGTGTCTTTACTATTCTTTATAAGCTCCAAAGTCAGGATGCTTCAGTTGTCTTTGTGAAATTTGTGCTGGGATGTAGGTTAACCAGGACTGTGAAATTTAAGAAGTGTAGGATATTTGAGGCATGTTGTTTTGTTCATTTCATCTCGTTTTTTGGGAGGAGGGAATAAATGGCATTAGCCATTTAACATGGGTTTTTAAATTATGCTTGGTCTTTAGTTTAAGATTGCATATAAATATTTCAGTTTTTATGTTACATAATTGAAAATTGTAGCAAAAGGTATTTTCTTTACTGAGGGCAGTGAAATTCCATCTGATTCCATGATTTGCAAAGATTTTTAGTTTATTCCAGCTAATATGGTGTAGCTTTAATGGATGCAGTTTGTGATTGATAATGCTTAACACAATTCATTTTTTATTTATTAATAATTAGGTATTAATTTATTTCTGCTAGTGAGATCCAGATATGAACAAAATAGAGTTTTATTGTTGTTTGTTTTTGTTTTTGTTTTTTTTTTTAGTGGTCATTGATTTCCTTGATAGTATTTGATAGCATTATCATTGCTAAGAATGGGAGTCAAAAGATGTTTTTGGTAAAATAAAAAGAACAAAAAGTGCTCATCACTTCTTTTTTTGTGTGTGTGTGTGGGAAGGTGGGGAATACAAAGGTCATAGTGAAAGGGTAGGGAGTGTTGATAAAAGATGCTCACATCTACTGCTGACATTACTCAGCATCCATTATAGGTTTGGGGACTAATGAAGCACCCTACATCCCTTACCTCAGATAACCTTCACAACAGTTCTGTGAAGTGGGCATCCGAGGAAGTGGAGGCCTGTGAGGCATGTAGTTACCCATGGTCACAGATTATAAGAGTAGACTCAGACCCAGATATGCCAGACTCGTGAGCTCTGGTTTTTCTGTCCTGTCATTCCCAGTCTCAGTATTTCCAGTGACGTTTAACTGGGAAATCTATTCCCTCCCTACCTGAAACGACAGACTGAAATAACAAGCTCTACAAAATGCTCTAGGAGTAGATTCTAATGGGATAATTGCAAGACTAGCATCATCAGGGACTCTGAGGCCTTGAGTCTAGGTGGCTCGAGTTGGTCACTAGCTAGATGGCTTCCCCAAAGGCAGGATGCCACCACTAAGATGTGGATGTTGTGTTCCTGGCTCAAAATGGGCCATTCAGAAGACCAAGGGTATTACCTCTATCCAGTGACTCTCATTACCATAGAATGCAATCAAAGTATTGTAGAGTTTGGCTATTGTGGACATCAGAGAAAGACAATTATCATATGGTTTCACTCATATGTGAAATGTAAGAAATAGCACAGAGGATCATAGGGGAAGGGAGGGAAAACTGAATGGGAAGAAATCAAAGAGGGAGACAAACCATGAGAAACTCTTGACTCTGGGAAACAAACTGAGGGTGTGGAAGGGGAGGTGGGCAGGGGGATGGGGTAACTGGGTAACAAGCATTAAGGAGGGCATGTGACGTGATGAGCACTGGGTGTTATATGCAACTGATGAATCATTAAACACTAAATCTGAAACTAATGATGTACTCTATGTTGACTAATTGAATTTAAATTAAAAAATACAACCACCCCAAAAACAAAAACAAAACAAGACAAAACAAAACAGAAGAAAGTATTGTAGAGGCCTAGAAGATATGAAGTTTGTTTTCAGGAAGCAAGGTGGCCAAAGACCAACATAAAGCCATACACATTTGTAGAGACGACACATAGGTCATCAGCAGCAATGATGCTATAACATATGTCCAGGGGACAGGAAGTCGGTGCACGGTGCATGGACAGAAGCAGCAGGAGGGGGCTCAGAGCAAAGAGTCACAGGCAGGAAGCTCCAGGCAAGACTGAGGGAACCCCGTTTCCTGCCTGGCACAGCTGAGTCAGGTGTTAGGAGGACCAGAAGCAACAATGAGATCTTGAGTGGCCACACACACATCCCAAAGTACCAGCCCCAGAAAAATAAGATGTGTAGTTCAACAAACCATACCGTAGTATCTGGTCTCATGTAAATCCATTTAACGAACAGCCCGAAAATGATCTGTTGTTAAAGCCACTGTCACTGGCCTGTGTTTGTGCCTATTTGTTTACAGCCTCTACACCTCACCCCAGGCGAGCCTCTCAGGGGGTCTCTTCACTCAGGGGTGGCAGGAGCGGGGCAGTCCCTCCTCACAAATACAGCAGATTTGCAGAACCTTAAACAGATATTTATGTTGAGATATTTGGATTAAACCGTGATGAGAGAAAAATAAAACCCCTCTTTCACTTTTGATGAGAAGCTTTCTCTTCTGAAAATTGAAGGCAGGAGGGTAGTTAGGAAGTGAAGGGCAAATATGAATTTTCTACAAAATTGTGTTTATTTTACTGAGAAGAACAGTTTTTTTCTTCTCTCACAAGGTATGACGTGTAAGAATGTTGACTTTCCTAGAGATCATCTTATAAAATGCCTAAGTGACATTTTTCTTACTCTGTGAATGTTTACTTCTGTGCAGAAATAGCCATGGAAAATTCCTGGCACAGAATATCTATTTTTCTGAGCTGCCTAAATGGGGCAGGTTGTGAAGACCAGGTTGGATTATTCAAGGTTGAAGATTCAATTTGCTCCTTTTGCCTATACCTTTTCTTGCCTTTTGTCCATTTCAATACTCATGTTAACACCTACATTAAAGGAGAGGAAGGCAAAAGGAAGTAAAAGAAAATTCTTCGCTTTTAGGTGTTAGTAATCTTTAAGGTTATTAATCCTTCATTAATGATAACTCTGATCAAAACCATGTCGAAATTTCCCTTTTGTTGGGAAGCTGATGGTTTCTTTTCTCTTCTCGGCAGGTGTATTTCTATTCGACAGTTACTTGCAGCTGGTGATTGTATCACAAAAGTAAAGTTATTTTACAGGTTCATATATCTAATATTATTTATTTCTTAATATGCACATCACGCCAGTCATTTGTGATCTGTGATTATTTATGCCAATTTATTGTCATTATCATATTATTCTTATGTGTGTTCCAGTTGGTGACTATTTTAGATATTTCTATTTTTCAAAAAAAATGTTCTTTTTGGGATTGCATGCTTTGAAATTCTTTTAAGTACTAGAAATAATAACACCACTAGTTATTTGACGCTGAAACAAACGGAGAGCTAACCATTAAATAGAAAGGTATCGTGAGCCACAAATAGGTCTGTTTTGATCTTGGTCTGAAGTATCTGGACCTGTAAGGAAGAGGTTCTTTCGGCTGAGTTATATTTCTATGCATTAGGGGCTGCCTTTCACAGATGCTTCTGCCCCTCACCCATTGTCCCTTCTAAAATGTTCTATTCTTACTCTTCTAATTAAGTAACATGTGGTAGGAGTGGAATAAAACATGTTGCTGATGATGATTTGGCAAAATAATTAATAATTATAATGAATAGTTTTACTGTCAGTGCCGAACACTATGTTATTTGCAATGAATGCATTATGTAGTCCTCATGAGCGATATAGGAGATTGGTATCATTATTGTTTGCATTTTATAGATGAGACAACTGAAGGTTAAGGCAGGTAATTAATGAAGCTGGTGAGTGGTGGGATCAGAATTTAAACCCAGCCAATGAGATTGCAGAGCACATGCTCTTAGCCCCTGGACCAGAGAGCCTGAAGTGTATGCTGAAGACGGCCAAGGCATCCTGCGTGGAAGTTGTGACCACAGGATTAGAATGAGGTTAAGGTACCTAACTTTAATAAAATTGCACACTTTTGCAATGAACACTGTAGCAGTCGGCATAGAGTCCAGGAATAGGACAGACTTTAGTGGTATTTAAGCAACATTTTAAAGAGATGATTCTCTGATTCTACAGGACTGGAGGAAGTAAAGTCTTCTTTGGACTAAATGTCCCTAGAGTGGAAAATGACCTTTCTTCAGGTTACCAGATACTCAACGCCCCTTCTACACAGAATATTATTTCTTCTGATTGCCTGTTTGCCAAGTCACTTTTCATATGCAAGTTGGTTTCTAAACTGGATGTGCCTCAAAATAGAGGGTGACTATCCAGATATAGCTACTTTTGGGTGAAAATAATTTGACACACTGGCTCACAGATGATCCTGTAGCATTTTTTATTGTGCTGATCACCCCAACAGAATGTATGAAACCAAGTTTCCGGATCTGAGCAGAGGTATTTAGGTTCTGATGCCTGGTGACTCAGTTACAGTCCTTCCTGTTTGTGAACCTTAATCACATAGGTGACCCTATCTCCTGGCTTTTGATGTTCCTGCAGGCTGTGGGTACAATAGAACATGTTTCTAATCTTGCTTTAAAAATTAACAACAACAAGATATTAGCACTTGGAATGTATGATTTTGGTTTAGGTACTGGTCCAGTGTTGAGTGGGGCTCCAGGGTTCATCCAGTGTATCCCCAAGCCTGCTTTCTACCCTCATATTTCAGTTTAAGCCTCTTGTTGGGATGCCCTTTGCCAACTCTTTTGAACAAGCTTAATCTATTTCATAAAAGAAGCTGGCTACCAGATGATATTTTGGCCTAGAACAGTGGTTCTCAAACTTGGCTACATATTAAAGTAATTCCAAGGAGCTTTTAATAATACTGGTGCCCAGGTCACATCTCATACCAATTCAATCAGTATCTCTGGGGATAGAACTAGTGTTTTCAAAACTCTTCAGTAATTCCAATGTACAGCCAAGAGTGAGCAATACTCACCTTGAACAGATAGTAATATGTCTTAAGTTGAATGGTTATTAGTAATAACTTTCCCTTCTTATATAGTACAAATTTCACATTGACCGTCATCATATATTACTTACTCTTATAAAGTGGTTGAAATGTGAAATAAACATAATAAAGAGAGCTTTAGTCTGATTTTCTAATCCTCATGTTTTTGTTTGTTTGTTTTGCTATTTATTTATTATATTCATTTGCAAATTTGGTTTTGGAAAACAAATCTGAATGGAACCATAGTAAAGTAAGGGACCTATTTTCCTTTCATGGCTTTGGCATAGTTGTTCTTTATAATTCTGAAAAAGCCATCGCAGTGATAGTCCGTACCCTAATGCAAATTTGTGCCTACATTTTCGTAACAATTTAGTGAAATGATAAAATGGTTCATGCATGCATGTTTATATACATATATTGCTGTTCTTTATTGCTCTAATGCATTTTCTATGTTTTTGATATAATTTTTATGGAAAAATCAGGGCAGCCACTTTGCAGAACTCTTAGGTAATACCATTTACATCACTGCTTTGGTGAATGTTAACTTTTAGAGTTACGCGAAGGGGAGGATCTCTGCATGATGTGAGGAAAAGTAATAACTATTTTGGTTTTGTTTGTGTTTTGTTAGGGTTTAAGATCTTTCTTGAAAAAAATGTTGATGCACCCTTTTGTAGGTCTCCTTCCACTGCTCACACACACTCACACACACACACACACACACACACACACTCATACAAGCAGTTCTTCAGGACAGTTAGGAAGTCCAAGAAACTCCCTCAGTGGTTGCCTCTAGTTCACCTCCCACACTGTCATACTCTGGATTCTGAGAGCTCAACTCTGAAACACCTCTCCTCAGGGTCCACGGGAACTCTTCACGGGCTGAGCCCTGGACTTTCACACTCGCCTATTTCCTCCTTCTTTGCCAGACTGGACAGAGTCGCCATCTCTGTCTCGGTGTGCCCCGCACTGCTGTGTCCTGGCACTCCTCTTCTTCTCTTCATGCTCTAGACACCTCATGGCCATCAGCGTAGCCGTCTTCTGTGAAAGCTTTATCCATCTGGTTGGATGCAGAAAATTGCTATGTAGGAGACCTAAAATTTCCTTTCTAACCCCAGTCTTCCTCCAAAACTTCGTGCCTGCCTTTCCAAGCGCTTTCTGAAACCAGTGTTTCCAGAGCTCTTCGGTCCTCTGTGCACCACACGTGTCTGGGAATCATTTCCCGAGTTGAGAATAAAGCGCATCATGTGCACTGACTCACCCTCTCTGTTCTCATGTGTGCGTGCTGCACTTGCCCGCATCTGGCTGTATCAAGATGCAGTGGAGAGGAGCAGAAACGGAGAAATGATGGACCCAGCCCCATCTCAGTCGCCAGCAGGCCGGGAGGGCACGTTTCTGACCACTCTACGTTTCATTTTTCTTACGTGAACACTGGGGTTGATTGGCCAGAGGAACTCTGACTGGATAAGTCTCATCTTGAACCTACTAATGTGATTTTAGAGAACTGGTGATGACTTCCCTGCTTCGAACGCATTCTTATAGTATCTTTTCTACCTTATGTAGATGCCTATCTCTCGTTTGCCTTCATAAACTAGTGGGCTCAGGGCAGTCCTCCCGTTAGTTTAGCTGCTCCTCAAACTTCCTTTTGTGGCAACATAATTGGTTGAACCTCATAGAGAAAGTGATACATTCCAAGAGTTCTTAGAAGTATCTTGTTTATTTCCTTCCTCGAAAAGTGCTCACAGAATTGCCTTCTTTACTGGCTTACCCAGGAGATGCCCCTCGTTATGACAAGACTGAGTTGGACCCGTGAGGTTTTAGTCGGCTCTTCCAGAACTATTGCTTTTCTGCCAGACTGCCCACTGCCCTCTTATGCCTCTTTAATTTTCTAAAGTGTTAGCAGTTAGCACTGATTTGCTTAACAAGGTGCCAAACCAGCCACATCAGCCTTCATAAAAAGAGAAACCCAAATGTTGGAAGATCTTTATTTTTCAACTTTTTTGCCTTCTTTTGCCAAAATTTGCCACAGGGATTTCTGACCAGCATCTTAAATTGCATGTGAAATTATGTAAATAGTCAGATAACCAGATAACAAATAAGAATTACATGTGCACCAGGAAGGAATAATTAATCTGGGAAACTTAACATTTATGCCATATCAGTGTTCCTCAGGTATTAAAAAGAACAAAAAGAATAATTTTATTACTCTGCAAGGAATACATGGCAATGTGCTTTTCATTCTGAAATAATTAAATAACTTCTATCGATCCCCTTAGGCACATGGTTACCGACTTCCTAATTATGAATATATTTCTCCCTGGCTGATAGCCAACTTCCCACATGATATTCCTCTCCTTTATTTAATATTTAGTGAGCCTCAGTTATGTACAAAGCATTATATTTCTAGGAAATTCTCTGGCGTTGCCCCCTTTTTGGGCCAGGCCTTTTGCTTTATTTGTAGATCTGCACAGACACATAGTCTTTAAATTAACTGGCCTATACCGGGCCTTTGGGACTCACTACATTGAAGGAAGACTATTTTCTGTTTATTAATTGATAGTGTGGAGAGGAAGAAAAGGCTATCTTGTACTAGGAGTGAGGGAGCTCAACTGTTAACCAGTCATGCCTCAGGTGTTTACTAAACCTTAGCACTAATGGCCCAGGAGAGGATATTGTTTTAATGATTCCATAAGCTATGTTAATAGGGAATTCATTACCAAACAAAACAACAAAACAGAAGAAATATTTTCTGCCTTTCAGTGGTCCTGTGTTTTAGTGTTTGCTGTGGAGAGGTCATTGAATAATAGGCTCATTGTTTTCAAGCTCAACACACAGAAATCTCTCCTCTGGTTTGTTGTTTTTTACTGATATAAAAAGATTAGCTTAGGAAGATTAAGTATGGGAGAAATACAGTAATTAAAAATATGATTGTATTCCAAGAGAATACTGAAGAAAGATAAAATTGGCAAAATTCGTAAACACTGTAACGGTAATGTGGAATTAAAGAAATTTATCAAATAACTTTTCAAAGTAATAGTCTGGCCCTGTGGATTAAATTTTTGTCTGTTTGTGCTCACCACCTTTCCTACCTACTATATGCCGACCTCCCATTGCTCAGCCCAGCCACATAGATACCCTGCCCCAATTGCAGATGGCAAAGGCTCATATACTTGAGTGGGAAAGGGTAAAAAATAATTTTAATTGCTCAGTTATGCAGGTTATTTATGGAATAATCCTTCATTCACAGATATAATCTCAAAATGATTGATATCAAGCTCTTATGAAAAGCCAGAGTGAAAGAAGTAATACTTATAAAATCTTGAAGGCCGTAGAGCCAAATCCTGATACTCCACGTCATAGCCATGGATCAAACTGCACTTCAGCTCCTGAGTTGATCAGAGCCACCTTCACTAGATGATGTCTTAATATCATTCCCAGGACTTTTGTGGGAGAACACTGCATCTAGACAGCTGTATCAAAGTCACAAGTCCCCTCGCCGTAGAAGCGTGTGGGCTCTGTCTTCTCTGTCCTTCCTTGTCATCTGTATGAAGTCAGGAGTGTCTCAGAGGAAAGTGCCAAGAGAGCTCATGGTTCTCAGAGGAACTGGTTTTCTGTCTCCTGTCTGTTAAAGAATTGTGCCAATAATCATCTTTCTTTTCACTTTGGCTGCCAAAAGATCAGAGTAAAATTTTTGAAACTGCAATATAGCAAATATGTTTGACCTTTTTATCTGCATTTATGAAGTCTTCTACCCCATGGTTTTGATTTTTCTTTTTCTCCTTCGTCATCATTTTCCTGAAAGCATTTGAGTGATATGATCTGTGAAGTAGGCAATGTACACATCTCTGTTTTTCTGAGGAAGATTTTAGATACATGTTGATTAAGTGAATTATCCAAGATTTCACTGTTAAGCTAAGATTTAGAGATGGTTATTTTCATACAAAGTCATGTTCCCTTCACATGAAATCACATGAAACCACGGGCTCTCAGTGGGAAGGGGTTGGCGGGGGGAGTGATCTTGCTCTCCTTGAGACACTGGGCAATGTTTGAAAATAAATTCAGTTGTTGCCACCTGGGGGAGGATTGATAACTGGCATCTAATGGGTAAAAGCCAGGGATGCTGCTGAATGATTTAAAATGTATAGGCCAAATCTGCTCCCCCTCCAACCCCCAACTGTAAAGAATTATCCAACTCAAAATGTCAGTAGTGCTGAGGTTGAGAGACCCTGTATTGAGATTCATTCTCTTTAATAGTATTTTTAAAATAACTTCTAAGTTGCCATGCCTTCTCTTCCTCATTTGTAATTTTCCTTTTAACACCTTTGTCAGTTATCCACATTTTATTAATATTTTTCACTGTACTAACTTGTATTAATTTTATTGTGTTTCTCACTTTTCATTTTCTTTAATTCCACTTTTATTATTTCTTTTCTGTGCTAATTTTTTTCCTTAACTCTCAAGATATGTATTTACCTCATGGCATACTTTATACATTATTTAACAAGAAAATAAATTTAAAGCAGTGGAACATAAAGTATTTTGGCTCCTGAAATTGAGAACAAAATCTTTGGTGGCACGGATTGCACAAGGCCCTTCTCATTGTGTAATTCACTAGATGAATTCTCCAGTGCAGGCCTCCTCAATGGTAATCTTCCAATTAAGTTCATTTTCTTCAATGTTTATTCTCCAAAAGAATAAAGTTTTGCCTTGTTCCCTCATGAAGAACATAGATTATTAACAATGACTTCCGGTCTCACTTCTTTTTTTCTCACAGGAAGTTATCTTTCTGAATGAGGCAGCATAAATCTTCCAGGCATTGTCTTCCCCTCTGTGCTCTTCTAAAAGGAGATGAGGATATTCTGTGTTGAAACTATAATAAGCTAAAGCATAGATTGGTTTTAGGCAAAAAGATGATAGAGAGATAGATAAGGAAAAATTATTTTTTTAAGATGCTGGTTTGGTGAGAACAAAGAATAACGAGGTCCGAGTTTAGAATGGTTATCTGGAGGGGCGCCTGGGTGGCTCAGTCGTGAAATGTCTGCCTTCAGCTCAGGTCATGATCCCAGGGTCCTGGGATTGAGCCCCGTATCGGGCTCCCTGCTCGGTGGGAGGCCTGCTTCTCCCTTTCCCACTCCCCCTGCTTGTGTTCCTTCTCTTGCTGTGCCTCTCTCTGTCAAATAAATAAAAAAATTCTTAAAAAAAAAAAAAAAGAATGGTTATCTGGGAAGTGCTCTTTGAAAAGTGATTTTTGATCTGAGAACTGAGAGCTGAGTAGGAACTGTAGGTCTTCTACTGAAGGATGCCAGGAAATGCGTGTCAGGCCCCCGTGCACCAGGGTATGAAGTGGAGACCTTGAGGTGAGAACGCGCCTGGTGAAACTGAAGAACGATTTTTGTGACTGGAGCTTGGTGAGGACGCAATAGGGAACTGTAAGGAGAGGGAGGGAGGTTAGCAAGGCCTGGGTTAGAGAAGCATCTTATAGGTTCCTTATGTTGAGTAGTCCCAAGGGCGTTATACAGAGCAATGCATGACACTTACAAAGGATCAGTCAGGGAGTAGCTGGGTTGAACAGAGAAGTAATAGTGAAGTAGGGAGCCAGGACGCTATTGCTGCAGCCTGGGGAGAGGCCATGGGGGTTTGCACCACGCAGGGGGAACATGAGCCAAACTGTGGAACTGGTTTGACAGAACTGGGCAATGGATTATTGTCATAGCAAAGGAACGAAAAATATGAGCAGTGACTTCCGAATATCCAAGTGAAGTGACTTGTTGGATCGTGGTGGCACTTACTGATATGGTAACGACTAGAGAGAGATTTACCCAAGAAAATGAAGTGGTCAGTTTGCAGTGGGTTTTATTATGTTTGTTTGCCTACTGTCTTTCTCTTTCTTTTTTCTGTTTTTGTTTTTTTGTTTGTTTGGTGTTTTTTTGCCTTTTGGATATCAAGTATGTAAGTCAAGCTCAAACGAAGCAACTGGACTACAGTTTAAGTTTGGTGTTTTTGGCATATTGATTTCACTCTAGCCATGGGAATGGATAAGACCACCTGGAAGAAAATTTCCAAAAGAACACTGACGGCTCAGAATGGACCCTTCAGGAATTCTACTATTTAGAGGCCAAACACAGGATGAAAAGGAGAAAGGGAATTAAGAAGATAGCTGAAGTACATTATCACTAAAGCCAGTAGCAAGGAGTGAGTGATCAAATATATTTGAGTAACACAAAACTTTGTAGTGTCAGTCCAGTCCTACAAACAAAGCATCAGATTCTCTGTCTTGTTTGATCAAATCATCTTCTAGCTTTTTAAATAATAGTTATTCATCTTACTCATAATAAATTGGTTGGAAGTATAAAGATGAAAGGATGCTATAAAAAGGAAAGGAAGTATAAAAATGAAAGGAAAGGAGGTATAAAAATGAAAGGTTGGAAAAAAGGAAAAATGGATTGCTGTTTAAATAATAATTTGGTAAAATATATTAGTGAAAACTTACAAACAAAATTTCCTTAAAAGGAAATTATAGGAAGATGTTAATCATAGATTATCACACTATTTATTCACATTTTTTGGTCAATGGAAAGGTTATACATTGAAAAATACAGATCCATGTTATTTATGTGTCTGTGCATTACTTAAAATATACATGGAGTTAAACCCACACCTTTTCTTATCTGGAATGTTTAATCCATGGTAGCTCTTCGATATCAAACTAGTCATTCCCTATCAATCCTGGCTGATGCTTTGATGTGTTGTTTGAAATATACATGATTTGACTGGAGCTGTACTTCAAAGAGAAATTGGTCTTTTAATGGAAAAGAGCTTTTCTCCCTGTTTAGAGGTAAGTACATGAAAGTCCTAGACTAGTATAGATTAAAAAAATAAAAACAAAAACCCACCTCTCAAAGCACCAGAAGATCAGACAGAGGGGTAAACTACATACGATTCAGAGTTCTAAATCCTCGTCAGCATCCAAGAGAATGACATTTCTTTACCCACATATTTGAAATTTTTCAGTTTTGGTTTGGGAAGAAAGTAGTAGGGCAGGGTTTTCCCGAGTTTGCTATTGCGTTATGATTTCTGATGATCTTGAGAAGATTGGAGAACAGAAGCTAAAGCATTTGGAAGGCCCTGCAGTTTCACACTCACCCAGGTTTGTGACCCAGGTGAAAGGAGGCTGGGCGATGAGAAGAAACTGAGATTTTAGGAAACATGGATCAGTATTTCACCTGTTATCCCAAGTCATACCGTGGTCAGTTCTAAGCTTTGAGTGCTCTTGTCCCATTCTTATAAGGATTATTCTTTCAGTCCCTCAGTGAAAACCCAAAATACCTTAATGATATTATTTCCTGGTCATTAGAGCAAAGTATCTTACTGTTTAGGCAAGCAGCACTTAAGCATCATGGAGTATAAAGAATCCATTTTCTTCTCAAGCAAAAACTATATGAAATTTTTAAACTAACATTTGGGAGTGAATCAAATAGTGTTTTTTTTTTTTTTTTTTTTTCTGTGAGACAGGCAGAATGATCAGATAAATTATTTATTCATTTAATTATCTTAAGATAATTAGTATATTCCCCTGTATCATGAATTTGTCCATCATATTTTAAAAATTCCTCTCATGTGCATAGTTGAAATAGTTTAAAATAGGGTCATAAAATCCCCCCAATTCAGTCTCATGGAAGTTTAATAAGTGTATTTTGATTTTGACTGAAGAGTATAGCTACATCATCGGAAGAATATCTATAACTTAGAAACTAAAACTGGGGGCATCTGGGTGGCTCAGTTGGTTAAGCATCTGCCTTCGGCTCAGGTCATGATCCCAGGGTCCTGGGATCAAGCCCACAATGGGCTCTCTGCTCAGTGAGGAGCCTGCTTTTCCCTCTCGCTCTGCCTGCCACTCTGCCTACTTGTGCTCTCTCTCTCTGTGTCAAATAAATAAATAAAATCTTAAAAAAAAAAAAGGAAACTAAAACTGTTCGGGGTGCCTGGGTGGCTCAGTCAATTAAGCATCTACCTTCAGCTCAGGTCACGATCCTGGGGTCCGGGGATCGAGCCCCGTATCGGGCTCCCTGCTCTGCGGGGACTCAGCTTCTCCCTCTCCCTCTGCCTCCCACTCAGCCTGCTTGTGCTATCTCTCTCTCTCTCAAAAAAATAAATAAATAAAATCTTAAAATGAAAAAAAGAAACTAAAACTGTTCTTATAGAACATGACACTTGCAGGTCTAGTCCAGCAGCTGTGTTTGACATCCTGGCCCTGCCAGTGTGAATAAAACTCTCCGTAGAGACCTGAATTGTCCCTGCCCATTTCATTACTTAGGCCCAGAAAACGACTGCAAAAAGGAGAATATAATTATGGTAAGAGTATATGGAAAATGCAGGGATGCATATTATCCTAATAATAACAGTTTGGGAAGTTTATGTTGGTTATCTTTACTTTATGTTACCAGCTGCTGGTGTCCTCTGTGGAGAGACCCAAGTAAGGATGGCTATCTTCCTTTCATATTGCTCAGTACAGAAACTAGCAAAATTCACCTTATTGGCTACACCAAGGAGATCAAATCACTGAAGCATTGTGGTAATATTAGTCAAGGCTCCAAATTCATTATCTAGATCACACATGCCTCAGATTTTCCATTTAATGCAAGTGTGGACCTTGACTCTAGACCCTTGAGATCATCTGTCTGACAGGTCAAAATGGTCCTGTCTCTGTACACATATATGTTCACTTTCAAATGCAGACATCGGAGAAAAGCAGCTGCATCAAACATCACCTACATCTTTTCTTCTAGTATAGCCATGGCTCTAAAAACATGTAAATATTTTGAAAAAAACTCTTTATTCTCAGGGTGTCTTGGGTACTTTGGAAAAACCCTCGGAATATTTTTGGAGCAAAATAAAATGCTTTCTTTGGGTATATACACATTCATTTTATATCTATACTTTTATTGGAATGCCCTAACATTCAGTAAAGGATTCTTTATTTTAAATCTTAGCCAGAAATAAAAGAGGGAAAGGCAATAAAAAATCTGTGAAAATCAGCTTCATTCTATGATCAAAATGCTACTTTTTCTATAAAAGAACAATTAGGAACTGATCATATGGAAGCAAAAGCGCAGAATGAAAGGGCATAACAGGCCATTGCTTTTGAAGAATAGAGTGCAAAGATGCTTGGGGCCCTGCCAGCCACCCACTTGAAGATAATATTAGTTATGCCAAACAAATGTCTAACTTTCTCCTGTGATGATTTCTTCATGGGAAAATGGCTCAACAGCATAGATGTTTAAAGTGGGCTCTCCCTTTTGACTGTTTTATTTATGATGCAATAGAGCATACATCTTTAAATTTAATGCCTTCTGAATCAAGACAACAAAGGCAGATCTATAAAAAAGTCTGCAGAAGCCAAAGACACTAAGTTAATGATATATGATTTTACCACTCCTTAAGAAATGTGAACTATATTGTTTTCTGCTGGAAAACAAAGCATTTTTCTTTTAGGTAGGTCTTTGTTCTTTAGTAGAGCCAAGAAATAGGTTCTATTTATCAAGCTGTATTTTAAGTAGGATTTAAAAATATAATAAAATGAAATGCTTTACTTTTTAGTAATAAATTTGCCAAAGCAAGTTAGAAGGAAATGAAGAGGATTCAAATTTATGTTTAGCCCAGACAGAGATAATACTTTGGTGCGAGTATAGATTAAGAATTCTTGTTTAAGGGGCGCCTGGGTGGCTCAGTCGTTAAGCGTCTGTCTTCGGCTCAGGTCATGATCCCAGGATCCTGGGATCGAGCCCCACATTGGGCTCCCTGCTCAGTGGGAAGCCTTCTTCTCCCTCTCCCACTCCCCGCTGCTTGTGTTCCCTCTCTCGCTGTGTCTCTCCCTATCAAATAAATAAAAAATCTTAAAAAAAAAAAAAAGAATTCTTGTTTAAGAAAATAAACTAACAACCTATTCTATTCCTGGCTACAGAGATAATGCCTCATTATATGTAGAAAGTATGTAAAGTTAAAAAGAGAGAGAGAGAGAGAGAGAGAGAAAAATGCCTTTTTTTTTTTTTTTTAAACTTCTGGTGCCCTATCTTGCTCATACAGTCAATGTCTTTAGAATCCTTATAAAGTAAGTGGAAGGGCTGATGTTGTCAATGTAATGCTTGGTTTGATATCAGCAATTCAAATATGAGCATGTATTCTCCAACTCTGTGGTTATGAGGATGTGATTTGACTGTTCGGCAGGCCTGTAACTCATTATTTCTTCCTTGGCCAGTTCTTTTTTTTTAAAGATTTTATTTATTTGACAGAGAGAGACACAGCGAGAGAGGGAACACAAGCAGGGGAGTGGGAGAGGGAGAAGCAGGCTTCCCGCCGAGCAGGGAGCCCGATGTGGGACTCGATCCCAGGACCCCGGGATCATGACCTGAGCCGAAGGCAGACGCTTAACGACTGAGCCACCCAGGCGCCCTTCCTTGGCCAGTTCTTAAGGCAGGTGGTTCTGGAGGTTAACAGTTGACAGTCCAGGATTAAACGGAGTCGTTTCATTGATTCTTTAGCTGTACCTGACACGAATGAGACTAGGCAGAAAGTGCAAGAGGCCAAAGAGGTATTATTTGCTATTATTGGCGCACCAGCACACTAATTTTCAGTCCAAATTTCTGAATCGTACCAGGACGATTTACATTCTCATGTAATGGGATCCAATGTACATTTACTGTTTTGCCACCAGCCTATTCCCATAATCTAGTGAAATAGGACTGGAACTTAATAACCATTAGAAGCCAACTTAGTGAAATAAATGATGATATCATGAGAATTGCCTTCTCAGAGGAAGGAGGGCAAATGAGTTAAAAACATAGTCACCCATATGACAAAGAGAGCCTGACTGATAAACCCACTAAAACCAAAGCTGAGCCCAGTCTTTGAAATGTCTGAGAATTGTGTGGGCTGCTGCAATTCAGGGCATTCCTCCAAAGATGAAAAATAAGTAGCTACATCACAGACTCTGCCAAAAAACAAAGTGCTCAAAAATTAGAAGTTCGTTTTCCTCATCTAAAAAAACCCTTACATTTCACCCAATCATCTCGCTATGTTGTCAGACAAATGAACTCTAAATAACTAGACAATAAAGAACACCCTTGAATGAAGCCCTTATTTATGGAAATTCCTGTGTGAATTTAGAGGAAGAATAAAGTGGCTCCTGTAGATGCCCACAAATTATGCATAGCTGGGGAAGGGCTCAGGGGAATAGGAATGCTAGGGCAGATGCCTTAGCCAGATCCCCAGAGCCAGTTCCTTGATTTCTTGAAATGAGCAGGCTTGTGGGTGTTCAACTGTGCACTAATGAGGAGAGTCATAGCACATTTTTGTTGTGCCCGACAAAATGACTGAAGTGATACGAAACTGCATTCAACAGCAAGGAAAGAAATCACTTAGAAATGGCCGGAAGTAAAATTACCGAAGGACAAGAGCCTGAATGAAATTTGCAAATGGATTATATTGGACCTTTATCAGAGACCCCTGCAAGCTATAAATGAGTGTTAACTAGGATTATGCTCTTAGATTCACTTAGCCTGAAACAGAAGCAACTTTGAAAAAAACAATGAGAAGTTTGGAACAGTGGATTCTCCCATTCAACCAGTTTGGACATAATACTTCTGATCAAGCTGGGCATTTATTGCTATTGACATGCACGATGGGCAAGGAGCACTGCACAGCCATGCCTCCTTCTTTATCCCCCTTCAGGCAAAGTGGGCCCTCCAAACACCCATGAGTCCAAACCTCTGATAAAAGACTTTAGGGATCGGCCTAGTTATTTTATATAACATGTGTCCTTAGATTGACTGTGGGAGTACTATGCTGGAAAGTTTTCTAGGAACAGGAGAGGACAAGATACTGATGTTCTCAGGATATGGGGTAAATTACTTTCTTGGGTAAACAAAACTCCATGTACGATGATACCATTATATTTGACAGTGAACTTTGCTTGAGGTACTTTGGGTTAGGTCATAACTTCTCTCATAGCCAAATCAGTGCTGTGACCGTGGCAGACCCCTATGAGTCTTGCTAGTCTTTACTTGTCAGATTATATGGTATCTGTCTGGAGTGTGGGCTAAGAAGAAACATTAGCAAAACTTCTGTTGTTATTATCCTTAAGCTGCAATACACCTGAGCTGGTAACCACGATTACTTGGCGGGGCGGGGTGGGGGAGGGCGGCTGTGGATCAAAACAGGTGCTCGGGATATAGCAAATGCAAAGGACCTTCATCAGTGGACTTGGATTGAAAATCACACTATTTTAATGAGAGCTCCTTATGGCAAGAGAATGATAACCCTTGCTTAGATCTGGTTCTGACAATTGATAAGGTTGGGAGAAACCTCCAGAGCTGTTTTCTCAGGAGAGTGGAGATTGGACTCCTAATGCTTTACAGGCTCCAAATAAATACTCCATCTGGATAGTTTGGAAAAGTGGCATAGCACCCACTGATGATCCAATTTACAAGAAGCTGACCACCTGAATGAATGTAATACCTAAAAATGAGCAGTAATTAGAATCCGGGTGATTTCTAAAGAATAACAGAAGCCAGATATCAATGAAATAATACCTTCAAAAACCTGAAAAGAACTATTTTGAAGTATAATTAACACACAACATTATATTAGTCTCAGGTGTACACGTACTGATTTGGTATTTATGTATATATTGCAAAATGATCACCACAATAAATCTGGTTAACATGTCACCTTATGTAGTTACAGAATTTTTTTTTTTTCTTGGGATGAGAACTTTTAAGATCTACTCTTCTAGCAACTTCCAAATATACGGTAGAAGTATTCTTAACTCTGGTCACCACACTGTATGTTGGATTCCATGACTTACTTATTTTATAACTGGAATCTGTACATTTTAACTCCCTTCACCCATTTTGCTCACCCGCCATCACTGTTTCTCATAGTGGCTACACCAGTTTACATTCCCACCAGCAGTGCCCAGCCTGGCCAACACTTGTTATTTCTTGTCTTTTTGATAATAGCTATTCTAGCAGGTATGAGGTGATATCTCTTTGTAGTTTTGATTTTCATTTCCCTGATGACTGGTGATATTGAGCGTTTTTTCATGTACCTGTTGGCTATCTGTATGTCTTCTTTGGAAAAATGTCTATTTAGATACCCTGCTCATTTTTAAATTTGTTCGGTTTTTGTGCTGTTGAGTTATATGAGTTCTTTATATATTTTGGATATTAGTCCCTTATCAGATATATGATTTACAAATGTCTTCTCCTGTTCAGTAGGTTCTCTTTTCATTTCACTGATGGTTTCCTTCACTGTGCAGAAGTTGAAAATGTTATTTTAATGATAAATGAAAAGAATACCCACATGTTTTAAAAGAACAAAAATGATATATAGTGGGGCGCCTGGGTGTTTCAGTTGTTAAGCATCTGCCTTTGGCTCAGGTCATGATCCCAGGGTCCTGGGACCAAGCCCTGCATTGGGCTCCCTGCTCCATGGGAAGCCTGCTTCTCCCTCTCCCACTCCCCCCTGCCTGTGTTCCTCTCTCGCTGTCTCTCTCTCTCTGTCAAATAAATAAATAAATAAATAAAAAATCTTAAAAAAAAAATGATATATTGCTATTTTAAGATAAAACCAGAGAGATATTTCACTACCAACTAATCTTTAATAAATGGACTTTGAAAGCATGTCAGGAAGAAGGAAAATTGTCCCAGGTCTGAGATGGAATGATGAGCAATCAAATTGGCAAATGTGTGGATAAGTCTAGGCCTACATTGACTGTAGTATATATATATAATTATATATGTATAGTTATATATTATATAGTCTATATATATTTCCACATGTTATATATATAAATGTCTAATGTGTATATATATATTTATATATATAAATGTCTAATTTGGAGGGCAAAAACATTTAAAACTATAAACTTGCATAATCATAATATATAATTTGGAAAAGATTGATCACATTTTATTATTCCAAGACTCATGTTTAGGATAGTATATTTATGAATAATGTTGTATTGATTATGCAACTTAAAATTTAAAGATAACCTTTGAAACAATCAAAATAGAGATTGTAAGTTGCAAAAGAATAAAGTAAAAATAGTGAAAATAGAAAAACATTATACCAACATTATTATAGTGGTTATGTCTAGATGGTATGCTTAGGGGTGGATGGTTTTATGCATTTTATCATTTTGATGAATGGTTCAAATTTTCTACATAAAATGTATTTCTTATATAGCAAAAAATAATATAAATTTATCAAAATAGTTATTGAGGCCTTGCATTTTCTGGGTAATGAATGAACTTTGCTCCAAGGACTTAAGATTGGAAGTCAATTTCTTAGTCATATTTCTACATCACAAAGAAGCTACCTAATTTCAAATGCAATTGAAATTTATCAAATATGTGAATTGATATTTTTAAAAGAATGTATGTTTTAAAATGAGAAGGTGTTCTTTCCATTTAAAATTGAACCCTGTAGGAAAGGAGGCTTTCTAAATAGTCTTAGAATTAGGATGGATATTTCATTTAAAATTTTAATTCTGCTGTCTTTAGTTCATATGTAATATCAGCCTTTTATTTCTCTTTTAGGGGCTAAAGGGCAAGCAACACTGCAAAAAATAATTGTTCCTATTTATTTGTTTGGATTCTAGAGTGAATCAAGCTATTGTTTATGGAATGGAATTTGGTGACTTTCTAATTTTTCTAACTATATTTAATCCACTATATCCTCAAATCTTTTGTTTAGAAAAGAAAGTCTGTCCACATCTGATGACAAACAACTGCTTTACCTGTTGCAATGTGGGTTTTTCCTAAAAGAAAACGGTTTTTATGACTTCATTTCTGTGTCCTTAGAGCATTTCTTCGTACTCTCCTGCTTATTGATTTCTCTTGTTACCTGTGCTATTTCTTTTGATCAGAAAACTCCAGTGACAGCAACACTGTTTTCACAATGTTGCTCTAAGGGGTTTTCTAGCTTTATCACTGGTCAGCCTCCTTTCATATTAACGAAGCGGAAATCTTAATAATGAAATAGTAAAAAATTGATGTGATACCCGGTTGTAGTCTATCCACCTCACATTTCAAAATAAAGATTTTATATTTTGACATTGGAAATCACTTTACTGTTGGAGGGAGTATCCCATGGGTCTCAATCATATACATTCATAAATATTTACTATGTATTCTATGTGACCATGCCTATATTAATCACTGGGATTTTTTTAAAAAGATTATTTTGAAAGGACACAACTGTGTATAGTAGGGTGACAGAAATGTACATTAATAGTTGAATTACAGTGTGATGATTACTTTAAAAAAGTATGTCCTATGCATACTTTATTCATTAATGATGCATTAATAAAGATACCTTATTCATTCATGATGCATTAATGGCTAAGTAAACAGAACAGTCAACTGTGTCATGATAGGATTTACAGGAGAATGATTTTCAAATCTGCCACTTCTTTCCCCTCTTAGTTCAGGATTTCACTCCCTTTAAAACATGGCAGCAGACATCATCTCTTCCTGGAAGTTTCCCTGAGCTTCACAAGTGGTGAACAGGCCCCTCATTAGAGCTCCCATTTTGCTGTCAGTACACCAAAAACTTAGAACACATGCATTCTACTGAAATGATTTGCCTTTACATACCACCGTCCATAGATCATTGTTTATTAAGAGCATAAACTCACCCTTTAGCTGTGAACACCAGCATAATGCCTAGGATAGTGTAGGCATTCAATAAACATTTTAAAATAAACTGATAAAATGCCTGGAAGGATCTTGAAGAATATATTTGAGCTCACTCAGTAGAAAAGAAGAAAAGCTTGGATGAGGTTTTTCCACATGGAGATTATGACAGTGGTGTGATAAAAGATGGTATTTAGCTAGGTGAGTAATTTTTTATGATGGGAACATTGACTGTGGGTTCACTGAAGAAGGAGAATAAAGCCAGGTGGTGAAAGGCCTTGCTACTTTAAAAAGTTTGAATTTCACCCTGTATTTTTACTGGGGAGCCACTGAAAGAATTAAAATGAGAGGTGATCTATTCCTCTAAATATTTCAATTAACAATGAAATAATGTGGATTTTTTTAAAGAGCGTTTTTCCATGACCTCCACCAAATTGTTTAGGAATATAGTCTAAGCATTTTTGCTAGACTATTTCAGCTACATTTGGGGTCTTGAAGATCTTGAAGAATAATACTTATAATATTCCATGAATTTTGTAGGGTGACTTTATATAATATAGGACATCACTATATTCATTTATTTCTAATATTATTCCTGATAAGTATGTTTATTTTCCATGAAATAATTTATGGTATTTTAGAAACAAATATTCTATTGGACATCTAAAATTGTCTTAGTCAGTTTTGGTCACATAGTACATTAAATAAATATCTAATGGGAATGGTCTAGGGTTGTGTTAATATACTGATTTAGCAGAATGGTCTAGATGATTGCAAAGATGACTTTCCACATGTACTTTTTTCTCAGAAGCAGTAGTAGTGGTGGTGGTGGTGGTAATAGTAGTAAATATTTCATAAAAATGAGATGTGTATGAATTCAGCCCTTATTTCATAAAATTAAGCATATTATTGCCTAGCTTTCAATAGGAAACATAATAACCTCTAAATGAATGTTTATAATGCTTTTATCCTGAGTGACAAATTGAAACTAATTAGGTAGCATTAGAATAATATTGATGCTTGCATAAGAAATAAAGAAATAACAACTCATGGCTAATTTTCATTGGCATTACTTAGCACATGTGAAAATAAAACAGATTTGGCATGAGAAAATAAATATCTGTCAGTGCCCCAGTATTTTTAGTGTATTTGGAATGGCTTACCATGATGAAAATTTAGAAAAATCAACAATATAGCTTGCACTCAGAAGGAAATGCCCTTCAATTTCTGACACAATTGGCCACCCCACAATGAATTAAATTATATTGGGAATTGGACTAAGAAATAAATAGGGTGAGATATGCTGCAAAAGTAATGATAATTTAAAGATGTAAAAGTAAAGATACATAATCTGAAAAAGATGGCTTTGAATGGTTTAGATATAATTCTACATAAAGGAACAAATGTTTCTTCTCGCCATGTTATTAGCAAGCTATGTGATTTTAAGATGTAATATATGGAACAAAATAAGCACAAAAATGTATAAGTGGGAATAAAACTATACAGGTATAAAATGTCTATATCTTACTGGAACTCAGTTAGTATATATTTCATGTAGACTCCGTAAATTAAGATTAATATGGTAAGCCATTGAGGGGTGCCTGGTGGTTCAGTCATTAAGTGTCTGCCTTCGGCTCGGGTCATGATCCCGGGATCCTGGGATCAAGCCCCGCATCAGGCTCCCTGCTCAGCGGGAAGCCTGCTTTTCCCTCTCCTCCTGCCTGTGCTTGTGTTCCCTCTCTCTCTGTGTCTCTCTCTGTCAAAGAAATAAATAAAATCTTAAGAAAATATATGGTAAGCCATCGAATATGCACTAAGAAAATAACTCAAAAAATAGGTGAAAAAAATCAAGAGAATTAAAATGTTACACTAGAAACAATTCAATTATTACAAAAAAGTAGCAAAGAAATACTAGAGGCAAAAGAAGTCATGGGAGAAATAGTAAACAAGATATGAGATGTCACACCTACTCCCAGCTATATCAATGATAACATTAAAAGTGAATGGGTTAAATACCCAAACAAAAGGCAGAGATTGTCAGATTGAATAAAAACTAAAATTCTATATGATCTCACAGGGAATACAATTTAGAGTCAAAGATACAAATAGTTTGAAAGTAAATGGATGGAGAAAATGGATTATGCATTAAGAAGTTATAAGATTTTAAAACATATGTGCACCTTACAGCAGAGTCCCAAAATACATGAATCAAAAAATGACATAATTAAAAGGAGAAATGTGCAATTCAACAATAATTGTTGGAGACTTAAATACTCCCACTTTCAATAATGGGCAGAACAACTAAAAAGATCAACAAGTCAACAGAAGACTTAAGCAATACTATTCAGAAAATACACCTAAGAGACGTATGTTGAACATTCCATCTAACACCAGTGAAATACACATTCTTCTCAAGTGAGTACAGAACATTTTCCAGTATGGACAGTGTACTGGGCCATTAAAAAAAAAAAGATGCTCAGGGGGCGCCTGGGTGGCTCAGTCATTGGGCGTCTGCTGCCTTCGGCTTGGGTGGTGGTCTCGGGGTCCTGGGATCCAGCCCCACATCGGGCTCTCTGCTCAGCAGGAAGCCTGCTTCTCCCTCTCCCACTCCCCCCAGCTCTCGCTGTGTCTCTCTCTGTCAAATAAATAAATAAAACCTTAAAAAAAAAAGATGCTCAGTAAATTAAAAAAAAAGATTGAAATCATACAAGTTGTGTTCTCTGATTAGAGTGGAGTGAAATTAGAAAGAAAATTGGGAAATTCAGAAATATGTGAAAATTAAAGTAGACACAACTGACCAGTGCGTTAGAAAATAAATCCTAAAGGAAATTGGAAAACTCATGGAAATAAGTAAAAATAAAGGCACAGCATACCATAATGTATGGAATATAGTAGAAGCAGTGTTCGCAAGGAACTTTGTATCTTTGGTGTTGGTTGCATAAATGATCGTTTGTAATATTCATTGTTTTGTGTAACTTACTGAATATATATTATATTTTACAATTAAAAAACTAAAGAAAATCTTCAGAGAATAGAAAAGCTTTCTATAGAAAGAATTGGAGTAATAATGCACTGTAATCTTCAATTATGAGTAATATTAAACTATTACGAAAATGTAAATGTCAAATATTGTTCTAGTTCGACCATGACATAATGTATTGGAATTGAAATGGTTATTAGATATTCAAGTGGGGATATCAAGTAGACTAAGTATATACAAGAGAAAGTTAATGACTGGAGGTATATATTTGTGAGTGTGAGTTATTAATGTGAAGATGTTATTTCAAGTCATGGAAATGAATGAATAAGGTTATCGAGAGAGGTGCCCTAATGGTACTCTAACATGTAACGATGAAAGAGCAAGGAGCTGATGAAAGAAAATGAGTAGCATCAGCCAATGAGGTTAGAATAATCTCTGAGTAAATGGTATGACAGGTGAGAAAGGTATTTTAAAAAGGAGGTGTGATAGCAGGAAGGGAAGAATGAAGGGGGGGAAATCGGAGGGGGAGACGTACCATGAGAGACTGTACTCTGAGAAACAAACTGAGGGTTCTAGAGTAGAGGGGGGTGGGGGGATGGGTTAGCCTGGTGATGGGTATTAAAGAGGAGACGTTCTGCATGGAGCACTGGGTGTTACATGCAAACAATGAATCATGGAACACTACATCAAAAACTAATGATGTCATGTATGGTGATTAACATAACATAATTTTTTTTAAAAAAAAGGAGGTGTGATATACTAGGTCAGATGCTCATGCAAGTTGAAGTTAGAGGAGAGCAGCACATTGCCAACTAGATTTGTCATGATGGAAGTCATTGGATTATACAGAACCTTGATAGGTGTATGGGAGTGGGAAGCAGAGATATTTCAGTGGATAGTTTCAATATTCTCAGTGAATTGAGAAGCAAGATTATCAGCTTTAATTAATGTATTATTATGGATAGGTGAACCGTGTTATTGGAAGTAACAGGTGAGAGAGGACTTTTCTAGAGGAGGTATGAGAGAAGAAACATCCCTCATTTTAGTGGGCTGCAGAGGTGGCAGCATCCTCTAGAGATATCTACATTTCAAGGATGAACAAGAAAATGAAGAGAATGATCAGAGCAGAGTTTAAAGATTTAGGGAATGAGCTGATGACAAATATATTCCAGAGGTTGACGATGATTGGCCCAGGATCCTTGAACCTCTGTGGCCTGAGGCAAACCAGAATATAAGGGATTATTTAATTGATGCTGATAGTGTTTCAGGGGAAAGTGAGTAATCAGTTCTGATTAGTTTTCTTTTCCAGATTTATATCTGATGTGATATTTAGTGTTGAGGCTGCTGAGAGGTAGAATAGCTAGAGGAGGGGAGAATGGAATGCTGAAGAGCTAGTTTCTGTAAACTGAGGACACTTTTGTTGCTAGGTGAGGGGCATTGATTGGCTGTCACTCAAAGAACATCACAGGCTGGCGTTCCTTGGTGAATTTTGGCAGTTTTATTAGCACCTAGAAAGGAGACCACAGTACCTAGAAAGTGATCATTTTCATTCAGTTCCTAAGGTCGAATGACAACTTTGATTTTTAACATAGAATGATACCTGTAACTCTCACATAGAATGGAACACTCACGTCAGCCAGCTCCACATTTGGGGACAAATGTTTGCCTGGTTAGCTGGGGATCAGAACAAAGGCAGGTGAATTACGTGCTCATGCTACCAGAATAAGCATCCATCCCCAGAAAAGGGATAAATGACCATGCAAAAGACTCTGGACTGTCAAACTCTCTGGATAGAAGTCTTTCTTCTCTGTGCACAGTTGACATGGTCTTGCCCATATTGATCTTTTGAATCTCATTTTTGATAATTTTATAGCTGATCACTCCCATTCTGATCGAAACATCTTTAGATGTTTGATATATCCAAACAGGGCACAATCAACTCTGTAGGCTTTGAAATCATTCTCTCATTTGACTATAAAACTGAAAATCATTACTTTTAGTCCATTATGTCTTAGCTTTACTATTGATAAGTAAATTTACTGTCATAAGACAGTTTTGTTCCTGTGATTCAATGTATTTAAATGACTCCTCACTGTTGCTCTAGATGCTAACCATGTGGTACATGACTAGATCTTACTTATTTGTGGGTCCACAGCATGTTAACATGGACCTACTGAAGATGTTCAAATGACTCTGAAGTACTTGTTGGAGTACTGGGTGGGGGGGGTCTCTAATACTATTTCTGTCCTTGATCTTTGGCACGTAATATATAGCACATTGCTCCTTATTGCTCAGTGCAGGATTTCAAAACTCTCCAACTAGCCTAAATGGAAACTTAAAGGAATATTTTCAGAATATTTTGTAGCATATATGTGTATCTACCTATATCTTATTCAGATACTCAAAACCACAACCATGTCAAGCTCTAGATTTGTCTACATGTCTATATTTATATAACCGAAATTTATTTTTCATTCTAAACTTTTCCCATCCTTCAGACTTCCCAAACAATGACAGGATATATTCCTACTAATCAACGATTTTTTTTTTTTTCTGTTTTAAAATCAGCGCTTGGGATATTCGGTGGAAAGCCTTTTTTTTCCTCAAGATTTAACCTCGTAATTGGCTTTAATTTCAATTCTCTATGATGCAAATATTACACAATGGCATTTTTAATTTGGACGTTTGTCCCGGATGGACCCACCTTCTCTGTTAGGTCAGGTTTACCAGATGCAGACTTGGAACAAGGAATGATGTGCAAGTGAGGTATTGAGAAGGTATTTATATTTCAAACAAACTAATAAGGAGTTGGGGAAGCAAGACAAGGGAGGGGTAGAGGCCAAAAGCATGGATGTTACTTCAGGCAAAGTCCCATAGCTGGTAGTTCTGGTCTAATTTCTCAAGGAAATGGGAGTGTAACCAATGCCTCAGAGCCACTTCTTCCAGAGACCATGGCTCAGGTCTTTCTTGCTCCTGCCCTTGCTCCCACAGGATAAGGATTATCCATGGGGATATAAATCCTAAGTACTCCAGCTCTCTAAGCATGAGCAATGTCGATCCATTCACCCTAAAACAGTCTTCCACAGCCATTTCAGATTCTGGAAATTGGAAGCAAAAGGACATAGAAAATGGGGCGGGGGGCGTTCACAAAGAATAGGGCATGAGATCTGAGCCAAACTGGGCAGAGTGCCTAGAGTGTCCAGTAAAACTTCCCTTGAACTTCTTGCATCAGAGATCATTCATTTTGTGATTCAATACATATTTATTGACTTTCTGCTATGTGTTTGGCATTACACTGAATGTTGAGGACACAGAGATGGTTAAGAACAAGTTTCTGTCAATGAACAATTTGTAATCTAGTGGGGACAGGGGAGGAGAAAGAAATGTGCAGAACGACAAATAATGCTATAAACAGGTTATCATGCAAGAGTTCTAGGAACACAAAGAAAGGATGCTAGTTGACTATGGGGGAGCGTATTAGGGCTTTCTGATTGCTCTGAAGAAGTGCCCCTTGATCTGGAATGTGAAGCACTAACAGGATTATTCTAGTAGTTGCACTGTCTTTCTCATTCCTTTATGGCCAAAATTTTTCCAATACTCTGATAATTTCAACTTCTACAATCTGGCTTCCTTAAGCACAGTTGTCCTAAAACCCACCACTCATAGGTTAATTAATAAAGGGCTCAATGACCTTTGCTTAGCTACTTTTTTTTAACGTCAGTTCCTCTGTAGCATTTTGTATTTTTTAAACACTCCAATCATCACAGAACTCTCCTCTTTAGTTTGCTGACTCTGCCCTGCCTTGGCGTTCTTTGTGACCACCTAACGGGTCTTTTGCCCAGATTGTTTATTCTCCTCTCTTTACTTCTGTGTGTCATTTACTAAGGTTTAACCTCCTGCCCTCTGCTCTGCTTTCTGGTGTCTGTTTGTTTGGTTTTCCCCTCAAGCAGTCTTTGCTGTGTCATAGCTTCAGGAATCTTCATAAGGAGCAGTTTTATATATATATATATATATATATATATATATATATATATATATATATATACACACACACACACATACATATATACACATATATTTATTTATTTATTTATTTATTATTTTATTTATTTTTTTTACTTAACTCCATTCTTTCTCTGAAATCTTGGTTTAGTTCTACACACTACACTTTAAAGAAAGACACAGTGAAAGGATTGAAAGCACATCAAATGATGTTTAACCTAGAGAAGAGAGTTCAATGGAACATGAAAAGTGCCTTCAATTATTTGAAGGGCCATTTTGTGAAAGAAGGATTAAATTTATTTTGTGTTTCCACAGGGAACAGCTAGCACCAAAGCCTAGCATTTTAAGAAGGCACATTTTTTTGGATCGGTACAAGAAGGACATTTATGAAAATTGACTTGGCAAAAACATTGAATTGATAGGAAAATAGGGAATTTTCCTGTCATTAAAGGAATGTCAAACACACGTTGAATGACAATTTGTTAGGGATTATGTTTAAAGGGATTGATGTATCAGATGAGGATAGAGCCTTATAGTGTTTAAAGGCGATGCAACTCAGAGATAATATTGTGCTATGATCCCCTTGGATTTTCCATTGTTCTTTCAAGCCAAGCATATCTCAGACATAATTCATCATGTTCCTTTTTAAGCTGGCTTTCTGGATGACTTCCCATCTTCCAATAGAACTATCTTCCCACAGATCATCACGCACGCTTGAAACTTCAGCACCATCCCTGGCTCATTTTTCTCTTTTGTTTCTCATATCTGACCAGTCTTCCAGTCCAGTCACTTGTCCCTTGGTAAAACTTGGCTTCATTTATGCTTTACTTTTCCCATGATAACTGTTGCTGTTGAGAATCTTACCCAGAACTCTGTTGTGGGTAAAGTGAATTTTATCTTAGAACATTTTTTTTTGTTTTCGGCTCCTCAGTCTCTCTGTCTCCACAGTCTATTGTATAGAACATCCCAGATTAAAAACTTCATTTTTATGTAATAAATAAAGAGGGATATAAATAACTATATAAATAAAATTAAATTCCTTTTAACTGATTTTAGACCATACTAAAGTATCATCTCATCAATTTCCGTTTAACCAGTGTTCCATCATGTTAACAGCATAAACATCCCATTAACCAATGTTTGATTATTCCCTAAGATGAGCTACCCTTTCTGTTAAGAGTTGCAAAAATCCTTCATCTTAAAAACATTAAAATTCTTTTATCTATGCTTTAGTTTTAACCCCTTTTGTACTTTATGTCTTTGCAAAAAAAAAAGTTTCTTTTTTAGTCCTATCGGGAAAATAGCTCTTACTTCTGAATACCCTGTATATGTAATTCACTTGGCACTTAACAACATATTACTCTATTTTTGTATAACTGTTGAGTTATATACTTAATACATTGCTAAAAAATAAGTAAAAATTTTTAAAGGTTTTATTTATTTATTTGGGAGAGAGAGAGAGAGAGCATAAGCAGGGGGAGCAGCATGCAGAGGGAGAGGGAGAAGCAGGTTCCCTGCTGAGCAGAGAGTCTGAAGTGGGGCTTGATCCCAGGACCCTGGGATCATGACCCAAGCCAGGGGCAGACAGTTTAACCAACTGAGCCACCCAGGCGCTCCTAAAAAATAAGTAAACTTTTGAGAGCAAAACTCTTTTTTTCTGAGATCAAAACTCTTGTGCTAAGCATGGTGCCCAGTTTTGAAACCATTTGAATGTATATATGTGTATATATATTTTTTCTGTGTTACAACTACGGATATGGCATACTGTTCACATGGTTTTAATTAATATTAGGTGAATCAGGCACCAACTTCCCTATCTCTGTGTTGTTTTGAACTGTGTGGATATACTGTGAATTAAATCTGGGAATCAAAGAACTGGGGAGGGGGCAGAAGAGGTGAGCAAACTATTGAAGTGTCATAATTGTATACTGTATATTGTCCTGATGGGGTATTTGTATGGAATGAGTATTTTGGTAGTCCAGTATATTTTAATAATGAAGGGCATAGATGATAAACAACCTCAAAAATATGCACTTCTGTATAGGACAACTCAGAGTAGTAGAATGAATGGATCCAATTTACTAATGATAAACATACCACAAACACATGTTTAATTGCTATCGATAAGAAATTTAAGTTGCTTTTAAAAATCCACGTGCTGGCATTGTTCCCCCCAAATTTAACAGGCTTATTTCTAATTTTCATGAAGTTGAACTGCTCAATCTTATTTATTAAAATATTTTGACTTGCATTAGTGCTTTGTGGTTCGACTTTTATATTAAGAATGCACACATAAATTAAATGAAAAAATCATAATATATGATTCTGTCTCCTCTTTTCCTATTTGGTATCATATAGTTAGTTATCCTTTGGCCCTATGAACAACAACAACAAAATCTTACTGATATGGGAGGAAAATACATTGTTTTAGCTTCTGGTTTGTTTTGTTTTGTTTCATTTTAATAATGGAATGCTCCCTATCATGGTGGATCTTAAGCACATTCTCTAACTGAAGGTCTTTGGGATGATCCTTACATGATTGGCATGGGCAGCACACAGGTTGGTGTCTTCAAAGAAGCTCACCAGCTAGGTCTCACTTGGCTCTTCTTGCAAATCATCACTAGCTGTGCTCTGGAAGCACAGATCTCTTTTGAAATGCTGGACAATTTCCCCTACCATATGCTTCCATCTGATGTTAAGGGAGACGCTGCAGCACTGGGCTGAGGTGAACTCTCTTCACTGCCCAGCAGAAGGTCACCGTTGCAAGTGTATCTAGTTGCTTCCTTGTTACGTTATCCTGTTGTCAGGGATACATTTCTTTACAATTCTTTACTTACTCCCTCTTCTTTGGGTTGCAGATCAGCTAGCAAGGTACTTAAGCATCCAGGGAGTAAGAACAATACAAGGAGTGAAGGAAAAGCAGGGAGTGTTGTGGTGGTTCATGCAAATAGGCATCCTGCCCACATCAGCATCCTGGGTCTCAGTCTGCTTGGAAATGAATCTGACCCCAAAGAATTAACAGCAGCAAAGTCAATGTTCAGAGTACTTATGTAACTGTTCTTTTTACCCAGTTCTTAAAATTTTAATTAAACAAATACTCTTTTAAAAGATGAACACATGGGAATGAAAGAATTCAAAAGATACTGATTTCATGCAGACAGGCTCAGTTGCTCATGGCTTCAGATTCTCCACCTTTAAGTAGGTTTGATAAGGGGCCATGTTTGTTACATCCTGTGTTAAACATAGTATGCATTAAATTGAAGAGGAAATTTAATACCTGCTTCAAGCAGATTGGTAATTTGCTTTTTTTTATGTTTAGACAGATCATTAGCCTAATCCTCAATTTTTGTAATAGTTATAAATTAGAGAAAATTCTTTTGTTAAAGATAAATTATTGGTCACAGAGATATATAGACAAAGGGTGCTTGTTTACTGCAGTTGGATTGCAATATTAAAGCTGACTTAATAGTGTGTTCTTCAGCTCTCTAGAATGTCCTGTGAATAATTCATAGTATCCAATATACCTTTTTTTAATTTGGTATCACCAGGACATTCACTTTATGGACTGAATATGAAAGTGGTTTCTTCATATCTGAAGAATGAATTAACTATGAATGGGAAATGAGCCTTTAAGTTAACTTTCTGCTTTATTTTCCCCTTTATCATCCAGAAGGTGAGGAAATGACAAAGACTTAGTTTTTTTTTTTTTTTCCTTTTGGTCATCATATTTTTTTTTAATCAGAAAAATACAAATATATAGTCTATGTATGATTGATATACTGTGGTATGTAAGGATTCCTTATACTTACTAATTTTTACTTGTCTTTGGTTTTATCCTCCTTTTGTAATTTTACACTCAAGAAAAATACATGTCTGTGATCCAGAATATTTTAATTTCTTCATTTTCACTGTGATTCTTAAATGCCCATGGTGTCCAAAGGGTTCCCCAAGGATGTGTAGTTAAAAAGTTCCTTTTCTTTTCTTCACAGACATTCTTTTCACAGTGTGAAGAAAAGGAGACTTAGGGTTTTTTTTCTCCCTATATAAAAATACTCAAAGTTCTTCATTTGATTATATAATTGTGAAGATGATTAACTTCACACTAACAGCAGAACTTTAATCCCAGTACATGAATAGTACCCTTTGATGTTATTTATGACTATAAAACACCACCCATTCATTTAAATATCATAGGAAAATCAATCGACTCAAGGGAACATGTGAGTTTCCTTCTTGGCCTGATTATAATAGGTATGATATGAATTTAATGAGTTCAAAACAAAACACTAAACATATTTTCTTTATGTAAAGATTTATTCTTTTGTTCTCATGATACAAGTAGATTTTATAAAAGCACTTCCTTATGAAATATTTTTACCCATTAATTTTTTTGGGGGAAAACTTTATTTTAGCCTCCTTTTACATGTATGAAAATCCTAAGAAAATACCTTAGTGACCAAACATAAATAATATTATGGTCAGTCTTCTCTGAAAAATTACTTATTGTTCAACAGTTTAAATTCTAATACTTTCTTTGGGTAAGCTAAATTTATCATTAAAGGTAACTCTCTTGTTTTTAAAGAAAAAAAAAGATACACTGGACAGTAGTGCTTGGAGGCCCAGTAAATGTTAGAAGAGGCCTACTTGAAAAAAAAAAATCTTATGTAAATGAAAAATTTGTTATATACTGTCAATAATTTAAAAAAAGGATATGGAAAAAATCAGAATGCTATTGTTTTAATAGTCAAAGTAAGAAGCAATCATGATATCTTATTGGTTCAATCTAGGAAGAGTAAAAAGAATTAGTATAATCATCAAAATAAAACACAAGTATAAATGACATTGAGACATATATCCCAAGGATAAATGGTGCAGAGAATGGAGTGTGCATGTACAAATCAATTGAAATTTGGAACCTGGCTCCTGTTTGTTCTGTAAGAATTTAGTGTCCTGGTGGAGGCTCAATTTGGCATGAGAATTAGAGATAATCCTTAGAGGTGTCTGTGTGTCTATGTGTATGTCTGTGATATGAGGCAGTGGTCTTTTCCAATATGCTATAAGGTGTTTCTTCAAATCTAACTGATCTGCAAATTTCATTTTCTAGGGCAGTTTTGGAGTCACAGCAAAATAGAGTGGAAAGTACAGAGTTCCCATATATCCCCTGCTCCTGGACAATCTCCTTCACTATCAGTATCTTATCCATTGAAACATGAATGGCCCTGTTCCAATATACATTTAGGAACTTATGAACTTTCATCTGTGAATCCTGAATCAGTAAGTGGTTTGGTTGAAAAAAAGAATAAGATATAATCTTCTAGAGCAGTGACACTTCTAGTTTGTGTTATTCATTGATAACATCTGTTTGAAAGAGCCTGATTGGTAATATTTAAACCAAATCAAAAACCACTTTTCTCTATTGTAAACTGTTTTCCATATGAGTTTTATTTTCAGACAGTGCAAGGTGTTTTGATTTTTTGGTGTGGTGAAAATACAAAACTCTGTTAGTGAAGCTATGTTTTATTTCTGGTTGATGGAGGCCATAGTTAGCTGTCTAGTCACCTGGCTGTGGACTGGCTCATCACCTCCCACCACCAGTGGGGGCTTTCTGCGTGCTTCCAGACATAAACAAAACATGCAGGGAAACAAAGATGTTCCACAAAATAAAAATACTAATAGTAGAGAAATACAGGCATTAAATCAAATGGATATTAAATCAAGTACCTGAAGTTCTTGGTTTATAAAGAGAGCTCAGTATCTAATGCTATCATTGTTTTGTAAAAAACAAACAAACAAAAAAACAAAAACAAAACTGTGTAAGCATTATAATACCTTGTTATTTAAATTTTCATTTTTGTGGGGAGTTATTTTGAGAACTCAAACTTATTGGTGTTTTCAAGCAGGAGAAAGAGTGTTTAAGAAAATGTTCACCCTTAAGCTAATTGAAAATTAAGTCATAAGTTACTGTGAAGTTACTCAAATCAGATTTGTGAATTCTGACATTAATTAAGGCCTTTTATATGTAGCCCTGCTCTTGGGACTAAAGGCAAGGTATCTTACTAGTTCATCATGTATTTAACAAATATATTTTTATTTAATATGTCAGACCCTGTGCTAGGCACATGGACATAGTATTTCCAGTGGACCAGAAAAACAAATTCTGTTCTAATGGGGCTGAAAGGAAACAGCAAATAAATGCATTAACAAAACGACAGGGTAATTTTAGAAAGTGATGAATGTGCTGAGGAATATATAATAGAGCGAAGTGATTGATGGGGACAGGGAAGGAGTCGGGGCTTTTTTATGTGGGGTGAATTGTGGAGTGTAACCACCTGGGATGATCTTGGGATAAGAGAGCTCTAGGCAGACCCAGGAACAGCACAAACCCTCAGTTGAGAGCAAAGCTGCACTCTTGGAGGATCAGCAGAGTGGTCATTGAGCAGAAGACTGTGGTAGGATGCAGACTGAGAAATTGTCAGATTAAGGACTGTAGACCTTATTCCAAATACAATGAGAAGATAGTGCAAGATTTCAATTAGGGGAGAGAAATGATATGAGTTATATTTTTAAATGGCCACCTTGGCTCCTATAGATTTAATAGATTCTAAGGGGAGATCTGAAAGCGATAGAAGCAGAAATGCTAATTGGAAGAAAACTGCACCACTCCTAGAGGGTTGGTCGTGCCTTGAACCTGGCTTGCAGGTGGAGGGAAGTGTACCTGATGCATTTTGGAAATAAACTTGACAGAACTTGAGAAAGAGTAAAGAGCAAAGAGAAATCAAGTACAGCACCCCAAATTTGCAAACTGACAGAATACTGGTTCCATTTGGTGAGCTGTAAATGGCTGTTGGAAGAACAGGTTTGGGTTTAGAAATCGCTAGTTCTGTTGTAGACATGATAAATTGCATCTATATGGAGATTATGAGTTGGAAGTTGGAAAAATGAGTCTGGATTTCAGTGCCCAGGACTAATATTACAGTTTAGATCAGGATTAAGATGTTTTCTGAATATATTTTCATAAATCTTTCTTTTTTAAAGTTTAACATTATTTTCCTAGTTTGGTATCAGAATATTATGGTCTTTGAAATAAAATGACTTAAGTCAAAGTCTTCAACAACAAAGAAGTCATTAGAATTTATATGTCATAAATTCATTGTTAATGTGTTGTTAGAGCAAGGCAGACAGGAATACATTCACTGATGAAACACAAGACATTTCTTAAGGAAAATAAATAGTTGAAAGGAAGTAAAAAATATATAAGGGCAAGAAATTCTTTTGATCCTATTTAGATGGATCTTTTTTAAGCTGACACAAGGATTATTAAATAGCACCTCAAGTTTATAAGAGAGATAAAATGTAGGTCCTACACATTGTCCAGAAAGCTTTTAAATTTGGGTGTTATTGACTCATTGCTACTACCTTGGCCAAACCTGCATTAAGAGAGATGTTTTGTTCCAACTGCCTTCAGTTTCTTAGAATCTTGTCATTTTTCAAAACTTTGAAGAACTCAGTTTATAAGGTATGAATTTAGATCCAAAGCCTGAGAAGAAATAAAATTATATTTACCACAGATTCAATTTCACTGAAATCCGCCCCCTTAAAAAAAAACAAATAAAAAATTAAAAAAAATTATAGCTTCCTTGAATATATATTATTTCCAGTTTAGAAAGCATAATCCTTAAGGGCGGTGACCCAATTCCATCACAGCGTAGCCAGTGTTACTATCAAATGAGTGAGGATGCTCGGATGTTATTTTGATTTTCATTTTTAGGTCATAGAAAATTCCAATCCTCTGGAAAAAGTAAGTTTTACCCTTATGACTTGCTTAGAGTACATTTGGCTTTCTTCCCACTCTATGGAAACGTACTTTTCTAGGCTTCTAAAAGAAGCCAGGTGCAGAAAAGCTAACCAAGGTTTGCCACCCTCAACTTGAGCCTATAGGAAGCATCATAGATTCAGGTTATTGGAAATCAATGCTAATCGGAATTCTTTTTGAAGCAGCAGAAATTCGACCTGGAGCAGCCTTGCAGATATAGCTAGATTTAAGTTTAACAGACCCCCACTGAACTAAATATTGTCTGGAGAGATGGATTTGTGATCAGGCTTACATTTCAAAGGAAGATTCCTATTCCTTGAATTTGTATCATATTTCTGAGTCTGTAGACCTAGAGAACTAATCATTCCTGGTTGATGGGACACAGAAAGCAATAAGATTTGCTTTGCAGCAACATTCAATTGATGTTTTCTGAATCAGTGATGCTCAAATAACAATGCCTGTTCAAAAGATTACATGTGCATATTTGAAAGCATAGTTGACCTGGATTTCTACAATCACAAATAGTAGAAATCCTCAACATCTTTACTGGAAACACATAGAGTCATGAACACATGTGTGCATGTGCAGACACTTCAGGAATTGAGGCGTGCCCAGTGGACATCATGCAGTTCCAAATTCGATAGCCCCCAAAGAAGCTGAATTCATTTTGAAGTCCAAAAACTGCCTTCGCAACTTTTTTAAAACGGGATTTTGAAAGTTAAAGATCCATCAAGCAGTCGCTCATATTACAGACCCTAATGCCTTTAACGTTTTACTTCTGGAATAGTTTTCTGGCATACAGCATCACTTCCTGCTTCTAGCACAATGTATCATTTCTAAACATGCAAATTCCTTGGCTTGCAACAAGGGAGTCCTAGAGAAAGTGAATCCTGATTAAATTTAAAGGCATACTAGTGTCGTGTAATTACTATGAATTATAAAAAAAATGTAGCTGTTTATGTTCCATTTTTATGAGTAAGAGAGTAAAAATGCATAATAATTCTTAGGATTGTTCAAGTACTGTTGAGGGGATGGGTTTATGTTTCAGAATTACACTAAAAGCCATAAATGGCAAGAGAAGTCACCAGAATGACTTCAGATACAACTTAATTGTGAACATGCTTATAGATAAAAACAATTTCTACCAATACCAAGACACTGTATTTTTTACGACCACACATTTACGTTTCCAGCTGTTTACATCCTAAAGTCCACTACAAAGGAGTTTCTTAATTTTATAGACAGTGCTCATTTTTAGAAAATTAAGTCCAATGCTAGCATATGAAATTTTAGAATGTTTGTGTAAAGCATCCTATAAATAGCTACTGTGCTTCCTAAGGGTGGTTCCTCAAAGATTATGGAGGTGATAGGCACTGCGATCACCTGGCTGCTTGTGTTTCACAGCCTTTAGTTCTGAAATGACAACAGGCTATAGGGTTGTAAGCTCCTGTCCATTAATTGTATCTATCCAAGAATGTAATGGAAGCCTGTGTCTTACGTGCCATTGTTCCCCACTCAGGAACCATGTCCTGGAACCTGGTATTTCTTGCTCCAACTTTTTAGTCTGAGGACAATCAATGCAACGATACCAAAATTCTACTAACCTACAGAGGTAAAAGGAATTGTGAAAATCATTTTAGCATTTGCTTTGCTTCATCTGACACGGGCATGAACTTCCTTTCTGTAGCCCTTGTGCTCTTCTTCCCTAGTAACATGGGCTGCTAGCTGTCTGAATGAACAAGACAAAAACCTACGCTTTTACAATTACTCCATGCCCTTTTCTGGGTTCTTACATTCATTCACAGATTTTTATTTAGTAGGGTCTGTGCCAGGTCCAGAAGCTTTCATGGTAATCAAAAGCAGATACTATGTTTGATTTCTTGGAGCTTACCATCTAGTGGATAAAGCAAATATTAATCAACTGATTACTGAAATAAATATGAAGCTGAAAGTGTACCATGAAAATACTCTGCTATGAGAGGATATGATAGAATAAATGGGAATCATCCAAGGCCAGGAAAGGCTTCCCTGAGAAAGTGATGGTTTGAACTGTTTCATGTTCAATGAAAATAGAATAAAACAAGGAAAACATCATGTCCTGCATATTGGTGGTTTTTTTTGTTGTTGTTCTTCTTTTAAAAAATACTTATGTTACAATAGTTTTATATTAATAAGAAAGTTGCAAAGATAGTACAGAGAATGCTCAAATACTCCACCCCTCATTTTCTCTGATAAAATCTTACATCAGTGTGGTATATTTCTCACAACTAATAAACCAATATTGTTAGACTTTTTGAATGTTACCAATTTTTTGTGTGTGAAATGAAACTAGAAGTGGTTTTAATTTGCATTTCCCTGATTAGTAATAAAATAGAGCATCTTTTTCCTCCTGTGTTTGACCTTTTTTTTTTCATATTTATAAAACACTTGCTCATTTTTGGCGTAGACTGACTTTATTCACATTGATTTGTAGGGTTCTTTATATATTCCGAACTCAACGTTCCACTCAATGTATTGGAAATATCATCTCCCAGTTTGGGGCTTGTTTTTATACACTTACTATGCTATTTGTCTTTACTTTTAATAAACAGAAGTTCTTCAATGTATCAAACATCTTTTTTATGCTTTTTATTCTTTGTATAATGCTTTAAAAAATCATCCCAACCCCACATTGCTAAAGATGTCCTGTACAATTGCTTCACAGTTTTTTTTTTATTTACTTTTATCTAATCTAGATGAGATAAATTCCGTCTTGTTCCATCTAGAATTGGTTTTTGTTAATGATACAGAGTGGGGAATTTTTAAAAATTGTTTCTGTATAGATAATGCATTATCCCAGCATTATTAAAAGGTGCGTAATTTACTCCTTGTTCTTCAATATCAGTTTTTTATATATTACACTTCCAAGTTTATTTAGGTCTATTTCTCGTTTTCTATGCCAGTCTCTGGTCCTTTCTCTTTATCTCTGCCAAGATCAGACAGATTTTTTAATCAATTCAGCTTTATAATAATTCTAGAAATCAAGAAGAGGTTGTCTTCCTGATTCTTCTATAATAGAAGTGTTTCCACTATTCTCAGACCTTAGCTTCCTGATATTTGTCTCATTATGAGCTTGAACGCACCCGATCTCGTCTGATCTCGGAAGCTAAGCAGGGTCGGGCCTGGTTAGTACTTGGATGGGAGATAAGTTCAAAAAAATATCATTTTTAATTGGTATTGCATTGATTTCTTAAAATCAATCTGGGGAGTTGTAATGTTTTTAATATATTGAATCTCCCTATTCATAAATTATATATAATGTAATATAATATACAGCACTAATCATATATAATAAAATATATATTTATGTAGGCTTCCTTTCACATATTTTAAAGTAATTTTATAGTACTTACATAAAGGTCTTGGTAACTTTGGGAGACTCATTCCTGATACTTTATATTATGTACTAATATTGTTATTGGTATGTATTTTTAATAACATTTTCTAACTGTGGGTGGTATAAAAAGTGTAATTAAATTTTCATATTGATCTTTTATTTAGCAACAAAGCTAAAACTTTCTTTATGATTAAATAATTTATCTTATGGATTATTTTTAATGTAAGTAATCATAACAGCTATGAATAGTGACAGTATTTTCCTTTCTTTCCAAATTGTTCACCTTGTCTGTACTTTATAGGTCTTATTTCAATTGCTAGGATGTCTAGTATAGTACTGAATGAAAATGATGTTAGCTGTCATCCTAGTCTTCTTCCTGATTTTACAATATTATGTTATTTTATACAATTAATATTTTAAAAGAATATAATTATACCAAAGTATTGATGACTGCAGTTTCTTTCATGTTTGATTTCTATATTAGATCAAGAAATGTTCTTTAGTGTAGCCAGCATTAATCTGATTCAAATGGTAAAACAGTCACATTAATTGTGTTTTTGTGAATATTTTTAAATGTACTATTGTTAGGGCTAAAACAAATACTAATATATGCATTAAAACTACATTTCCACATATATTTATTTAGTTCAATATTTAATTTAAATCAAACATATGAAGAGTCTGTGGTATATATGTTGATATCAAAGTTTTCCCCTATGTAGAAGCTACACATTTAATTAACGCTTGAAAAATCATTGTTATTCCCTTCCTCAGTATGCATTTTGTTCCCATGCATATGCATGTGTGTAGGAGAGAGAGGAAAAGTAATCAGGGAGTGGATTCTGAAGCACATTCACAGAGGCTGGAGTTTGTGGTTTACACTGTTGTTTCCCATTGAAGGAGAGAATGGCAATAGAGATACAATGTAAACTGGATTCCCTTAACCTCACTTTCTTTTTTTAAGATTTTATTTATTTATTTATTTGAGAAAGAGAGAGAGAGAGTGTACGACAAGGGGGTGGGGGAAGGACAGAGGCAGAAGCAGGCTCCCCTCCAGAGCAGGGAGCCTGATGCAGGACTTGATCCCAGGACCCTGAGATCATGATCCGAGCTAAAGGCAGAGGCTGAATGACTGAGCCACCCAGGCACCCCAACCTCACTTCTTCTGACCTTTATCCCCGCATCCTGCTTGCTTTAAAAGTGATTTTTTTTTTTTTTTTGATCAAGGAATGGAAATTGAATTGGGAAGAAAATGTTTCCATATAAGTAACCACTGTTGGCAGGAGCTCAAAGTGAAACCAGTAAAAGAGCTTTAAAAGGCAACATTCTATCCTGTGCCAAATTTTACTTGGATTGTAGAACATTTTGCAGGCTGAAGGCAGCATGATCATAGAATTGACAGTAGTATTTATCCTGCTTTCTCTCTGCTTTATGTAAAGAAAGTTATCTTGTATGTTTGGACATGGGCGTGTGTGTGCACGCCCATGTGTGTGTGCATGTATGTGCACTGTTACTTGTCTCTTTAGCACGCCAGTTCCTGATGCATCAGTTTCCAATCATGCCCAGAAAGGAAAGTGATACTGAAATAATACTATTATGAAAATACTTCCTGGCCACATGGCCTACTCATTTTGATGTGAGTTAAAATGATGTTTAAAATGGCTGACTGTGCAAAGTGCACAGAACAGCCAAGGATAGGCCAAAAAGAAAAAGAAAAACAAAACAAAACACCACACAATTTTGAAATTCAGCTTGTATTAAGTTGTTGGACAAAGAATTACATATGTTCAAACAATTTTTACAGTAAGTGGCTGGTGTTTATATATGGATGCCCCCTCCAAATTCTATCCCATCCATTCAAGAGAAGACAAGATAGGAAAAACAAAAAAGTTGTTCTAATATTCCAAAAAGTATACTCCTTGAGATGTTTGTGTTACATCTACTCTGGAGAAGGACAATGAGCAAAATTTTTTGTTGATCCATTGTATTCCAATAGATTGGGACTAAAAAATACCACAACATTCTTTTGAAATTCAGGTTTATTTTTAGGCTGAGTCTATTGCTTTATAACTAAGGGTTAAATAAAGCAAATCAAATATCTTCTCCCATTCAGTGGATTGCCTTTTTGTTTTGTGGATGCTTTTCTTCACTGTGCAAAAGTGTTTTATTTTGATGTAGTCCCAATAGTTTATTTTTGTTTCCCTTGCCTCAGGAGACATATCTAGAAAAATGTTGCTATGGTCAATGTCAGAGAAATTACTGCCATGTTTTCTAGGATTTTTATGGATTCAGGTCTTACAGTTAGGTCTTTAATCCATTTTGAGTTTATTTTTGTGTATGTTGTAAGAAAGGTCCAGTTTCATTCTTTTACATGTGGCTACCCAGTTTTCCCAATACCATCTATATTAAAGAAACTGTCTTTTCCCCACTGTATATTCTTGCCTTCTTTGTCATAGATTAATTGACCATATAAGCGTGGGTTTATTTCTGGGCTCTTTATTCTGTCCCATGAACAATGAGTCTGTTTTTGTGCCAGTGCCATACTGTTTTGATTGCTACAGCTTTGTAGTATACATTGAAATTTGGGGTTGTGGTCGCTCCAGCTTTGCTTTTCTTTTTCAAGATTGCTTTGGCTATTCATTGTCTTTGGGACACATCTGATCAGTGGTTAATATCCAAAATATACAAAGAACTTATACAACCCAACAGCAAAAAAAAAAAAAAAAAAAATCTTATTAAAACTATGCAGAGGACCAGAATAGACATTTTCCCAAAGACATATGGATGGCCAAGAGACACATGAAAAGATGCTCAACATCACTCATCATCTGGAAAATTCAAATCAAAACCAGAATAAGCTATCACCTTATACCTGTCAGAATGGCTAAAATAAAAAAGACAGGAAACAACAAGTGTTAGCAAGGATATGGTGAAAAAGGAACCCTCATATGCTGTTGGTGGGCATGTAAATTGGTACAGCCACTGCGGAAAACAGTATGGAATTTCGTCATGAAAGTAAAAATAGGAATACCACATGATGCCGTAATTCCACTGGGTATTTATCCAAAGAAAATGAAAACACTGATCAGAAAGGGTAGATGCATCCTTATATTAACTGCAGCATTATTTACAATAACCAAGATATGGAAGCAACTAAGGTGTCCATTGCTAAACAGGTGGATGAGGAAGATGTGGTACACACAGACACACAGACACACAGACATACACACACTGAAGAATATTATACAGCCGTAAAAGTAATTAGATCATGTCACTTACGATAACATGAATGGACTTAGAGGGTAGGTTATGCTAAGTGAAAGAAGTGAGACTGAGAAAAACAAATACCATATGAATTCACTCATATTTGGAATCTAAAAGAACAAATGAATAAACAAACGAAAAGCAGAATCAGACCTATACATAGAGAACAAACTGATTGTTGCCAGTGGGCAGGGAGGTGGGGGTATGAACAAAATGGGTGAAGGGAAGTGGGAGATACAGTCTTCCAGTTATGGAATGGGTAAGTTATGGGAATAAAAAGCACAGAATAAGGAATATAGTCAATGGTATTATAATCACATTGTATGGTGACAGATGATAGCTACGTTTGTGGTGAGCCTAGCATAATGTATAAACTTGTCAAATCACTATGTTGTACACATGAAACTAGTGTAACATTGTGTGTCAACTATACTCAAATAAAAAATTAAAAAATAAAGTAAATCAACAGAATTAAATGATTTTTTTAGAATTTAATGATTTTAATAATAAATTTTATGTTCTCTGTGTCTGGGACATCCTCTCTTTCTTCTATGGGTTTTAAAATCCTACTTATTCTCATGAGCCAACTTTTGTCCCATTGCCTATAAGAATACCACAATCTCCTAATGATCTTACTTTCTTTAAAATACAATGGCTTCAGTATGTGTCTTTTAATATTAATTTCTTTGTGAATATTATTTCCACTTGTGAATATTAATTTCTTTGAGCCTCAGATTCCTCTTTTTTTTAAAAAAAACTTAATAGACATTTTTAGAGCAATTTTAGGTTTACAGAAGTTGAAAATATAGAGAATTTTCATATACTCCTTCCTCCCTCCCACACATTTCCCTATATTATTAATATCTTAGGGTGATATATTTGTCACAATTGATGAGCCAATATCAATCATTATTATTAACTAAAAGTTCATAGTTTACTCTGTGTTTTACAGTTCTATGTTATAGGCATTATGTATTTGATATATACATTATGTTTTGTATCTACTGTTGTAGTATTATATAGAATAGTTTCACTGCCCTAAAAATATTTTCTGCTCCACCGGTTCCTTTCTCCTCCTTCTCCCTGGTAACCACCATTGTATTCTCTGTTTCTATGAGTTTGGCTTTTTTATATTCCACATATAAGTAGGATCATGCAGTATTTGTCTTTCTGTGTCTGGCATATTTCACTTAGCATATTGTACTCCAGCTCCATCCGTGTGTTTTGCAAATGGAAGCATTTCCTTTTTTTTAAGGTTGAATAATATTCTATTTGTGTGTGTGTGTGTGTGTGTGTGTGTGTTTTCCTTTATTAATTCATCCATTGATGATCACTTTGAACACTTAGGTTGTTTCAGTGTCTTGGCTACTGTGAATAATGCTGCAATGAATATGTGAATGCATACATCTCTTTGAGATAGTGAGTTTATTTCCTTTGAATATATACTCAAAGTAGGATTTCTGGATAATATGGTAGTTCTATCTTTAACTTTTTGGAGGAAATTTCATGCTGTTTTTCATAACAGATGTATCAAATCCCACTGACAGTGTATAAGGGTTCCCGTTTCTCCTTATCTTCAACACTTGCTATCTTTTGATAATTTTATAACAGTCATCCTAAGACGTGTGAGGTGATATTTCACTGTGGTTATAATTTGCATTTCCCTGATGATTAATGATAATGAGCATCTTTTCATATACTTCTTGACTGTTTATATGCATTCTTTGGAAAAAAAAATGCCTGCTCAGGTCCTTTGCTTATTTTTTCAATTGGCTTATTTGTTCTTTTGCTATTAAGTTTTATGAGTTCGTTTTATATTTTGAATATTAAGCCCTTATTTATGATTTGCAAATATTTTTCCCATTCTTTTGGTTGCCTTTTTATTTTGTTGATTGTTACTTTTGCTGTGCAGAAACTTTTTAGTTTGATGTAGTTCCACTTGTTTATTTTTGCTTTTGTTGCCTGTGCTTTAATTGTCATTCTAAAATATCATTGTCAAGAGCAATGTCAAAAAAATAAAAATAAATTTAAAAAAAAGAAAAAAAAGAGCAATGTCAAGGAGCTTTTCCCTCAGTATTTTCTTCTACAGTTTCAGATCTCAGGTTTATGTCTTTAATCAATTTTGAGTTGATTTTTGTATATGATGTAAGATAATGGTTTAATTTCATTCTTTTGCATGTGGATATCCAGTTTTCCCAACACCATTTATTGAAAAGATTATCCTTTCCCTATTATATATTTCTGGCATCTCTGTTCAAGATTAATTGGCCATATATGCATGGGTTTATTTCTGGGCTCTCTACTCCATTCCATTGGTCTATATGATTATTTTTATGCTAATATTGTACTGTTTTGATTATTCTAGATTTGTAATACAATTTGAAATCAGGATGTATGATATATCAAGCTACATGCTTTTTGCTCAAGATTTCTTTAGCTAATCAGATTATTTCATGGTTCTGTATGAATTTTGGGATTGTTCTTTCTATATCTGTATAAAATTTGAAGAAGCAGCAACACTTCAAACTCATTTTATGGGGCCAGCATTACCGTTATACCAAAGCTAGACAAAGACAATACAAGAAAAGAAAATTACAGGCCCAATATTCCTGATGAACATAGATTCAAAAATCCTCAACAAAATACTAGCAAACCAAATTCAGCTGCAAAAAATGATCATACATCATGATCAAATGACATTTACCGTGGGATATAAGAATGGTTCGACATAGCAAATCAGTCAATGTGAAACACCGCATTAACAGAATAAAGGGTAAAAATCATCTGAGCATCTCAACAGAGGCAGAAAAAGCATCTGACAAAATTCAACATCCTTTTATGACAAAAATCTCAACAAATTGAATACAAAAGGAATATACCTCAACATGTTAAAGACAGTATGTGACAAGCCCTCAGCTAACATTGAACTTAATAGTAAAAAGTTAAAAGTCTCTTTCTGTATGATCAGAAACAAGACAGAGATGCCCACTTTTATTCAACAGAGTACTGGAAGTCCTAGCCAGAGCAATTAGGCAAGAAAAAGAAATAAAATCCATGCAAATTGGAAAGGAAAAAGTAAAGTTGTCTCTGCAGATGACATAATCTGATATATAGAAAACCCTAAAGACTACACACACACATACAATAAAAACTAATAAATAAATTTAATAAAGTTGCAGGGTACAAAATCAACATACAAAAATTGGTTGTGTATATATACTACAAGGAACTAGCAGAAAAAGAAACCAAGAAAATAATCCAAATTTATAATAGCATCAAAAATAATAAAATACTTAGAAATCAATTTAATCATGGAGGTGAAAGATCTGTATCCTGAAAACTATAAAACATTGATGAAAGAAATTTCAGATACCAATAAATGGAAACATATTTTATGTCCATAGATTGAAAAAATTAATATGGTAAAAATTTCCATGCTAACCAAAGTAATCTACAAACTCAATATAGCCCCTATCAAAATTCCAATGATGTTTTGCACAAAGTATGTTTATCTTTAAAACAAAACAGAAAACTGACAAACTGTTTTCCGAGGTGGCTGTTCCATTTTTGCATTCTCAACAGTAATGAAAGAGACCTCCTGTTGCTCTACTTCCTTGTCATCATTTGATGTTTCACTGTTTTGGATTTTAGTCATTTTAATAGATACGTAGTGATATAACTTTGTTTTAATTTGTAATTCCCTAATGACATGTGATGTTGAACATCTTTTCTTTACTTTACTTGCCATCTGCATATCTTCTTTGATGAAGTATCTGTTCCAATCTCTTGCTTATTTTTAAATTGTATTGTTTACTTATTGTTGAGTTTTAAAAGTTCCTTGTCTATCTTGAATATCAGTTTTTTATCATATATGTGTTTTGCAAAAATTTTCTCCCAATCTTGGCTTGTCCTTTTATTCTCTTAACAGTATCTTTTGCAGAGGAGAACTTTTTGATTTTAATGCTGTTTAACTTACCAATTCCTTTTCATGTATCATGTTTTTCGTGTTGTATCTAATAAGTCATTACCAAACCCAAAGTCAGCTACATTTTCTCCAATATTATCTTTTAGGCATTTTATAGATTTGGGCTTACATTTAGATCTATGGTCCATATCGAGTTAGTTTTTATCAGATATACAGTTTGTGTCAAGGTTTTTGTTTTTTTGTTTTTGTTTTTGCATGTAGATGTCCAGTTGTTCCAGCACCATTTGTTAAAAAGATAATTTTTTCTCCATTAAGTAGCCTTTGTTTTTTTTTTTTCCTCAAAGATAAGGTGACATTGTGTGTATTTGCTTATTTTGGGGTTCTCTATTCTGTTCCACTGGTCTACTTGTCTATACTTTTACCAATTTCACATTGTCTTGATTACTGTAACTTTGTAGTAAGTGTTGAAGTTGGCTGCTGTTAGTCTTCTGATTTATTTTTGTTCACTGTTGTTATCTATTATAGGCCCGTATAATACCAATTTCTCAATAATAATTTGGTGGGATTTAGTTTGAATATATAGATTGGGAAGAACTGATACGTTAACAATATTGAGTCTTTTATCAATGAACATAGTATATCTCTCCACTTATTCAGATTTTCTTTTATTTCTTTCATCATGTTTTTATAGTGTTTCTCCTATAGATCTTGTACATATTTTGTTAGAATTATGCCTAAACATTTTTTGTTTTTGTTGCTCATATAAATGGCATTCTGTTTTGAAGTTTTTAATCCCAATTGTTCATTGCTAATATATAGGAAGGAAATTGACTTTTATTAACCTTATGTACTACAACTTTGCTATAATTGCTTATTAGTGCCAAGAGGTTTTGTTTTGTTTTGTTCCTTGATTCTTTGTGAGAGTTCCTAATATTTTTATTGCCATTTACACTTTGATGAGTAAAATCAGGACTGGAAGGAATTTGATAGAATGAATGGATATTTGTTATTTTTCAAGCAATATTTACAGAGCATCTACTATGTGCCAGATACTATATTTGATTTTGAGGATACAGACATGAACAGGATGAATAAGCATGTACATTTCAGATTCATATACAAGAAATTTAAAAATTAGACTGCAAAGAAGTTTCTGAATTAGGTGTAAGGACCTATGGATGCAAATCGCATCTTAGCACATTCAGGCTACTATAACAAAATACCAGAGACTGGTTATCTTATTTCTTATGGTTCTGGAGGCTGGAGTCCAAGATCAAAGAGATAGCAGATTCTATGTCTAGTGAAGGCTTGAATTCTGGTTCACTGGTAGTGGTTTCTTGCTGTGTCCTCACATGGTGTAAGGGGCAGGGACATCTGTGGGGTCTTTTCTATAAGAACATTAATCCTATTCATGAGGTGAGGGCTCCACCTTCATGACCTAAATACCTCCCAGAGGCTCCACCTCCTAATACTATTATCTTTAGGGGTTAGGATTTCAACATATGAATTTGGGGCGGGGGACACAAACATTCAGACTGTAGCAAAGAGGAGGGTGAGTAAGCCACAGAGGCACGTTGGTGTAGTGATAGCTGAACTGAGACATGAAAGAGTAACTATAGTTAGCCCAGCTCGTGTGGGGGAAGTATGTTGAGGATAGATTAAAGACTTTTCAAATAGTAGAAAGAATAAGACAAAACACAGTTATGAAAGAGAATGTAAGCTTCAGTAACTGGGCTTACTTCAATAGCTCTGGAATTCAGAATTTGAAATGGAAAATAGAGAAGAAGCAAGCAAACTTATGTGAATATAGATGTTAGAAATAGAAATAGGTAATCATGTCATATATAAGACAATAGGGAAAGTTGGGAACAGTGGGGAAATAGATAAAATATTTTGCCTGGTCTAAATGAATTATCACTTTCTTGTATTACTGTATTATATAAAAAAACAAAACAAACCCACAATGTGCTCCATTAGCCACCAGCTTATGCTTATTGAATATAATTACGAGAGGCCTCTCAAGTCATGTTAGAAGTTGGAACTAGAGACATAAGGAAGAAGGTTTCTTATTACCCCTCTCTTCTTTTCTTCAAGTATAAGCTTTCTGCCTATTATGGATATTATAGCAACAACTATATTCTGTAATTTCCCCAATTGTATAGGTGGCCCTGATTTCCATTCATTTCTTATGAATTTAGTTATTTTGTACATTTGCAACACTGACAATAAGTTAACCTCAGATCCATTTAATTATGTCTCAGTCTCACCTGCACTCACTGATGACATTAACTTAAAACCATCACTTCTGACTTTTGTTTCAAGCCTTTTGAGAGACATAACTGAATCAAAAGGGAAATTGTTTTACTAGAGTCAAGTAAGTAATGTAAAAGATTATTCTGATTCTCACACATTCTCAGACACTTATCAGAATATGCAGTGACATGTGAGAATAGATATAAAATACTTAGTCCTACACTAATGCAAGGCAAATGTGCAATATATGTCTGAAAACATTATCATTATTAGTTTTAAGTAGACCTATCCTTCCTTGAAAATTAGAATTCTTAATCATTGCATTTGTAGGGCTTTAAAGTTAGAGACAGTGCATTGGAACACAGATCAACTTCCAACCTGTCTTTACAAAAACATCACCAGACCTGCCTTTTGATCTGCTGGAAAGGGTTTTCTGATATACTGAGTAACACCTTCTGCATCGTGATGACCCACAGAACATCGTCAATATATTCATTTTCTTTTTCTTCTTTTTAATACAGAGGCTATTTTCTAAAATAGATTTTAAATTTTAGATTGACCAGTAAATGTAATTTTCGTTAGAATCTTACTTTAGCATAGAGACTAGTCCTACAATCTCCCCAACTTAAAGTATTTTACATTTGTATAGGTACTGAACATGACACGTTGTTGCTCTTTTTGCTCATAGTTTTAGCTTGAAATCTCATAGAACTCATAATTTCAATTGGTAGCTTCTAAGAGATATTTGTATTTTCACTGACGATAGACTATAACAAATTAATGACATCACCAGAACTATCTACAAATATCAAAGAATATTATTTCTTTTTTTAAAAGATATTATTTCAGTATAAGGGGAACCACAGTTATGCTGGCTTGCATAAATGTAAGATAACAGTCAATGTGTGTGGGGGGGTGTGGGTGTGAGGATATCCTTATAACTCTAATGCCATGTGTCTGTGAGTAAAATCACTGTACCCAGATATTCATGTCAAAGACAGTGCTTTCTTTCTGTAGCTGAGATTTGGTTTGGTTTCCTATTTTACTTACCTATATTAGGATTTTTTTTTTTTGGAGGAAGGAATTGGTATAAAAGTTTACACATATTCTGTTATGTGATTGTATCTTGTTCTAAATGTGCAGTTCTTACACTCTCTCTAACCTTTATGTTTGAAATGCATTGTTGAAAACAGCATTTATTTCTCTTCTTGCCTAATAGGCTTGGGGATTAAAAGCATGCAATTCCAAGTAAAGGATAAGGAGAGAAATGAAGTATTTTGGAGCTGAAGGCTATCATTAACTGAGACACTGCTGAGATTGCAGCAGTTCAACACCATCATGTCAACCAAAAAAAAAAAAAAAAAAAAGGTCCAGGTATTGTGAAAGGAATCAGTCTTTAGAGGGAAGATGAGCAATGTCAGAAAAATCCTGAAAAATGATATAACTATTCTGGTTGATAGTACAAATCATGAATAAATCATGTACTGCAAGGGAAGCATGAAAATAGGCTGGTATCTAGGACATTGGATGCTGAACTCATAGGAAAAATAATATACATGTATTGTCCCTTGCATTGCCCACAGTAGTGAAAGGAACTGATGTATTGAAATTGTTGACTTCTGCTGGACTCTAATAGGAATATCTTGTTTTCTGAAGGCTAGGTTAGTTTATTTGTTCATGTTTTAGAAATTTATTCAGCATGGCTTTAATCAGTGTCTTCCTTTTTATCCCAAAATGATTGTCTAACAACCTCAGGACACCTTCAGATGTCCACAGATCTCTTGTGTGACTTACTCAAACCAAGACTTGCTCTCAGTTAATTATTGAATTTTTTAATACCGACATTCTCTACTTTCTAAATTATTGCATAACCAATTCTAAGGGACAGACTTAATTTCATATGATCCTGAAAGTATCAATTTAAACTTCGTAAGTTTGGAGAAAGAGTGTAGAAAATTCTTCTTAGGATTGTGATTTGCGTTAATCTAAGGCTGGATACTTTTCCTATCCAGTAAGGAGTAAGGCATAGGCAAGAGTCAAATAGGAAAGTGAGATGAAGATGCTGGCCTACTTTCTGTATGCTACAATCAGTGAACACAGTTAGAATTCCTTAATTTTATTTGGAATTAGGTTAATTCCTATTATTGCATAAATTTTGATACTTGTATATATACAAATCTATGTAAACAAGTCCAAATTATGAAATTCTCACACCATCTGTATAAGCATATCTCTGTTGATGTTACTTTCTTGTCTCTACTCTTTTAACTTGAAGCTCTTCTATGCTTTCCCTTGACCCTCTTTTTAAAGCACCTTTATAAAGCCACTAATTGTCAATAGACTGTATGTTCATGTCAAATAAAATGAAGGCAAGGGCTGTAATCATTCCTATGACTACTATAGCTCATTATAATAGAGATGTGAAGATGTAGGGCTTTGTTTTTTGTTTTGTTTTGTTTTGTTTGAGGATGTAGGTTTTTGACATAATAGATGAAAGTTGAATAAATGTGAAGCCTTGGTTTGAAGCCATACCTTCTTTCATTATTTCGTATTCTGACTTGGGAAACCCAAAATTAAGCTTCTGCGTCTTGTTCTTAAACACTCTATTCAGTGTTCTTAATTCAAAGACAAAGAAAACGAAGCCCGTGTGTCTGCTGGATTTGTAGATTCTTTAGATACTAACTTGGAGTTAGGTCAGTGATCATTTTGTAGGAGAGCACGACAACATCAATTTACAATTTGGGGTTGGACCTTCAGTTAATAAATGATCTAAACCAGAAAATCATTAGTAATGTAATGTTATTCTGGAGAAAAACTTTCCTGTGTACACTTGGTGTTACTTTTGAGTTTAAAAAGCAGAATTAGAATTCATCTTTTTTATATCATATATATTAGATTTTAATTCCAGTAGAGTTAATGTACAGTGTTATATTAGCTTCAGGTGTACAATATAGTGATTCAACAATTCTATACATGACTCAGTGCTCATCAGGAAAAGTGTACTCTTCATCCCCTTCATCTATTTCACTCATCCCCACCCCACCTCCCCTCTGGTAACCATCAGTTTGTTCTCTATAGTTAAGAGTCTATTTTTGGTTTGTCTCTTTTTTTTTTTCTTTGTTCATTTGTTTTGTTTCTTAAATTCCACGTATGAGTGAAATCACATGGTATTTGTCTTTCTCTGACTTATTTCACTTAGTATTATCCTCTCTAGATCCATCCATGTTATTGAAAATGGCAAGATGTAATTTTTTATGGCTGAGTAATATTCCTGTGTGTGTGTGTGTGTGTGTGTGTGTGTGTGTGTGTGTGTGTGTATCACATCTTCTTTATTCATTCATCTATCAATGGACACTGGACTGTTTCCATAATTTGGCTATTGTAAATAATGCTGCAATAAACATAGGGGTGCATATATCCTTTATAATTAGTGTTTTCATATTCTTTGGGTAAATACCCAGCAGTGCAATTACTGATCATATGGCAATTCTATTTATAATTTTTTGAAAAACTGTTTTCCACAGTGTACCAGTTTGTATTTCCACTAGCAGTGCACAAGGGTTCCTTTTTCTCTACATTCTCACCAACACTGTGTTTTTGATTTTAGCCATTCTAAAAGGTGTAAGTTGATATCTCATTGTAGTGTTGATTTGCATTGCCCTGATGATGGGCAATGTTGGATATCTTTTCATGTCTTTTGGCCATCTGTATGTCTTCTTTGGAGAAATGTCTCTTCATGTCTTCTGCCCATTTTTAATTGGATTTTTTTTTTTTTTGGTGTTGAGTTATATATTTTCTTTATATATTTTGGATACTAAGCCTTTATCAGATATGTCATTTGCAAATATCTTCTCCCATTCAGTAGGTTGTCATTTAGTTTTGTTAATTGTTTCCTTTGCTGGCGGAAGCTTTTTTATTTTGTTGTAGTCCCAATAGTTTGTTTTTGCTTTCATTTTATCTTTATATGGCCTTCCTTCATGAAGGGATAATAATATAGAATAGAATGAAGTGTCAAACACAGTTTCCATTGTCTATGTATAGAGAACATTTTTAGCAAGCTAGCACTAAACTTAATCATGGAAGACTGAAAGTTTGCCCCCTAACACATCAGGAACAAGACAAGGATGTCCATTATCTCCACTTTTATTTAACGTACTGGAGGTTTTGCCAAGACAATTACACAGGTTAAAAGAGATAAGATTATAGAATAGAATATCAATATAAAATCAGTAATATTTTTATACATTTAAATCAAACAATCCCCAAATATAAACAACAAATAACAAATTTTGTTTCCAATGTGGTACAGTTGGAACTCCCATAAATTGCTGGTGGGGATGAATAATGGTGTGGCCACTTTTCCAACAGTGACAGTTCTTCAGAAGGTGAAACATAGAGTAACCATGTGATTCAGTGATTCTACTCTTAGATATATATATATACCCAAGACAGTTGAAACATTTGTCCAGACAGGCTGCACTCATTCATTTGTGAATGTTTACAGCAGCATTATTTTTAATTACCCAAAGCAAAACAAAACTGGAAACTCTTCAAAGAGGAGCATATGCATACAATGGAATTCTACTCAGTTGTAAAAAGGAATACAGTTATGACATGTTACAGCATGGATGAGCCTTGGAAATTTGTATTTTCCTTGAAAGAAGCCACAAAGGCTACATATTGTTTGATTCCATTTATTTTATATAATTCGATTAGGCAAATCCATAGAGACAGAAAATTAGTAGTTGTTGCCAGGGTTTGGGGGAAGGAGAATATAAAGTGACTGCTAATGTGTATGGGATACCTTTTTGAGTGAAGAATCTGTTCTGAAATTAGATGGTGGTTGAATGCACAATCTGTGAATATTCTAAAAATCACTGAATTGTACACTTTAAAAATGTCAATTTTATAGTATTGAAATTACAGTCCAATAAGGCTATGAAAATGTTAAGAATGAAATTATATCATTATACAGCTCAAGACGTGTAATGGGAAGTACACATTATCACCTATGAAGTACTCTTGACAAATTTGTTTAATCTGAATTTAATCTAACTCTTAGGATTAATTTACCATAGTTTACAGAAAATGTAGAGAACAGAGGAGTAAGTTAAAATACCTCACAAGGAAACAAACAGAAAAATCCAGAATACAGAACATTCTAATAGGCAACTGGTCTGATTTGTTCTTATATTCATTGCCAGGGGGGTGAAACCTGATGGCAAGTATTATAAAGTTCTAGGTTAAAGAACTAGAGACACAATAACCAGATTGCCATGCTTGAACTTTTATTGTTACCTGGTTCAAAAAATAGCCTAAAATATATATTTTGGAAACAAGTAGGAGAATGTGAGTATGAACTGGAAAACATATTGTATTAAAGAATTATTATTATTTTGGGTACTACAATGCTTTGTGGTTCAGTAGGGGGATGACTTTTTTCCTAGGTAGTGCATGCTGAAGTATTTGGGTATGAAGTAATGTGTTATCAGAATTACTTTCCAGTGGTTTAGCAAGATGATTGGATACACGGATAGATGGGTGGGTGGATGGATGTAGAGAGCAATATAGAAACATACACGTAATTGTTGAATCTAGTAGTGGGTATTTGGATTATGGCATAATTCTTTCCAATTTTCAGCATGTTTGAAAACTCTCAAATTTGTAAAGCAAATATAAAGGAAAAAGAAAGATGTTTTAAATTGGCCTTCTTAGTACCAAAACCCAAGACAGAGATTTTTGAGCAAGTGATATATTAAGGAAGTGACCTCATGCAAAATCTATGGGAGAGCGAAGGAAGCAAGATAGGAATATATATTAAAACACACACACACACACACACAAAACAAACAAACAAACAAACAAAAAAAACAAAAAAAACAAACAAACAAAAACTAAGGAAGGATTTTATTTCAGGTGAATTCTATCCTCGACCTGATACTGCCAAGCACTCTGAAGCATAAATTGTAACAGTCATCCCCACCTTGAAGCAGGGGAACAGTGAGTGCATTTTACCCCTCTCACTGGTTATTGGCTGTGGGCTTCCAGGGTTGGGGAGGACCATAATTCTCCAGGCTAATGGGTTCTCTTTGCCCAATGGTACTTCTCAAGGGAAATTTACAGGTGGAAGCTGTTATGAACGGCACCTGCAACAGTTTTTGAATATATTATGCTTCCAGCCAAGGTGTGTATTCCACAGTAAACAATCAAAAAATGGACAAAATATATAAAACTAGGTATTTCATTCATTGAACAACAGGCAGTGGAGAACTGTAATTCCTGAGAGAAGGAAAACCAAGGAAGTGATCACTGCATATGCATGGCCTACTGTATGGAGGCAGTTTCTAGACAGAAGCACAGAGATGGGGGACTCAGAGCTCAAGGGTCTGAATATAGAGACCAAGAATGGAGTTTTAACACTATTAGACATTGTTAATGTAGACTGAACATGCATATACTGAGGATCTCTTATATAGAGTCTGCTATGTGCTGCAAAAACACAAGAGATTTAAAAAAAAAAAAAACCCTCTTTAACCTACATTTTAAAAAAATTACTAGAATATTTGTATTCCCCTTCTCATTAACAGAGGAGAGCTTTAACATCTGCCCACATCCAGATTTCAGTCATTGTTTATATAAACTGCTTTACACTGAGGTCAGTTTAATTAGATTACTGGTTTTATGTTTGTTTTCCTTCCAGAATATATTTTGATGTCCAATCACAGAACTCCCTTCCCGTTCTCCCCTGCTCCATCTGAGAATCTTTTGATTAGAGGTTGTCAAAGCAACTCCCCCAGAGCTAGGAGGTAGAAGATGGAAGGATACAGAAAATAAAGGTTTTCTTCCTTTTAATGAAGTTGAATAGGACTTATTTATTGCCTTTTTAGATGTAGTAATATCAAAGGTGCAGTATCAACACAAAAGACTTTAAGGAGTTTACAGTTGGTGTATACAGTACACAAGTATATAGGAGGATGAGCGATAATAAACTGGCTAGTACAAGAGCATGTACAGTAATGTGCCAACTTGAACAATACCAAAATTATTATATATGGCAAAAATTATATATGGATTAATGTGAGGGGAGCTTGAGAAGACATCCCCATCGAAGACATGGAGCTAGTTCCTTGCAACTACAAAGAAAGCTGAAAATATGGAAAATATGAAAATACCGAATGCGTGTGTGTGTGTGTGTGTGTGTGTGTAAAGGCACAATTGACTCTGTGAAAGTAGTTGCTGAGAAACTGGGAAACAGTGCCTCAAAGCATAAAATATTTTCCATCTTCTGAGAAATATTTAATGATTTCACAGCAACATGAATTTAACTAAAGAGAAAACCTCTACCAATATGAACATAGAAAGATTTGATTTCATAGCTTCTGACTCATCATTGTATTATTTAGAAAACTCTGCCTTTTGGTAATCAAACTGAAAAATGTATAGATTGATACTAATAGACTTAAAGAGTAATGATTTTAAAGTGGCTATTTGCTTTTCCTATAAGAAAGCATGGACCGAGAAAGACAAATACAGTATGATTTCACTCATATGTGGAGTCTAAAAAACAAAACAAACGAATACACAGATGAAAAGCAGAATCATTCCTATAAATACAGAGAACAAACTGATGGTTGCCAGAGGGCATTGGGGCTGGGGCTGGGCCAAATGGGTGAAGGAGAGTGAGAGGTACAGGCTTCCAGTTATGGAGTAAATACAGGGATGAAAGGTACAGCATAGGGAATATAGTTAATGATATTGTGATAGTATTATATGGTGACAGATGGTAGTTATACTTGTGGTGAGCAATAGCATACCATACAGAGATGTTGAATCACTGTGTTGTACGCCTGCACTAATGCACACTAGCGTGTCAATTGTATTCAAATAAATAAAAATTTAAAAAAGAGACTATAGATAATAATGAGTTAATAACATAAATTCTTACTAACATTTCCTGATGAAACACTGCTTTTTACACTTTGAGTAATCATTACTTTTAGTAACCATTCTGCTTGAGAAATTGTAATTTTTCAAAGAGAATCCCCCCTCTTCAAATGATATCACATTATATCCAAGTTAAGATTGGTGTTAAATGTTTGCTGCAACACTCAAAGCTCACATATTGATAAAACAGTATTAATTTCCTATTTCAGCACATCATATAGCATGCATGGATTGCATTATTCAGAACCTGCATGAAGTACGTGACTGAGTAGAATACGGCATTTTTCAATATGGAATTATTAGATCATCTAGTGATAGTGGTTTTTGAAAACAGGGTCTCTGAGGTTAAATGACTTGCATAAAACCAGTCATTAGTAGTCAAGTTAGAGTTCAGATTTAGACCTTGGGACTGAAGGTCTGATCTGCTTCTACTCTGCTCCCCCTTCTTCCCCAAGTAGTTTGGTTGTGGCTGTCCCTAGAATTAATACAAATCTCATTAGATATTTCCCTCTCTCACTCATGAGAAATTAATTTGAGCTACTGGATGGCAGGGACAAATCTCTTGCCTTCCAATAAAAAGAAGGGGAAGTTGATATTACATTTCTGGGCCTGAAAGAAATATAGTAATATATAATAATTATCAAGTTGAAAACAAACAAGGTTCTATTTAAATGATTGAATTTCACTAACCTAGAAAGCTAAAAAATAATTGTTGTCAAGTCCCAAATCCTACAACTTCCCTAAAAATCCTGAATATTTAGATATATATTTACTGCTCAAGTGGAAACAATGTTCTTTTTCTTCATTGATAATGTACAAACTGTTCAAGCCATTATCTGAAAAGGTTAGTTTTAAAGACACTATACATCTTAAGTGGTACACTTCACATTGAATACCTGGAAAATGATTATTTGCAAAAACATAAAAACCAAGTGCATTTGTTGTGATTTAGGGAATACTGTACCTATCCCTGAACAAACTGCTTTTGTAAATATATTTTGACTTATTTGTTTGCTTGTTTGTTTACAAGTTGAGTAAAGTTACATGTGGCACAGGGGCGCCTGGGTGGCTCAGTCGTTAAGTGTCTGCCTTCGGCTCAGGTCATGATGCCAGGGTCCTGGGATCGAGCCCCGCATCAGGCTCCCTGCTCAGCGGGAAGCCTGCTTCTCCCTCTCCCACTCCCCCTGCTTGTGTTTCCTCTCTCGCTGTGTCTCTCTGTCAAATAAATAAATAAAATCTTTAAAAAAAAAAAAAAAAAGTTACATGTGGCACAAACATGTTACATAATTATTTTGATAGCTAAATCACCACTTTAAACATATCTAAAGTCAATAGTAATTAAAACTTGGCTATTCAGGATGCTGTTAATTTCAGAAAGTGTAGGTTTAATTCACTATCAACAAGTTTCATTCATTCATGTCTGAATGAGAACATTTATGAAAAGTACTATTACCTAAGGTTCTAGGTTCTTTGTTACAGAACATATGCATAAACAGGACTTATTTCTTTCTCCATTTTAGAAAATGCAGTTATTTCCAACCTTCCTTTTTGAAGATTTGTTACCTTATATTGTATTTATGTTACCAGTAGGGAAGATGTAGACGCACGTTTAGCTTTGGGGTAGAGTGGTAGGGGTAAGAGTTGGTTCTAAAGGCTCTAACGGGAGTCCTGAGGCTTTCAGCCTTGGTCCATTCACCTTATAGGGTAGATTCAATAAAATATTAGGAGCATACTTATATCAGATTCAAGATAAATGAAACTCTGGCTCAGAAATACACTCCTGATCAAGCATTGCACCTTTTGGTCAGGATTGTTTATTAAGTGTTAAGAACAAGCATGGAGGAGGCAAGTCTTCCGTGTTAAGGACCTACCATGCACACCTGTGAGAGTATATGACTGATTAGATTTAAACGTTAAAGGGAATCCCGAGCCCTGAGCTGGAATTGTTGACCCAGGCTCAGCCCCAAATTCCAAATGACTTGAGCATTAGAAGAGGAACCTAGGATTCAGATCATTCCTGTTGTGATTTTTCAAGATGTGCTAGAGTGTTTCCTATCCTTCATTCTGTCTTATAAGTAAATATATTTTTTTGTTCAGTGTAGCCTATTGTACCTTATCAATGTGATTGTAAACCTGAATCCAGACCATGCTACTAATAAAGCAGAGTTATTATTTCAAGAGGACTAATTTCTTCCTGTGTATGAAAATAATCACCTGATACCTTCTTACCTTATTGAAAATTCTGTTCATACTATGACTCCATGTTGTATTCTCCTCACTTGCCCTTTCCTCAAAACATTCATGTAAAATCATATACACACATGCCCATGCTCTGGAACACGTCTAGATCTTGGAGTCAACTAAAAAAGAATGTATCTGGAATCTTAATGTGTTTTGTCATCAGTGCCTCTGGAAAGAGTAGTGGCTTTCAAACTTCAGTGGTCCTCACACTCAGCAGAAGGGTATTTTCAGCTACGTGGCCACATCTTACCTTATTCAGTGGATTATTACTTAGTGGCTTATGCGTGAGGACAGTGAAGTGCTTTTCTAACAAGCTCTTTCTGTGATTCTGATGAAAAATCTCAAAAATGCCTGATGTTTCCCACAATTGGGAATCACTGCGGAGAAGATGAGGGATCACTGCTTATAACTGTTTGAAAAAACATAGACTATACACACAGCTCCACATACATCTAGCCCTCCAAACCACCTGGTGGCGGTAGGCATTACTAATCATCATTTTATGGATGAGAAACCTGGGGCTCAGGGTACCTAAGTAACTTGCTTGTGATTGCACAGCTAGTTAGTGCTGGAACTAAGTTAAAAAACCAGATCTGCATGGCTCCACACCCATTCTTCAACATTATGATATGCTCTTCCTAGAGAGAGAAACAGATAGTCTCAGTCTCATTATTGACAGAGAAATTCAAAAAAGCGGTACCAGACATAGAACCATATTATTGTTTAGGGACCCAAATGATATCTTAAAATAAGATCGCTCCAGCTGAGATAACTGCAATGAGTTATCACCTCATTTTCACACAAGAAAAGTACATAAAATAATTAAAATAAGATGCACAAGTGGAAAAATATTTTTCCATCAATGCCTTATAAAATTAAGACATGCGTAAACAATTTCAATGCCACACTGTACATAACAGAAATAAGTATTTCGGGGGTGCAGGGAAGAGGAAAAAATCTAAAAAACTACCTGTGGCTGTCAAGGAATGTTTGCCAAAGGAAATACCATTTCAGATGGGTATCCAAGGAAAGGTAGGAATTTGCTCGTTTTAGGAAGGAGGGGAGTCATTCCCTTGCTTATGCAAGAAAGGTAATATGCTCTATTGATACAATTAAGTATAAAAATTGTGCATAATTTGAGGACACATTCACCTTTACAAATCATTTAAATAGCCCTACATTTCTAGGGGCTTCTGTAATTTTTGAACCATGAAATCAAAGTGATTAACAGTTTGCAAGAATTGATTTACATCTCCAAAGTGAGGGAGAGGTTATTTTTCATTTATCAGCTTCCTTCATCAAAATGGACCCTGGCCTTTCAGAGACTACTTCATGGTTTTGTCTTCTCTCCTGCTGATCTATGTTGCCTGATACTGAATTTAAGGAGACTCAAGACAGATTCATTAAATTAGCTGAAGCCCTTTACAAAGCCACATTGGGGGCAATTTATTTTTTCCTGTTTAGCTGGTTGAGAAAAGAAATCCAGGCACAACTCTATAAAATACTGTTTTAATTAGATCCAAAGAGGAATATAGTCTTGGTTTCTTACTCACGTTCCCTAATTATGAAAATTAATTTTAAAAGCCATAGTAACTTTGTTTTATGAAACTGAAAATGATTGTAAAATGATTTTGCATTGTCCATAAGAAAAAATATCACAAGTTAAATAAATTCTTTTATTACTTTTGGTCAGCAGCAGTCTCAAAGCAAAACCAACTCATTTTCAGGAACTCCTCCAATTAAAAAAAAATCAAATAAATTCACATCTCAAAGTGTTACTTTTCAAAGCAAGAAAGGGGAGCCACCTGATGGCTACATAACCAAATGAATTTCTGAAGAAATACAGGAGCATATTTTTGGCAAATACTATAGTTTGGTCTATCTTTTTTCTAGTGTATATTTGTTTTTAATTAAGTATTAGTAACACAAATCAATAATAGACAGATGCAGTGCTAAATTTATAAACATCTCTCACATCTCTTCACATGTCTAAGTAAATTATCCTTGAAATTGTCTTTTCTTAGTGAGATAGGTGAATGACTTCTTTGGCAACTTGTACTTTCTTATTCCAATGAATAACAGAGAAATGTAGATCCATATGCCTGATAAGTTGCAAAAGTAACTAGTTTTATGGTTTCTATATGTAAAATTGACTTAACATTATAATCATGAATTTAGAACATCTTCAGCATATCAGTGCCCTGTGATGGAATAAAAATATTGGCTTTAATACATCTGTATGCACTATAACCAGCCTAATTGAACAAAGTCAGTAACTCTTGCCATTGATTGAAACATCAAGGATGATGTCCAATCAGCATATTACAAAATCTGTACTACATAATGATCACCACAAGTATAGCTACATCCATCACCATATAATTGACCCCTTCACCATTTTTTGCCACACCCAACACCTTTCGCCTCTGATAACCATCAATCTGTTCTCTGTATCTTTGACTTTTGTTTTGTTTTATCTTTTTTCTAAATTCCACATATAGGTGAAAGCATAGTATTTATCTTTCTCTGACTTATTTTATTTAGCATAATATTCTCTAGGTCCATCCACATTTTCTCAAATCACAAGATCCCATTCTTTTTCATGGCTGACTGCTGTTCCATTGTGTATGTATGCCACATCTTTATCCATTCATCCATCAGTGGACACTCAGGTTTTTTCCATATCTTGGCTATTGTAGAAAATGCTGCAATTAACAAATAGTGCATATATCTTTTCAAATTAGTGTTTTCATTTTCTACAGATAAGTTCCCAGAAGTAGTAGCTGGATCATATGGTAGTTCTATTTTTAATTTTTTTTTTTAAAGATTTTATTTATTTATTTGAGACAGAGAGAATGAGAGAGAGAGAGCACATGAGAGGGGGGAGGGTCAGAGGGAGAAGCAGGCTCCCCGCTGAGCAGGGAGCCCGATGCGGGACTCGATCCAGGGACTCCAGGATCATGACCTGAGCCGAAGGCAGTCACTTAACCAACTGAGCCACCCAGGCGCCCTATTTTTAATTTTTTGAGGAACCTCCATACTGTTTTCCATAGTGGTTGCAGCAATTTATATTCCCACCAACAGTACACAGGGGTTCCCTTTTCTCCACAATCTCTCCAACACTTGCTGTTTCTTGTCTTTGGATAATAGCCATCCTAGGAGGTGTGAGGTGATAGCTCACTGTGGTTTTAATTTGCATTTCTCTGATGATTAGTGACGATGAATATCTTTTCATGTGTCTGTTAGCTACCTCTATGTCTTCTTTGGAAAAGTTTCTATTCAGGTCCTCTGCCTATTTTTTAATCAGATTGTTCATTTTTTTGTTATTGAATTGTATGAATTCTTCATATATTTAGGATATTAGCCCTTCCCTGGATATATGATTTGCAAATATCTTCTCCCATTCGGTAGGTTGCCTTTTTATTTTGTTGATGGTTTCCTTTGCTGTGCAGAAGCTTTTTAAAAAATCTATCATCTATCATCTATCTATCTATCTATCTATCTATCTATCTATCTATCTATCATGTATCATCTATCTATATATCTATATTTTTTAAGTTTCTGCTTAAATTCCAGTTAGTTAACATACAGTGTGATAGTTTCAGGTGTTCAGTAGAGTGATTCAATACTTCTGTACATCACCTGTTGCTGTGCAGAAGCTTTTTAGTTTGATATATTCCCATTTGTTTATTTCTGCTTTTGTTGCCATTGCCTTTGGAGTCAGATTGAAAATACTGGATTGCCAAGTGTGATGTCAAGGAGCTTATCATCCATGTTTTCTTCTAGGAGTTTTATAGTTTGTGGTCTTACATTCAAGTCTTAAATCCATTTGAATTAACTTTTGTATGTGGTTTTAGATAGTGGTTGAGTTTCTTTTATTTGCATGTGGCTGTCCAGTTTCCCCAGCACCATTTATTGAAGAGACTGTTCTTTCTCCATTGTATATTCTTGCCTCCTTTGTCATAAATTAATTGACTATATATGTGTATGTTTATTTCTGGGCTTTCTCTTCTGTTTTATTGATCTATATGTTTGTTTTATGTCATTGTCATACTGTTTTGATTATTATAGCTTTGTAGTATAGTTTGAAATCAAGGAGCATGATATCTCCAATTTTGTCCTTGTTTCTCAAAATATTTTTTGGCTATTCAGGGTCTTTTGTGGTTCAGTACAACTTTTAGGATTATTTGGTCTAGTTACATAGAAAATACTATCGGAACTTTGATATCAAATAATGCATTGAATTTGTAGATTGCTTTGGGGTAACATGGACATTTAACAATATTAATGCTTCAATCCATGAGCATGGGATATCTTCCCATTTATTTGTATTTTCTTCAATTTCTTTCACCAATGTCTTAAAGTTTTCAGTACACAGATCTCTCACCTCTTTGGTTAAATATATTTCTAAGTACTTTATTCTTTTTAAAGACATTGTAAATGGGATTATTTTCTTAATTTCTCTTTCTGATGTTTTGTTATTAGTGTGTAAAACCATAACTGATTTGTGTTTATTGATTTTGTATCCTACAACTTTACTGAATTCATTTGTTAGTCCAAAGAACTTATTTATTTATTTATTTATTATTTATTTATTTATTTAGTGGAACCTTTAGAGTTTTTGATATATAGAATTATGTCATCTGCAAAAGTGACAGTTTTACTTATTTTCCTCCAATTTGCATGCCTTTTATTTCTTTTTCTTGTCTAATTACTCTGGCTAGGACTTCTAATACTATGTAGAAGAGAAAAGGCATCCTTGTCTTGTTTTTGATCTCAGAGAAAAATTTTTCAGTTTTTCACCATTGAGTGTGATGTTTGCTGTGGGTTTGTCATAAATGGCCTGTATTATGTAGAGGTATATTTTCTCTATACCCACTTTGTTGAGTATTTTTTTATCATAAGGAATGTTGAACTTTGTCAAATGCATTCTCTGCATCTATTGAGATGATCATATAGTTTTTATCCTTCATTTTGTGAATGTGGTGTATCACATTGACTGATTTGTAGAAGTTGAGCTATCCTTGCATCCCTGAAATAAATCCCACTTGACATGATGTATGATACTTTTAATGTATTGTTGAATTTGGTTTGCTAATATTTTTTTGAGGATTTTTGCACTTAATGTTTATCAGGGATATTGGCCTATAATTTTCTTTTCTTGTGGTATTTTTATCTGGTTTGGATATCAAGGTAATGTTGGCCTCATAAAATGAATTTGGAAGGTTTCCCTCCTCTTCTGTTTTTCAGAAGACTTTGAGAAGGATTGGTATTAATTTTTTGAATGTTTGGTATATCTCACCAGTGAGGTTATCTTGTCCTGAATTTTTGTTTGTTGAGAGGATTTTTTTTAAGACTTTATTTATTTATTTGAGAGAGAAAGAGAGAGTGAGAGAGAGAGCATGAGAATTGAGTGAGGGGCAGAGGGAGAATCAGACTCCCTGCTGAGCAGAGAGCCTGATGTGGGGCTCAGTCCTGGAACTCCAGGATCATGACCTGAGCCGAAGGCAGCCACTTAACCAACTGAGCCACCCAGACACACCCTGTTGAGAGGATTTTGATTACTGATTCAATCTCTGTACTAGTAATCAGATTTTCTATTTCTCCATAATTTAGTCTTGGAAGATTTTATGTTTCTAGGAAGTTACCCATTTCTTCTGTTGTCCATTTTGCTAGTATATAATTGTTCCTGTTTCTTATGATCTTCTGTATTTCTGTGGTATCAGTTGTAATTTTTCTTTCATTTCTGATTTTGTTTATTTGAGTCTTCTGTCTCTCTCTCAATCTCTCTCTCTCTTTCTCGCTCTTTTATTTATTTATTTATTTATTTATTTATTCATTCATTCATTCATTCATTCATTCATTGGCAAGCCTAACTAAAGTTTTATCAAGTTTGTTTATTCTTTCAAAGAACCAGTTCTTTGTTTCATTGATCTTTTCTATTTTTATTTTAGCCTCTATTTCATTTATTTCAGCTTTGGTCTTTATTATTTCATTCCTTCTGCTAACTTTGTTCTTTTCCTATTTCCTTTAAGTGTAAAGTTAGGTTATTTATTTGAGATTTTTTTCTTGCTTCTTGAGGTAGATCTATATCAGAGAATTCATTTTCAATTCATTAGATACTAAACTTCATTTGTGAATGAAGAAATTGAAAGTGTCATATTAAAATATAGATAGATGGTTAGATATATAAAATCACTGAGCTGACCCTTATGATTTTTAAGTATTATTTTGATATTTATATTTGTTTCACTGTTGGGGAGTGAAACATTATCTAATGAATATGGTCTGAGGAGGGATCAATAGTATACCGTAATGACAAAAATTTAAGTTTCTACCTTATCTTTTTTATATTATTAGAAAGGAGCAATGACCAAAAACAGTTCTTAAAAGTGGTCTTCTTAATCTTTTGCAGTTCATCACATCGATAAAATCTCCTCTAGGATTTAATATATTATTTTATCTTTGTGGATTAAATTTGCCTTGATATGTCTCCATTTTTCCATCTTGTGTTATTGCCTTACCACTTGTAGCTCAGGGGGCATTATCTTCATGAGGAGAGTTTACCTCAGTATCACTGGAAAGTTGTGGAACTTAATTCAGGCAAGATGAGAAATAGGCTCCATAATTATGTATTAAATTCTGATATTTCTCACACAGAATAACTTCCCAAGTATTCATAATTATGATATTCTTATTATTGCTATTGGCTATAACAGACTATCAGATATATGAACTCAATGAAAGCAATCATAGCTGTTTCTTTCCTGAAGTGTACATACAGGTTAAAAATGATTTATTTTTCTCATACAATAAAGTTGTGATAAAGCTCAATCCAAGACCTTCTGTCCACACATTTTAGGTAATTTTCTTCTACCCAAATAATTTACTATTCATGTCAGAAAGTTAAAGTTACCAGTTTATATATATATAAACACTCAGACACACACACTTTGCATAAGCCAAAAAGGAATTAAGTAATTAAGTAATATTTTCTTTACAAATCAAAATAAATGTCATAAACCAGCCTGTGAAAGTAATTAAAATCAGAACCAACACAGACCTTTCCCCCCTCCCCCCATTCTAAGAAATTTCCACTGAACACTAGGCATATCTGTCTATGGTAAGATATGTTTCTATATCTACAGAGAATATTTTAAACAATCGTTTATAGGCATTCTACCAGAAAATGGCAATGATGCCATTGATCTAGTGAAAAGCATTTCATCTAATTTTCATAAATTCTTATCCATTTATTTATGTAGTAATAATCTAATGATATAAATATAGCCAAGTATAAATCATTTAATTTTTAGATTTACCTTGACAAAAAAGGAAGCAATATGTTTTGACATTTGCAAACACTTCCCTTTAGAACTAGAATTTTGTGGGTAAAGTTAGCAAGAGATAGAATCTTATTTTTTTTCTGAGTTATAATTCCATATAAAATAAATGTATAAATTTGAAACAGTAAGAGGCTGGAACTTTTGGAATGTCTCAATGCCACTACTCTGTTTGAGGACACATGAGCTACTTTAAAAGCATTTCTTATTCAATTTCAGAAAGATAACATCTGAGGAAATACGTATGTTTTCACCTATTTTCCTTATGCTAAGTGTATAAGAGAACAAATAGCCAATGTGAGCTCTTATGTGCTCAATATTCATAATTAATTTAAGATGCATTTTAACTTTGAGAAATAAAAAAAAAGATGGGTACACCTCCAATATATTATTTAACCATTTAAGTAGCATGCGTTTCCAATGCTAAAGAGAAGGCCGTGGAAATTCAACACTAGTATATTATTTATGCTTAAGTATTAATTGCTTGGGGATATAAAATGCCATTATTTATCTTTACAGTAGCTAACTGAAGTGGAAAATGGAGATAAATCCCACAAGCAGAATTCACATTTGCTTCAATTATGTGGATACTTCAGACGAAAATAACTTTTATGTTATAATTACTAAACCCTTCAACTTTATATCTTGATACAACTTTAATACGGCAGTTCCAATGCTACGGACTTTTTGTTTGTTTTTTTCTTAGCACAATATGTTTCATTTTATGGGGATGTATGTTGTAAAATTAAGTCTGGAAATCTTAGTTATCAAAGGTATTGAAAGAAATAGGGTAATAGTTTCAAAGTTATAACAAGAAGGTATAAACCAGTGGTGACATATACAAATAAACATATTAAAGACCGTCTTTTAAAAATGGACTCTTTTAAAGGTCATCGTTTAATGCATCTAATACAACCAGATCGAATTTTGGAAGTAAACATCAGCAGTTACTTGGCAGAACATGTGGTTTAAAGATTTCTTACACAAGGCAACAATGTTGCACAGCTTTACAAGGGCATAAATATAATTTAACACACAGTGATATAAACCTTAACTTGATTTGTGACTGCTGACAGTGTCTAAACAGAAGAAATAAAGGCAACAAGGTTTCCCCAGTGGTTGGAATGCTTAGTGTTTATACTGTGTGCATTTTTTTTTTTTTTTTACCTGTATCATAAAGAAGGTTTTCCTCCATTACTTCCAATTTTCTCTGCATCATATTTCAAGGGCATTAATATTTGAGGCATATTTTTGCTAATTCTCTTTTTCCATAGTTGGCTCTATTTGGGATAAAGAATACATTTTTCTCCCAAATCTTGGGAGACTAGTTTATGTTGATGTCCAGTGTTCTTACATAAAATAAGACAAATGGATTAGCGTTGCTGTTCTTTCTCATTTAGAACTTTAAAAATTGAGAGACTGTTTAAAAACAAAATTGTCACAAATAACTGAATATATATTTGAATATTAAGTATTCATTCCATAAGTGTGTCTCAATTAATGGACTGCAGTACCCAATAAATGTTAGTATATCAATTAGGTCACCAAAGAGAATTGCATTATTAACATTCATTAACTTTGTAACAGATAACTTAATTGTACAAATAACCCAAAGCTATGTAATTAGAATGTGATTATATTCCCATTTCTTTATGACAAAATGAACTTAGAGTTCAAGCAACTGATGCAAGTATAAAGGAAAATGTGAAATGAGGTTATAAATCAACTAGTAAATACTTATTCTCCTTTGCTACTAAGTATAAAGGGATGCTTTAATTCTCTGTGTTTTATAACAATTTCCTAGTAAATGACTTTGTGGAATTGAGCCCAATAATAGTCCCTCTTTTCTCATTACAGTCAAAATGTTCTTTCTTTTTTCATCATTTGGAACTGCTGGAATGTTGGAACTGCTTCCTTGTTGCTTTAGTTGTGTTTATATTCATAGGCTAAAATAAGTAAAATTTAAGCCTGAGTATGTATTACCTCCTTTTTTCAACCTTTATTAGAAATCTTCATTTCCTGGGGGAGAGAGAAGTAATCATTTCTGAAGGACTAATTAGCCTTAAGTCCTTCCTTGGACAAAGAAATGTTAAAGATATCAACATTTGATAAAGACTGATGAAAGCTTAACTCTCAGAAGTACTTGTGCTCAAGTAGTGGTCTACACCTGCACTTAACGTTATGGAAAGGGGCATCTATAGCAACAAAGCCAGGTTAGTGGGAATACAATAATTGGTTTTCTCTTTCTCTCTTGCTGTATTTAGCTAATGTGGCAAATAATTTTTTTCTACTTCATGTGATGCAGAATTGAGAATTTTGTATACTTAAATTTGAGTAAAGAACTAGTTTGACAAATAAATTGAAGTAAAATAAATATATCTTAACCTAGAATTATTGAATATAATACAATAAGAAGTAATGAGTAAAACGTTCTGACTCCTAAATCATGGAGTGAGAGGAGCACAGATTGGTAGTACCATCTGATTCCTAACAGATCATATCGTGTGTGTGTATTTAGATGTGTAATTGTTTTTCAGAAATGACTTCACAGTATACAGAAAGAGTGTGAGCAGTGTATGGAAAGAAATCATTACGTGTGTGTATATGTGTGTGTGTATATGTTGTCCTCCATCACTTGTCTTTTGCCGTCCAAAACTTTGCTTAAAATAGTTGAACTTACCTCTCTTTCTGATACTCGTTTGAGTATATTTTACATTTTAAATCTACCTGGAGAGTCAGCCTGACTTTTATGCCTATCCCACAGGTCTGCCTAAGATGAGGTAGTGTGTACCTGAGTCTCCAATATGCCTGACCCCAGGCTACCGTTAATCATTTCTCCTTTTCTTTAAACATATTTTGCCATGTATTTGGTTCATTCATGTCATGTTTATTCATTTTTAACAAAGAGCTGGATGTTTGGAAAGGCTATGAAGATATATGTGTTTTAACTCTCTCTAGAAGCTCCAGAGACAGAAACTCTAAAGGTTTGAAAATGTAATTTTAGCCCTAATGTTAGGTGAAGTTATTTAGAGTATTTTACTATAGTAACAGATCTACTTTTTTTTTTTTACAATTTTAACATTTTAAGTGAAAAATAGTATATACACAAAGAAGCACACATGCTATGAGTGTGCAAATTAAATTTTTGCAAACTGAACCCAATAGTTTAACCATATGTAAATCGAGAATTAAAACATTATCAACATCCCAGAAGCCCTTTCTATTCACTAGTGACTCAAGGATAGCCATAATTCTGACCTCTAACAGTATAGATATTTTTTGCCAGCTTTTTCTTCTTTATATAAATCGTATCACAGATACTTTTATCAGTGGCTTCTTTTACTCCGTACTATATGAGGCCCATCTAAATGTTTGCAAGTAGTTGTAATCCTTCCTTCTCTTTGTTAAATAGTATGTCATTATGTTAATAAACCATCGTTTATATATCTACTATGTTGCTGATGAATATCTGGGTGACTATTGTGAATTGTATATTTTTTTTAAATTAGTGTATACATTCCTCTTGGGTACATACCTATGAGTAGACTTATGTTATATACTGTTTAGATGTTTAATTGTTTTTCAGAAATGACTTCACAGTAGACAGAAAGAGTGTGAGCAGTGTATGGAAATCGTTGTTAACTCCAGATATATGCTAAAACTTGGTATTTTCTGTCGTTTGCATTTTAGCCATTCTGGTGTTTGTAGTAGGCATTGTGACTTTAATTTGCATTTCCCATATGACAAATGAGGTTGAGCACATTTTCATGTCAGTGTTCCCTGATATTTGAATAAATCAGTACACCAAATCAACTTAGAGGGCTTGTCCTGGCTACTTGTTTTTGGAAAACTTATTTCCTAAGATTTTTGAACTATTCTAATTCACTTCAAAAGCTATTAAAATCCTAACCTGTTCATGTTGATTGCATCCATGTCCAAAGATTTTGGCAAGGTTTAGTCTGCAGACATTTTATCTTTTAAATTGAAAGATTTTCTATTAAAGCAATTCTTATTGCATTTTAGCACTTTTTGGTAACATAAATACATCAATTATAAGCAGGGTCCATGGGTCCTACAGGTTACCTCTGGTGGGCCCTGGCAGACCCTGTGACAGGGCAAATGGGTGTTCTGTGATGGATGGTCACATGAAGTCTCACATGATATCTGAAAACTGATGGATAAAACATATGGTAGTAATAATGGTAGTCTTAAAAAACAAATAAAAGCATTGCAGATTGAAAACAAACAGGGGTGCCTGGGTGGCTCAGTCAGTTAAGCGTTTGACTCTTCATTTTGACTCAGGTTGTGAGGTTGAGCCCCACGTGGGGCTCCGTGCTGGGCAAGAAGCCTGCTTAGGATTCTCTCTCTCCCTCTCCCACTACCCCCCCCCCCAACTTGAGCTCTCTCTCTCTCTCTCAAAACAAAAACAAAAACAAAAATCAAAGAAAACACTTCAAAAGTTCAAAAGTTTATTTCAATAAAGAAAGAATAACTGAGTATTTCAATGTGAAGTATTACTTGTCTCATTATTATGTCTAGTACTCTTCAATAGAGTAACAGCATGACCTTAAGATCTATTGAATGCAGAATCAAAATTATAAAAGGCTATCAAATCTCTATTCATTGATGATAAAAATACAATGTGCCTTTTAAGTGGATTTTTTTTTTTTTTTTGCACTTGAATGGCAATTAAGGACTACCTCTTGGCAGGTAAAAGACAGCAGGTCTACTTATTTTCATGGAATGTATAACCATTACTTTCTGTTCTAAATTCCATGGTGTTTGAGTCTGTGCAGAAAATGAAACAAACACAGACCTTTATTTATTTACTAGAATTTATTTAAATAAAATCATAAGTTATTTGAAAGCTTCAGAATGGAGAAATGGCTTGAGGAGTCCATTAATTTCATAGTGATATATTTGTTTCATTTAGGGTTTTCTGCTTCTAGTTTGTGTTTGTTGAGGACAAACAACAACCCACCAGTTTTTCATTACAAGGGAAACCATCATTGCTTCTTTTTCTTCTATTTCTTAATTTTCAAATTTATTTACTTTCATGGTCAGTGGAGCCCAATTGTAGGTGATACAAAGGCTTTTACAGGTATTTTTAAAAAATATTTTGTTCATTGTTTTTATTTCCACGATATTATCCTATTTCAGTTCATTAATTTTCATACTGATTTACTAAAACACTTTACTACCTCAAACCCTGTTTCCAGTTTTCCCGGCTACTAATGTGTTTGCTGCATTGCTTTTAAATGGCTATATTGTGTTTTTGTCAATTTAGTTTGAACCATTGAGTCAGAGAGATGTGTCATAAGTATGGTGCACAAACATCTTAATCCTACTTTAACAAGCACACCTTGTGGTTGGTTACTTTATTGGAAGTAGTTTTGGGGAAGCTGGAATTTGTGTGGCATGCTTACAAAAGGTATAAAAATCATTAAAGTCAACCCCACTGGGAGTAGCCCATTAAGTCTAGAGTACTTTGGTTTTGCCTAATTTCCTTTCACATAAGCTCCTGCTCCTCAATCTATGAGTTTTGCCAGTTTTGCCAGAAGAATGACTTCTCCGTTTGGGAGCATTTCTTTAATTCAGGACTTTTTTGTTTTGGTTTGGTTTTTGTTTTGTTTTGCTTTTTCAGGAGTATTCATTAGGAGAAAGGGATTCTTTCTAACTTAAATTTATTACTAAGCACCGTCTGTCATTGACAGGGATGGAGAAAAACAGCACCTTCACCTTGTCACCCCATTCCCTACCTGCTTACAAATAATTGAGACTCTTGATACGCACCAAAAACCTGGCTTTTGTGAAATTATCACATTCATTCACATAAGCAGCAACATGGGTTTGGCTTCCTGAAAAACAAGTCTGAGCACATGTTAGTGACCTCAGAAAATTTCAAGACTTGTTTTCTAAGCCTGCATTCAAGAGAATCTCCTCTATTTAGAGTGTGTTCCAATATCATCTATAATGATTCCTTCTCACATGCTAAGTAAGCTTCAACCAGATAAGCCCTCTCACCATGTCTTGAGTATCCTTTCTGTTTTTGTGCCTCCAAATCTCTGCTCCAATTTGATTTTGGCTTCAAGTATCTTTCCCCTCACCTTCTCCACTTACCCAAATTCTGTCTCTTTCGACTTTAGATGAACTGACATCTTGTTGAAGTGTGCATCAGTCTTCCCAGCTTCAAGGGCTATCCTCTTTGAATTCCTTAAGCACATTTTCCCCACCACATCATACTTTATATGTTCTCATAGAAGATTTGATTACAAGTCTTGACCACGTGCACATTCCTTAGCATGGTTTTTAGCACATAGTGAAATTCAATAAATATCACAGTACATTGTTTCTTAAGACTTTTTTTTCACATTATGACATCTCTGAAATGTGGGTCATTACTTTGCAATCAATGGCATCTTGCAATCAATGGCGTCTTACAATCACAGGAGCTAAGAGATAGGTGCTAGCCAGTTGTCCTTGCTTGTGCATGTGAGAACTTGGTCAAACCTGGTGGTATTTTCATCACTTTAATAAAGTTGTGTGCATTGTTGTCACTTTATATGTTGATTTTATTGCCATTTAAATCTTCCAAAGATTACAATATGTTTTGCCACTGAAACAAAAATTTATTGTGCTCACAGAAAGGGAAAGAAAGAGAGCAGTGGGGCATCACATCGATAATCATGACACAAGTAGTCTTCACAGGGAAAATGACAGCTATTCCATATTGTCTTGCAAAACCACATCCAAATGCTGTATGGCAATCAAGAAAGGAAAATACACACAGCAGATAATGTCTAACTATCAATATACATGTAGAGTGATTGCCAGTCCCATGCCATGGAATACAAACTGAATGCAGTTAAAAATTGCAAAATTCTTTGGAATAGATGAAAGAAAACTCAGTGTAATGAGAGGAGTGTATAACTGATTCATGTATTACACAGGATTACTCTTAACATACACCAGATTTGAATTCACAAGTTTTTTTTCTTTATTAATGATTCATAAAATAATGACATAATTTATGGCTTATGAAAGTCAAACGTGAAGGAGTTTATGCTAAAAGATTGAAAGAAGAGATGAAGGGGTAAATGATAAAATCTCTTCTTGATGATGAAATTCTGAAATTATATGTATAATATCTTCACACGGAAAACAAACTGTTCTTTTGTGATCTAGTCACACACATACAGTAACACACACATACACACTTACATATACTCACATGTATGTGTGTACATGCACGTGAAATATGAGTGTGGATATATTTTGTCTATCCTAGATTGTGCTTTTGCTTTACAACATGAAATAGAGATGAGCAATTTTTCTTTTTAATGGGAACATTTAGAAATCAGATGTCCCTCTGTGAAATATGTCTTTCTTTATAGTTGCCCAATACATAGAAAAAGTAATTACTTCCCAAATTCCAGTTCAATGTGTTATCCAAATACCTGATAATACAAAACACTACTGGTAACGCTCACAATCACAATTAAATGCTCTTCACAAAGAAATAAAGAACATAAAATGAAATTTACAAGCACATGTTTATTTGACGTATTTACAATACAATATATTTGTTGAGGGGTAACTGTGTTTAAATGGGCCACTTTAACAGATAAACCAGATGCAGCTTTACCCTAGACCTGCAGCCCCACTGAGAGTTTCCTGATTGTGTTCCCTTTCTACTTGCATTTTTTTAGAGATTAAACTTTCTCAGATTCCTTTCCCCCATTTAATGCTGATATTTATCTATTTTCCCTCTAAATTTAGTATTATCTTCAAATTTGTGGGGAAGCAATGACTCATGTATCACTTTATAGTTGCAACCAAACCAAAATTCTTTGAAGATGTCGCTCTTAAGATAACCTCTTGACATTGCACTAAAATTTAGTTTAATGAATGAGATAAAAAATAAAACACTAAAATGTGAATAGTTTCAGAAAAATAAAAGCTAAATATCTCTGCATTTGAAATTAGGAGAAATATCAGGTAGGAGGGAGAGAGGAAGGAGAAAAGAGAAATTACCAGTTTACCTGGTGGGTGCCTTAAAGACATTTAAGAACAGAAGTGTCTAATAAAGACTTGATTATGCTTCTGCAGAGTGTCCCCTGCCCCATAAGTGCTCAGTCTTCCTTCCCAGGCCCCATACTTCCATTTCCCACTTACGTCACACTCCATCTCAGCTGCCTCGATGATCCTCAATAAATACTGGGGCAGAGAATTATCGTCAGAGAAAACGGAAAGGTCTGAAAATAGAGGGATATGACTAGTTTCATATCTGGGTCTAAGATGAGGGACTTTACATGCAAGAAAATAGAGAATCAATAAGCTAACCTGATTCTGTAGCAGTAGAAAGAGAGCTTCAGAAGGCATGATGAGAATGTTAAGTCCATCTGCAGAAATCTTAAGAGTAGGCGCTGAAACTTTTACTTGGTGTAGAATTCCAGTGGTTCAAGATGATGAGGCCAATAGATGGGGGCTGAACTTATTAGGATCTTAAAGACAAAGAAACAGCAAAAGACATCTTGGTTATATTTGCATGACAAGTGCAAGATCAGGCTGACCTGGCCTAGCTACACCACCAATTTGTCCTTGCCTATGTACTAGTCGCCTTAGAAGATTGTTCCTGGAGAGATTAAGTAGGCCAATTACATAACATGACCAAAATGCTGATGACTTCTTCTGATAACTTGCAGTACAAGATTAATATTTGGATTATAGGCAATAATTGAAGACAGCATTAAAATTATAATCCTTTCTCTATTTCTGAAAATCTTGACTGAATATCTGTCTTGCTTTTAGCTGATTTGGGTGGTACCTGATTTAAGGATCATAAGTATGCAGTTTTCACATTAAGGATTCGATACCAATAAAATCCAAACCATCCCCATTTTTAATCATAAATTATCTTCTCTCTTTTCAATCTTGTCACTTTCTGCTTTGCTGCAAACTTCAAATATTTAAGGAATAAACTTTAATTTTATTTCATAAGTTTTCTATGGTTTTGATTTTTAAATATAGGGAAGAGAAACAATCTCTGTTTGGTCCTAATTAAACATGTGTCAGTGTAAAGGCATTTTTAGGGTGCAGTGAAAAACGTCCAATGAGATTGACATGTTAAAATGAATGAATTCTCTCCATGGAAGCAATTTATTCAGAATATCTTAATTGATTTAAGATTGAATGACAGGATGGAGGAGCATCTGCTTGCTGGTGACTCAGAGGTTAATTTTAGAGTTCCATTATTCATGTAATCTCTCGGCATCCTCATGTAACTTTGTCATAATTCTTGTGTTTGACTTCATATATGAAATTAGTGTCTTTGTTGGTAGGTGAAGAGCAGATGGCAAATTTTCCATTGTCCCCGTAGTCCTTTGACTAATTTAGACTTAGTATGCAGTAACTTATTTTCTAGTCTTTGAAAAATTGAATTAATTGAGCAATTGGCCTTTTGCAGAATTCAGTGCTATTTTAAGTAACCTCTTTCTGATTTTAAAACCAAATTCTTATTAAAAATTAAAGATGAACACTATTCATAGGAAACTATTAATATTATTTGGAATGAAATTTAATGTCATGAGATTTCATTAAGGAGCCGATTTACATGTTCTGGTTTCTTTTAAATACTACATAGTCAGACTTAAATGTGTTTGCATATTTCCTTCCCAAAGTAATGTCTGACTCTTTCCAAATGGCCATGAGTTAACCTCATTTACTCCTTTGTGTTTATTATATACATACATACTCGATTGTAGCTTATTCTGCAGTCATCCCTGTAAGCATGTTGAGGTTCTGTGTTTTTTCCTTCTTTCCTCTGTATGTAGGTTAGGATAATTATAGTTTGATCAAAGGGAAAGTCATATGAGAACTAGCGATACACTGCAGTGCGGAAACGTGCAAAGTGTTGGCACTTTTCATTAGACCAAATTTTGAACTGGGGAACCAAAAAGTATAAAATAGTTCTTTTTCTCTGTGGAAGACGTAACAGGTTATTACCTAAATTAGCAGCAAATGTAATATTTTAATAGCTCTGATATATTTTCTTCATGATAACTTATCAGCATGTTGTTGCAATTTAGGCTGAAAAATAAATAGTCATGAAACTCATGATTGGAAAGAGAGAAGATGTTATTAAGAATACATTGAAATGGGGTGTGTAATTATATCCAGGTAGTGTTATTGTGATGTGAATATAAGAGTAGAAAAATAAGTCTGGAAACTCAATATACATTTTAAAAAGAGAACTCTATGTTAACATGTTGATTTAAAAGGTGATAACAAACATGTCTGCGTGGACGTAATGAGAGAAAAAACAAGATATAAAAACATATAATACTTAGAAATAGTATATTTAGTGTCCCAGTTCAATGTGAAAAATTTTCATCAGTTTTCTACATAATTTAACATAGGGAAGTTTTGTCTTAAATGCTCTTTAGCTTTGCCTTCCTTAAATAATTACTTCAGTGGAGAAGTATTATATAGTATATACACAAAAAATAAGGTAATAAAGCCAATAGTACTGAAATCATTATACTCTTATTTGTAATGTATTTTCAGTTTGCAAATTGGGTATACAGAATCCACATATATAGAGCATTGTCTGTCCCTGGCATACCATGTAAAAATATTTTAATTTTATTTGCACATATAAAGACTCCTTAAAAGATATTTACTTAACCCTTTTGATTGATTTTTAAATATGTGACTGTCCTCTAATAACATATGGATACATTAATTAATTTTTCAGAAATTTAAGATAATTCAATGTGCTTATTTCAGTTTGGAAACTTTTAAATGTATAGCACTTTTACTTATTAATAAATTATCTGATCAGTTTAATATTTCTTGAATAGCAGTAATATGGTTTTAATGAAATAAATTATACTTAGGATTCAGATTATATACCAAAAGAGAAATCAGCAAATAGACGTTTTCAATCATATATATCCATAGACAACTTTTCTATTGTTAGGAAAGATAAAATAAGAATATTTTCATAGATTCAGACATTAAATTTTGTTTCTATAACCCTGTCAGCAACTACTGTCAATTAGCCTTTAGCATTTTTTTAATGAGGTAAAATACAAATAAAATTTAACATTCTAATGTGAACAATTCAGTGACATTTATTGCACTCACAATATTGTGCAACTACCACTTCTATCTGATTTCAAAACATTTCATCATTCCTAAAGAGAAACCTTCCACCCATTAAGTATTGTTCCCCATTCTTCCCTCCCCCCAGGCCCTGGCAACCACCAGCCTGCCTTCCGTCTGTGTGGATTGACCAGCTCTGAGTATTTCACGGATAGTTCAGTGGTTCCTCAAAAAGTTAAACACAGAATTACTTATGTAACCCACTGATTCCATTCCTAGGTATACACTGAAAACAGATATTCAAGCCAGTACTTAAACATGTTCACAGCAGCACTATTCATAATAACTAAGAGATGGGGACAACCCAAATGTTTGCCAATGAATGAACAGTAAGTCAACTGTGAGATCACCACACAATGGGATACTGATACATGGGACAATGAAAACATGCTAAGTGAAAGAAGCTAGCCATAAAAGGTTACAGTAGCACATGGATTTTTCTTATACACCACTTTAACAACACTTAACATGAGTTCTAACCTCTTAACAAATGTTTAAGTGCACACAATACAGTATTGTTTACCTATAGGCATAATGTTGTACAGCACATTTCTAGAACTTAATCATATTGCATAACTGAAAGCCTACGCTATGACATCTGTTGAAGTAAAGATCAAGTTTATGTGAATATCTAATAATTTTAATCATCCGTGAGGTTATGGTCTAACAAAAATAAAAACTGAAAAGGAGTTGTCAAGATTGTGGCAACTGCCTTCAGAATTAGGAATCAAAAGATGAAACATAAATTTTGTGCCAAGAAAAGAGAATAAGCAGTGATATTTTTAAACACTTGCTGTACTTAATTAAATATTATATCATCCACATCATAGGTTTTAAGAAATGTTTTTGAGACCCTGCTATGTATGCAATACTGATATCTCATAGAATTAAGCTAAAAATCTATATTCCACAGAGCCAAATACACTACATCATTCTTGTTTGTTGTCTCATCTGTAAATTGAATTAAATTGGTTAATTTAGTTTTTAAAAACTAAATTGGTTAAAAACCTGAATATGTAAAGTGCTTACAACAATACTAGGTACTTATGTCAATATATATTAGTTGTTATTGTTACTTTAGTATTATTATTATAGATAATTTTAAAAATTTTTAAAGAACATATTATATTCAAATAGCAACTAATTCTTTATGCTCTATTTATATTTTTGGCACCTCGTGCTTTTACATTCACTTTCTTTTGTTCCTCACAATACCACTTTATGATAGGTATGAGATTTATTCTCCTTTATAGGGAAAAACCCGCATTTGGAGATTTATAGGGCTAACCCATGGCTACCCAGCTGGTAAGCCAAACACCTGGGACTTTAACCCCAACCACTGGGGCGATGAATAAGTTCATTAAGTAGGACAATGGTGTTATGACTGTATAGATGTCAGACTAGATCAAAGTATACATGTTAAATAAGTATCATTAATGGTATATCAATTATACAACTATGTGTATAGGCATACATGTATTTGTCATTGTTAGTATATGATCGTTATCAACAAAAACACATTTCACAGGGAGAAAAGATTAAAAGCAAGGTTCTCAGGAAGACATAAAATGAACATATGTCAAAATGTTATTCAGCTCTTTGATTAATAAGGGAACCACTAAGATAGATGTTAAAATCAGCTCAAAATGTATTTGAGGAGCTGAATATTTATAGGCAATTAGTAAAGAAATGTTAACTTTGATGAGTTAGATGCAACACTGGCTAATGTCCTGCAGAGTTATGATAGCAAACTTTGGGATTATTTTGGGGTAAAAAATATTCGCATTTTCATTAAACAGAATCTGTGAGTTTACATCTCTCTTTGCAGAATTATAAACTAGCCAAGTCAGTAGCAAGAAGTGCAGCCCAAAGCAGCATCTAAAGGACCTCCAGTAATGCTTTTTGACTCTTTCCAAGTTTCTCATAACTTTTCTACAAATAGATTTTTTTGTCTTTTTAATACTTATGTTGTAAAATGCTTGAATTCATAATTTGAAGCATTTGCTATAAACAACAAAAAATAATTTTGAATAGACTTAACATAATTCTCAACAGTTGTATTTTACTAAAATTTTGTCTAGCTCATTTCTCAAAAAACAATATGCCTTTAGGGCATAAAACAAGAAAAATGTGTTTTATAGTCCTGATCAAGAACCCTAAAATATAATGTATATTGATAGGCCCTATGTAAATAATGCCTTATTTGTATTTAGATGAAAAAAATTCTTCTCTATCCTTTATTTTCTTATATTACATAAATTAGTTAATTATATTTCTTTTGCTTTTACCTAAATAATAATTAGCTCATTTTCCTATTCAATCTATAGGTTAGCTACATTTTCTCATATTAATGTAATATGGCCTAATTCTGTTGAAACTAGTCTAGAAGTCATCTGCATATAACATTTAAAATATAGTTATATGGTGAATTACTTTTTATCCTCAAATGAAATCAGTTTTTACAATATGTGAAAATTTTATTTCCTCCAATTTTCATATGCTTTGTTACTTCAAAAAATATAATTATGCATGGATGAAGAGGGGATTTAAATAAATTTCTGTATTAATGTTAATTAAGTCAAAGTCTTGACCTCATATTATCTTTGAATACTTATTGAAGTTACACGATATGTTCATTCACTTAAAAGATATTTATGTAATGTGAACTATGTGCCCAGCATCATTTTAGGCTAAGATATAGCAGTGAACAGAAGAGACCAAAGCTCCTTTGAGTCTACTCCTCTGAGTGTGCAGACATATTATAGATTAATAAACTAGTAATTATACAGTATGTCAGATGGTGCTAAGTGTAAAAAGGTGGGGGGGAAAGCTAGAGAGTTTAGGATAGATAGTTATAATTTTAAATAGGGTTGTTAGGGAAGGTCTCACTAAGGAGGTGTCATATTGTGATTTATAATAAGAAATATATAGGTGGTCTTTGTCACTGTTTCTGGCACAGAGCTTCTAAAACCCCTTGAAATTTCTTAAGTGATAAGAGCTATAAAAGCATCATTTATTATGTTAATGAGGTGAATTCTAGAACTCGCCTTAGGATAAGGGCTGGTTAGCAGTGGAGACAACTATGTGATTAAGGGTTGGAATTTTCAGTCCTATCCCCATGACAGCTGGGGAAGAGAGAAGGACTGGAGATTGAGTTCAATCACCAATGGCCAATGGTTTAATTGGTCATGTGCATGTAATGAAGGAAGCCTCCATAAAATTTCACATTCCACATGGAGAAGATTCGGAGAGCCTCTGGGTTGTGGACATGTGGATATTCAGGGAGAATTTCAAGGACAAAAGGGCATGGAAGCTCCCCACCCTTTCCCCATGTGGTGCCCTATGGATGTCTTCCATCTGGCTGTTCCTGAGTTATATCCTTTAATAATAAGCCAGTGATCTCCTAAGTAAAGCACTTCTGGAAGTTCTGTAGGCCATTCTAGCAAATTAATGGAATTTAAGGATGGGGTTGTGGGAACCTCCAATCTATAGCCATTTGGTCAGAAGCACAGTTGACAACCAGAATTTAAGACTGGCCTCTGAAGTGGGGTGGGGGATGTCTTGTGAGGCAACTTTTAACCTGTGGAATGTGATGCTATCTCCGGTAGGTAGTGTTAGAAATGAGTTGAATTGTAGGACACCCGGCAGGTGTCCAGAGAATTATTGGACTTACAGGGGAAGCACCCCTCCTTCCTAGGCTGGAATTGGGTGCTTGGACTCCTTTAGTCCTAAATTTAGGAAAAAGACCTGAAGGGAAGGAATGAGCTACAAGAATATGCAGGAAAGTATACAGGAAAGGGCTGGTTCAAAAGCCATAGTTAACAACAGCACTTGAACACTGATGAGTGGATAAATCAAGTCTTTGTTGATAAGCTTTCACATCATTAAACTCAGGGCATAATCATTGAATTTTTGTTATTTGTTTTTGTTGTTGTTGTTGTTATTTTGTTATTGGCAATAAGACAATTCAAGAAAAGAAGATTTGTATTTCATCCTATAAAATATTTTATCTTTCTAGCCAGAAGCAATGCAAAACATAATGATAATAGATATCAAGGCAGTCTCACACTCGACATGTTAAACAGTTCCTGGATGTGACATTAATTCAGCTTTGGGAAAGCAAAGCCTAATTCCGATTCATTTGCACTGGTAATCACTACTTTTCTCTATTCGGATAAACAACTCCAGGAGAACATCTAAGGATAGAGAGGGATTCATACTCTTTGTATTTGAAAAACATCAAGTTTTCATGGTGTGATGGTTGTAGGTGTTGTATGAGTAACCATAGGATATGATATGTATGGAATACTTCATTTTGGAAAAAGAACCTTGAAAGCACTCATTTAAGTAGATTTTAGGCCAAGTGAATGGATGGTAGAGATTTATATCCAATTCATCTCTGGTCATATTATCTAGCACTGTTCCTGTTGACATGTTATCAAAATTCAATTAGCTTTTTGAATAAATGAGTGAATGAAGTGAAATTCAAATAGGAACCATGTCATATACTTCTTTTGAAGGTATCATTCTATTAAGTTGCTTGATAAATATATAAAATAACAAAGACACAGAAAATCTATATCAATGTCAAATAATAATGAAATCTGTTCATTTTTAGATGAAGTTTTACTTTTCACTCAGCCTTTCTTTGTCTGCAAATATTTTAGAGCACAAAATAACTTTGATGTCTCCTCACCATTTTTTAGTGCTTCATGACATTAAAAAGTACTAAATTTACTTTTAAATTTTCTTTTTTTTAAGAGTTATTTATTTATTTGAAAGAGAGCGATAGAGTGTATGTGCGTGTGAGTGGGGGTGAGGGGCAAAAGGAGAGGGAGAGAGAGTCTTCAGCAGACTGCACTGAGCACAGACCCTGACACTGGGGCTCAATTTCACCACCTTGAGATCATGACCTGAGCCCCAAAGGAAGAGCTGGGTGCTCAATCGACTGCGCTACCCAGGCACCCTTACTTATTCATTTTCAAATGAGAGGGTTTTTTTAATTAAAAAATTAACATGAGAAAACTTGGACTTATCTTCAGACTGATGTATGAGGGAAATTAAAAGGCATGATTAGGGAAGACCAGTCAGTTAACCAAATAGCCACCATCCCCTATTTTCTGTATGTGATAAATTACATAACTTTGTCTTAGTAAATCTCATTTTTTGGGGATTTTATGAATTCTTACAAACTCTAATTGTATCTTTTAAATCACTTTTTACTTAATACAACACTGTAAAACTTCTTTTTCACCATGAACAAAACATTATATGGAACGGTTATTTGTCTCTAAGAAAGAAAATAACACCTGGTTTTAGACAGAAATAATTTTTGCAATTAACAAATCTTTGGAAAAGCAAGTACTGAATAACCAAAACTGTAAGCCAGTTCTCATTTGTGACCCACGCTCATTGTGAAAAGTAGTCTGACTAATGGAAACCTAACGAGGAATGACATTTCCATGGTGAAAAAGACTGATTAACTCTTGTGATCCTGGTATTAACCTCTCCTTTTTTATTAGATAGTTGTGGGATCCTTGGCACAATATTAAACCTCTCTGGGCATTAAAAAAACAAATTAGGGAAACTTCTTTGTTCTCTAGTAAAACTAGAACACTCACGGGACTTTCAGTACAAAACTTCAATATCATGACTTTTTCAAAAAAATAAAATTTCAGAGTGGTATAAACCCAACACAAATTTGTATTCTAGCTGCATCTATTACTTCATTAGGTTTAATATTCAGAATAATAAATTTAAAACTATAAAATTCTCAATGAAAAATTATATTTACTCTGCTGTCACCGGAGAACATATTTATATTTTCAGCTATAAAATAAATGTTTAGATGAACTTTGAGTAAAATCAGTAAATGCCTCTCATTCAAACTATTTTAATAATAAAGGACTTACTGTATTATTATATCTCCAAGCACTTTCACTTTTTTGAAGTGAAGCAAAAGAAAAAAAAAAAAAAGATTTCGAGTCCCTTGATAACATTTTCAGTGAAAATGGCCAACAGAAGTCAACATGTTTCTTCTGGTGGCAAAACTAATAACCATTATATACAAGTAAGAAGTAGAAGCATAAAAGGGAGTAAGGACTTCTTTCTCCCCAAAAGCCAGAGACACTTCCAACACCATGAGGCATAAAGTTGGTTATCTTACACTATTATTTTCTTTTCAAGATTTATAAATTTCATGGTAATGATTCCTTTCATTGGGGATATTTGGATTTCTATTATCCCTTGAATTATATTGCTAGATTATCAATTTATTGTCTTTTTGAAAGTCCAGACATGGGATTTGTCAATTTTTTCGTTGTTTGTGTTTATTCTCTTTCATTCTTTTTTTTTTTTTTAAGATTTTTATTTATTTATTTGAGAGAGAGAGATCATGAGAGGGGCAGAGGGAACGGGAGAGGCAGACTTCCAGCTGAGCAGGGAGCCAGTCAGGGCTTATCCCAGGACCCTGGGATCATGACCTAAGCCAAAGGCAGATTCTTAACTGACTGAGCCACCCAGGCACCCCTATTCTCTTTCATTCTTACGTCCATTATTTCCTTTCATCTAATGTCTCTATGCTTAATTACTGTTTCCTTTTCTAGCTTCCTAAGACAGATGCTTAGATCACTGGTTGTAAATACTTCTTAATTTACTTAATAGAAGTATTTAAAGGAATACATTTCCTTTTAAAAGACTGTTTTAGTTGCATCCCAAACATAGGTTGATTTCTTTTTTAATTTTGTGTGCAAGACAACATACTCCAAATGAATTCAATCTTTTTAAAATGTATCGAGACTTTATAGCTCAGCATGTGGCCTATCTTAGGTGAATGCTCTGTGGGCTCTTGATCCATTGTGCATTCTCCAGTTTATAGGTGTAGTGTTTTAAGAATGTCAGTTTGAAAACAAAAAAGGGCAGTTTGGTCAAGTCAGATGAAAATATTATACTTCTGCTTCCTTACTGATATTTTTATCCACATGTTTTCTCAATTACTAACTTGCTGTTAAATTGGCAGGTAGGATTATGGATTATGGCTTGTCTATTTCTTCCTATAGTTTTATCAATTTTCATTTCATATATTTTGAAGTTCTGTAATAATGGACGTACACATTTCAGATTTTTATATCTGCTTGGTTAATTTACATGTTTATCATTAAAAATATTTTTTTTCTTTTTTAATGCTCCTTGCCTTGAAATCTATTTTGTCTTATATTAACATATAATATATATTATATAATATATAATTACATATATATATATTATATAATACATAATTAACATATATTAACGTACCACACCAGTTTTCTTATGCTGTGTTTAGATGTTATGCATTTTCCATTCTTTTACTTTCAACCTGTGCCATTATATTTAAGTGAGTCTCTTATAAGCAAAATTTAGTTGCTTCTCGCTTCTTTATGTAGTCTAAAAAGCTATATCTTTAGTTTAGTCTATTTCCTTTTAATGTATTAGTTAATCTTGTAGGTTTATATCTGCTATTTGGCTATTTGTTTTCTTTTTTCTCCACTGCCTCATTATTTTTTTCATTCTTTCCTTTTTTGGGGTTAATCAAATATATATATTTTTATATATTTAAATGTATATTACATATATATTTACATATATATATTTCACTTAGTACTGTATTCTATATGTTCAGTTGGATTATACACTACATCTATTTATATTTTTTAGTGGCTATGCTAAAGATTAAGTTATTCTTGTTAACTCATTTCCATCTGTCTTGATTAATTTTGAGGTACTTCATGTAATAAAGATAATCTTACCATAATGTAATTCTGTTTATCTGCCTACTCTCTTTTGTGTTATTATTTTCACATATTTTATTTCTACATATAGTAATCCCAAAATAATTATTTTTTTACTATTGTCTCTTAAAAAATGTAACAACCAAATGAAAACCATCTTCTAAATTTAGCAACGTATTTATTTGACTTTACAAATTTTTACAAATCTTTATTTCTTCTTAAGAACTCTTTCAGAGAGAATCCATTGGCAATGAAGCTGTTCAGAAATTGCTTTCCCGAATGTATATTTATTTCATTTTTGTTTCAATATTTTAAAGATGTTCTTTTTTCTTTTTTCTGGTTTCAATTATTTGTGATAACCATGAGCTGACACTCTTATTTTTATCCTTTTTATATAATAGTCCCTGACCCCAGATACTTTCCAGATATTTATCTTTACTTTCATTTTTAGCATTTTTTAATAGGATGACCCTAAGTGTGGTTTTCTATTTATTTCTCCTACCATGGTTTTGTTAACTTCTGGGAACTACATGTTGTTGTTAAACAAATTTGAAATAATTTCAGTCACTATTTCTTCAAATATTTGTCCTTTTCTGCTTTTCTGCTAACCTTTTCTAACATATATAAGTTAGATGACCTTTTTATACTCTGTTATAGATTACTGAGGTTGTGTTTATTTGGTCTTGTTCTCTCTCTATTTTTTTCCTTTTTCCTCTTAGGTCTTTGGGTTGAATAATTGCTCTCTACTACATTAAACCTTTATTCTGTATTGATTAATCAGTTACCTGTTTGTTTTACACAATGTAGTTTTGATTACAGGTATCTTATTTTATTTGCTTCTATTTTCCATAGTTGGCCTGAAAATCCCACCTCTTCTTTCATTATATCCATCATTTCCTATAATTTCTATAGCATAATTTTATGGTTATTTAAAAATCTTTATCTTCTAACGTAAGAATCATCTGTGGTTCTGCATTTCTATTACTTGTTCCATGTTTGATTATTTTTAATTGTATAATGGAGATTGTAGATATTACTTTGCAAAGAACTTGATACTTTTGACTTACTCTTAAAAGAATATTGATTTTTGTCCTAGAAGAATTACCTTACTGACATATGACCTTGATAATGTGGAAGCTTAGTTTCAGGCCTTGTTCACTTGGCATATTTCATTGGGGGGGGTGTGTGGTGTTGTTTTTTGTGTTTTTTATTTGCTTGTTTTCAATTTGTTAGTACTCTGATATAATTGTTAATTGGAAGGCATGGCTCTTTGGTGGTTTCAATAGAAATCCCAAGGTCTTTATCCAGTCCCTAAATCATTTAGGCTTGAACTTCAAAATGTGTCGTTACTGGAACTGAGAAGCTGTTGAAATCTCTGTTCTGTTCTTTTAGACATGTATCTATTACTTTACTCGGGACTTTTGGGATTCCTGTCCTTCATATGTGCAGTTTAGGAGTCAGCCAAGATTTTGAGTGAATTTTGTATGTAGGAACTTTGGGCTTCCCTCCTGTGGCATCTTTTACTTGGGGATTTCTTGCCTAAATTTGCAGCCACTCTGCTTGGCCTGAATCTTTATCTCTGTTTTTCAATATAATAATGTTCTCTTTCTGCATGAACTGTATCGCTTGAGTTCACACAGACCAGGGGACAATTAGTTAAAAATTGAATCTTAAACACTGAATTCCACCCTTTAAGGGCCTTCAGTTTCAACCCCTGTGCTGTCTAGTACTGTCAGATAGTTGATTTTTTTTTTCAGACAGAATTTGTAACTGTTATTGGCAAGACAATAGTCTGATACTAACTATTCAATCATTACCAGGAGTAGGAATTTAATGTACACATTTGAAGGAAGGAGAAACATGATATATGTGTGGGCCTCTACAACCCTCACTGAATGGTTGGCAGTTTATTATCCTGTTGAGCAAAGTTTTCACATTTGATTGATTGATGGATTGTTTTAGACGTGTGAGAACTGGGCAAAGAATTTTATTTTAATCATGGCTTTTCTAAATTTTGGAATGATGTGTGCAGAAAAGACAAGATAATGATTTTCCCCTTATCCGATCACAATCTCATTTTCACATAATGGCTTAAGCATGTCTTATAAAAAGTCATGAGGGAGTTACACAAACATTTAGGGCTTTTGCAAATAAACTGTTGGGTGAATTCATTTGGAAAGTGTAATGATTATAATGAAAAATATAATTGAAGATTTTAGTCATATCATTGAAAGGAGAGACTCTTATTCAAAATAGATGCTTATCTCTGATTTAAAAATCAGTTTTCGTTGAAGTTTCTGTTAGCAGAGATTGGAAAAAATGTCATTTTATCTTTTACAACTACCCTTTCACAGTCTAAGTCTAATATCAACAGCGAGTAGTTCAGTAGTTCTCAAAATGCAGTCTAATTGTGAGAGCTGGTTAAAAATGCAAATATATGTGGAGTCTGGGAATTTGAATTTATAAATTCTTAGGTGATCCTCAAGTATAAAATTTGAAGACAACTGGTGTAAAGAATAGATTATTTTCCAATATAGGCACAAAATTGTGATTAATTTTCAAATGGCTTCTTTTCTCAAGGAGCTCCAAAAAATTTTTCATCATATCAATAACATGCTAGGAAACAGCCACATATAAGAAAACATAAGGAGGAATTGACCACAGTTGGCTTGTGTAATGGTAACATAATGGCTTAATAGCAGAGCAAAAGATAGTGTCAAACACAATAAATCATGTATACTACACCTCTTGCTTTATGTTACGTGTTGTTACTCATGATTATAACACAAAAGGACCACAGTGGCCCAGACATCATCAAGATTAACAAGACAGTCAATAATATTTTAATCACTAGCCAAAACAAATAATAAGGAAAAAACAAAAATCACACAAGATAGTACCAAACAATATAAATGCATTCAAAGTAAACTTAAGACAGCAAGAAGAACCTGGGGTGTGCAGGCATGAAAAGAACGGTAGCCAAAGTCCAAGGACTGATGTGGCTGGCCGTATTAGTGTAAAAAATGTTCCACAAACTCTGTATCTTCATGTCAGCCTATTAGGAGGAGAGTAGATGGGGTCTGATGGTTTGTAAGCAATAGTGAGGAATACAGAGCATTTTCTTCTGTAATAGACCCTGGGGCTTTATCATCTTGGTCATTTCAGGCAGCACTCACCATCTGGACACAGATCCCATGTGCCCACATGTGGAGGCTCAAAGTCAGGAGAACAGGCTTAAATGTTATCTTTTTTTCCCCCTCTTTTGTGGAATTCTGAATAATATTCACTGGAAGACAGAAGAAGAGTCTTTTAGTGAAATTAATAAGATGTAATTTTTGATGAAGTTTTTGTTGCCTCTTCCTTCTTTGTTTAAAGATAACAATGCTTTATTATAGATTTGATAACTTCACAATATATGCAAGTGAGACACACAAGTCTCTTGCTCCAGAATGTGATACAAATGGTAATTTCTTGGGGTTTACATTCATTGTTACGCCACCTGCTGTCATCCTCAAGGATGTGTGGATTTCTCTCAGTGTCTGTTCTGTGGAGTGTATCTCTCCCACTTGTTAAACAGAAGCAGGAAAACAATAGTTGTGTAAAAATCGATGAAATCCATATAAAATTTCTAGCTCAGTTAATAGTATTATACAAAAGTTAATTTCTTAATTTTAACAAATGTACATGGTTATGTTAAGATGTTAACATTAGGCGAGTTGGTGAAGGTATATGGAGACTTGCCATACTATCTTTGAAACATTTCTAAAAATCTAAGTTATTTCAATATAGAAAGGCTTAAAAATGCATCATGTGACACTAAAGAAAATTTAGTTGGGGATCTTCTGATAATTTTCTTCAAAAAATAGGAACAAATTTTCACAGTTGTCCTTCACTCCATTCTTCCCCAGTTTAGGGCCCTTTAAATCAGTGATTACCCCCTGGTCCTATTGATGCTCATGAAATAGGCAGTGGATAAATGCTTGCTGAATGAATCAGTCCCTTTGATGTATTTAAAGAACCTTTTATTATTGGGATTTGTGTTGCCTTGAAAGGCGCTCCTAAAATTTTCTTTTGACTCACTTAAGTTTGAATTGCCCCTGACCTGCCACATTGTGTGCTTTTTGGTTCTCTTCATAAAAGATACCTAGGATGATTTAAAAAGGTACATAGTGTACTCACCCCTCTCCCCTTCAGCTGTTATAATGGATTCTTTGAACTCCTCTAGTTATCTATCCCTACATGGGTTTTATTTTACTATCTGGTCTTTGATGAGAAATGATACAAAAATGAGGCAGTCATTATTTAAGTTAGTATATATCAATACAGATCAAAATAGTGTAAATTGGGTCACTGACTAGAGAAAATAAAAGGGCTTATTGGGTGTAGTACCTGATCTTAAAATTCCTTTTGAAAGGCTTCCTGGGCTTTCCCAGGGTTTTCCCTGCATTCCTCATCATCCAGGTGAGTGCTCTTTGGGGTGCTTGATTTGCATATTTATTGTACACATGTTCTCCTTCTCTTGCTGGTGTTCAGTGGAAGCTTTCCTCTGTGCTCTTGATCCATTCACTTACTTCCATGCTCTTTGCTATCTTAATCCTTCAATTAGTTTCTCTTGCTCTCATCCTTTCAATATTTTCATTTAGCCATTAAAAAGTACTGAGATATCACTGATTCTGGAAAACACACAATGCCTCCCTGTGTTTCAAATTAAAAAAAAATTTAAAAAAATCTCAAAAGCAGTGTGTACTCATTATCTTGTATACTCTTGATTTTGCAACTACTGATTCTTTAATTCTCTAGCATTTCTATCACCATTATTGTACTGAAGGTCTTCTTTAAAAGTCCCAATTACTTACTATAACCAAATTCCTTAGTCCTCATGCTCATTGATATCTCTGGACAGTTGGACACTATGGAACCCCAGCTTCCTGGAAACCCTTCACTGCTGACTTCTGTAACATTCAGACCTCCTGGAACTATTCTGACCTCAACTGCACTATTTATTTCCTCTGATTCTGCTCTTTCTTCCAACTTTTCATGGGTTCTGACTTTGACCTTCTTATTACTCCTTACCTGTACTCTTTTCCTTGCCTATACAAACTATGTGCTTTGACTTTACTAATCACTTCACTAATCATACATAATAACTCTGTAATCTATCCCTGTCCTTGACATTGTTCCTGAGTAGCAATTTTACCTTACTGAACACAGCTGCTATATGTTTCTACCAGGACCTTACATAAAATGTCAAACTCAAGTTATCCAAAATTAAATACATTTTCTTCATTCTATGAACTGATCCTCTTGCATGTATTTGTCAATGTCAGTGATGTAAAAATACTTCTTTTCATGGTTTTAATCCTTCTCTTTAGCTTACCTTAAACAGTTGTTCTGTATTCAGGATCTTTCAGATTTCCCTGTATTTTTGCTGCCCTCCACATTTCCACCTCTGCTACCCTTTGCTGAGCCTCAGCACCTCTTATAGATTCCAGTAGTCATTTTATTAGAGGGTGCTCTCTTTGGTAGATTCATCTCTTTGAGACATTATCCATGAACTAATATGTCCAGTTTAAGCCATCCAGCCCTTAAAGCTCTGTCCTTAGATCCGAAAGTGGAGTTAATATCCTTAGACTCTTTCTTATCTCAAGAGAAATTATTTGGTTTTGAGAGCCTCCTTTTTAAAATCATTTCTGTAAGGTCTTAGTTTCTATGTTCAGGGGTCTGACCAATAGCCCCAAAACTACAAATGCCACTTCACTCTAGTGTAGGAATTTTTAACATGAAAGGTCCATGGTTTTAGCAGCCCTGTGAATTCTGAAATTGTATTCTTTTCTGGATGTCTGTGCAAATGTACACGTTTCTGGGTGTCTGCTAAAATATTTTAACAGATTCTTAAAGACACAGGAGATCCAAAGAAGCTGCTTTCCCTGAGGTTTATCGATGTGAGTTAGATATAGGAAATCCTTTAAAGCATAAATTTGATCATGCAGTCTTCTGTTTTATAACCTGTTATGTTCCCCTTGGCTCTTAGAATGAAAACCAAATTTATGGTATGTAACCTATAATCGTTGAGTGGTAAGTCTGTTTTGAAATCTCTGGACCGGGTTTGCATTGCTTTCCTATGAACCTGTGGCTTGAAAACATGACCACATTTCAATCCCTTTAACAAGCTACCCTTTCTCTCATCTCAGGGTTCTGCACATTCTTTTTTTCTGGCGGAACTGTCCCCATTATCATTCCATTCTGCAAGCTGCCCCCACCACCCCTTTCTCCCAGTTACCTTCTATCTCACTCCTTATCTCAGCTCAAACATTGCTTTCTTAGTTAGGTACCCTCTGACTGTTCAGACAAAATCGGGTTCTACTCTTTAATGTGTTCATAATGGCCTTCCACTTTTATGCATTGACATGTATCACACTTATAATTATAAATTTGAGTCACAATTTCATTTATATCTATTTCTCCTCTTGTAGGCTCGGGTGGGAGCAGGTGTTGATGGGTTAATTTTCATTCTATTATTTGTATCACGTAGGACAGATTCTGACACTCAGTACATGTGCGGTTGATTTGGTGAATGAACACATGCTTTGATTTAATATCTTGGAGCTTCTAATTTGAATGTGTAGCTACATTCACACACCTCACAGCATCCCCCACAGACTTTTAGTACATAGTAAATTGTAATTCAATAATTGCTGACGAACGACGAGATGTTTTCATAATAAAGAAATGCTGCTTTCCTGAAGACAGTTATCCTAATCTTATGTTCTTGTTTTTATTTCCCATATGTAAAAATGCTAAATGATCTAATTTCTGGGTCAATTGTTTAAAAAAAAGTATTTCCAGAAAGAGGAATGCTAACATTCATGTTTAAGGTTTTAGAAATTTCACACATTTTTCCTATCTCCCTAAGGTATTTGTACACATGAAATATGAGACAAGCTTATCATTTGATTTTTCATATCCCTTAGCCAATGTGAGTTGATATGCACAGAGTATAATGAGACCATATACCTTTCTGCACATTTTAAAGAATTATATGCATGTGCCTCATTGTATGTTAACTGAAATATGGAAGCAGTAAATACTGACAGAGAGCACTTAATTGCTTAAACCATCATCCTGGTAGAGTGAGCCTTTCATAATTCTTAATAATATGTTTTTGATTATTTGTTGCCTGAGTGCCATATCATAATAACTTATGTGAATGTAAGCGTCCTTACGTATGGTCATATGCTGTTTTATGTAAGTGAGCTATAAACTGATAAGATTACACTGGAGTTAAATAATAAAAAGTGATACATAACCATAGAGAAATGAACATTTTCTCAGTTATGCTTCTCCAACATTGGGAGGCATAGTATTTTCTGTCAATAGATACCTTTACTGATAAGGCTGAGATTGTCTGACTACTCATAACCTTGTAGTGTTTGAACAATTATATTTTGTCTTATAGAAATGACTTTAAGAGCAGGTGTTATTATATGTTGATAAGTTAGAATATAAGACATTAAAGCCCACAAAAAATGTTATCTATAGTAAAAAAAAAAAAATCATTTGTAGTTTGACAAAGCCTATTGGCTAAACTCAGTATTCTGGGATTTACTGAAAGAGAGAAAATGGAACTTTAGCAGCCACATTATCACAGTAAGAGGGCTGGCTATCAGGATGCTAGAATCTCGTTTTGATTTTGATTTGTTGGAAGTTGCCCATGAAGGTGTGTAGCTTTACTGAAGAGCTCCACATATGCAGTACCACTTACCTGAGCTAGGAATCAAGCAGTGTGACCCTTGGGCTTTCAAAAGTGAGTGCACTCTCATTGACTGCCTGGCACACAGCCCCCAGGTACCAATGGAGCTGAAGCCCCTATCCCCACATGCAGGCCTTAAAGATGGACATTCATAGCAAAGATGAAAGATTGAATATGAGTGTTGAAAAAGAGGGGTTAGATATGCTTTTTCATGATAAGATAGTAGCTGAACGCTTAGGAGTTACAAATTGTGCTGTAGATTCTACATGGACTGTCTTAGCTAGTCACAATGACCTGTGGACTAAGCACTATTGTTATTATTCGATATTAGTATCTAATTTGATAAAATGAGGTTCAGAGAAGAGTGAAACACAGTTGATGTGGTAGAATGTGGGCTAGAACCTAATCTCAGAATTAAAAAGGCCAGGCTTCTAACCACAGCACAAGGAAATGAGGGGATACCAAGATGGCCCTTCATGAAGAGAGCTGCCACAGGCTATGTGGGAAAACTGTTTTTGAAACTACATCCTTTAAACTGTACTAGTTGCTTATTTATTTATTTATTAAATGAGTAGGACCCAGAGCTATGCTATTGAAGTTGGGGTTTGGAGAATTAAGATAGAATAGGAGCCAGTAAATCTTCTTAGCATTCTTATCCTTCTTCTACTCCCATTCTCTCTCTTACCAATCTACACATACAAAAATGAATGAACCAAATTCATAAATCCCATAAAAGCTATCCTTAATCTGTCTCTCTTTTAGTGTGCTTATAAAAAAAAAGGCCAATAGCTTTCAGTGAAATATGATATGGACTGACACAGAGAGCTCTGCACAATTTTTAGGATTTGGCTTGGCAAAATCTGTTTTTTTCTCAGGAGGAGGAAATACATACAATGAAGTAAATTCATCCAGTGCGTAAACAATTTACAGAGTGCAAGTTTTTCTGGGAAATTGACCGGTACTGCTATATCACCAATGTACTTTATATAACAATTGTCAAATGGCTATTTTTTCCCTAATTTCCAGAATCATAAATAGAAACGGTGCCTGCATTTTTGATGCTGTAATTAAAAAAAAAATACACTATGTAACTTTTAAAATTTTTTTTAAAAAATGAAAACATTACTGAAAATTTTCCTGCCTATTTTAGATTTATCACATTTAGGTAACTCTATTACATTTTATTTATTTATTTAAAATGTACTATTGCAGCCTAGAAGTTCACTCTTTAGCTCTGTGATCAAGAGTTAACATATAGAAAGGCTCTTTCCTTTCCGTCCGGCGGCAGCCATCAGCTCAAAGGTAGGCCAAGATGGGTGCTTACAAGTACATCCAGGAGCTATGGAGGAAGAAGCAGTCCGATGTCATGCGCTTTCTTCTCAGGGTGCGCTGCTGGCAGTACCGCCAGCTCTCTGCGCTCCACAGGGCTCCCCGCCCAACCCGGCCCGATAAAGCGCGCAGGCTGGGGTACAAGGCCAAGCAAGGTTATGTCATATATCGGATTCGTGTGCGTCGTGGTGGTCGCAAACGCCCAGTTCCTAAGGGTGCTACCTACGGCAAGCCTGTCCATCATGGTGTTAACCAGCTAAAGTTTGCCCGAAGCCTTCAGTCTGTTGCAGAGGAGCGAGCTGGGCGCCACTGTGGGGCTCTGAGAGTCTTGAATTCTTACTGGGTTGGCGAAGATTCCACGTACAAATTCTTTGAGGTCATCCTCATTGATCCATTCCATAAAGCTATCAGAAGAAATCCTGACACCCAGTGGATCACCAAACCAGTCCACAAGCACAGGGAAATGCGAGGGCTGACATCTGCAGGCCGCAAGAGCCGTGGCCTTGGAAAGGGTCACAAGTTCCACCACACTATTGGTGGTTCTCGCCGTGCGGCATGGAGAAGACGCAATACTCTCCAGCTCCACCGTTACCGCTAATATAAGTAATGTTTGTAAAAATTTTACCTAATAAACAATTTAGGACAGTCAAAAAAAAAAAAAAAAAAAAAAAAGAGTTAACATATATACTTCAATTTTCTAGGGTTTTTCCTGGTGCTTCACATATGTCAAGCACTAAGAAGTATTTAAAATAATGAGTTACATCTTGCATCAGAAACATTTGTGCCATGATCTTATACTCACAAAGGACACAAGAGTCTTTCTTATTGAATTGGAACTTGACCTTATCATTTAAAAACTACATTCTGGGAAGATACTGCACAATTATTGATTATGTGGGGGATATGAAACTTACGTTTTGTTATGCTCCAGCAAGTGTTTAATCAGTGTCCCACTGAATAGCTATACCATGAAAATACCATGAAATCTAGAAAACCAAAAAGAAACAAAAATAGCATGAATACACAAATGGCAAATCAGTCCAAAATGCACTATACATTTGCACATGAGATTCCTCCCCCCCCAGCCTCAATTTAGTAAAAAGTATTAGAGAAAGTAATATAGTTCATGGGGTTAATTCAAGTGTAATGAAAAGATAGTCAAGCTGCTGATTTGGTAAGGCCAATATTAATCAATTAATGCAGATTTAAAGGAAGACAAATGGCAGGGAAGTCTTCCATTTAAAGTGTATAATCTTAAGACTATTCAAGTACATATTAATTGCAAAAACGTATGTTGTGTTTAGAATTCACAAAATGTGTGGATGTATGTTTTGAAGTGAAGTTTAGAGGATCTCAAAATTCAAGTCTAGACAATAAAAATTAGCGCCAATCAATATTTAGTAATACTCCTTTTTTTTTTTAAAGACTATTTATTTGAGAGAGAGAGAACATAAGCGGGCGTGTAGAAGGGGGAGGGAGAAGCAGGTTCCCTGCTGAGCAGGGAGCCCAACACAGGGCTAGATTGCAGGACCCTGGGATCATGACCTGAGCCGAAGGTAGAGGCTTAACTGACTAAGATAACCAGGCGCCCCCAATATTTAGCAATATTCAATCAATAAGCTTAGGAATTCCCCTAACTTTATGGGCAGGCTACTGATAGTAAATATATGTATCCCAATGCAAGACAGATAGAAAACACTACTCTTAATATTAAGAACATTGTCTTTGGTACGTAACTCCATTTCTAGCATATTTTTGCTTAATGCCATGCTAATAAGTTTCTGTGGTATAGATATTAGAGTTTTAATGTTCCTCCTAGGTTGTGAACTTTCCATAAAACTCAAAAAAAAAAAGAAAGAAAGGAAAATAAAACACTCCATACTACTTAAGCTACTCAGTGCTAATAATTAAAATGTGTAAAGAACAATCAACTTGGAATTTTAGTTTCATCTTAGATTTTCCAACTCTTTAACACAAATGTGACATTATATACAGAACCTTAATTACTAGTTTAGTAATGTTAATGTTAACTAGATATGTCTGAGTCATATTAATTCTCAATAGGATAGCATTCTCTGAAAAATAATTCCACTGAGGAAAGTTTCACTTTTCAAATGTGGAGAGAAAACTAAGTTCAAAAGAGAAATAAACAATTTATTAAATTTAAAATAATTTATTATATTTAAAATAAAATAATTGAATCAGTTAGCCTTATTGATTCCATAAATTTCTGTCGAAAGCCCAATAAATACAGATATAAATACACAACTCATAGACACATATTGATTTATTTAAAATAATTGACAATGTATATTTAAATTGTTTTAAAAAACAATTGAGCAGTAGCTAGAATGAGGAAATATAATGCTCGTTCATTACATATTCCATGGTGACTGAAAGAAAAAAAAAAACTTTCTGGTTCTGGGGAGTATAAACAATTATTTGAAATAAGATATACTGCAAATGAGCCATCTAATTCCTGTTTCATTGATATATTGGGGCAAAAGTGTTTAAATGACAAACTTGTAATAATACTTCTATTATACCACAGCCATGGAAAAAATATATATAGGTAACATTAACAATTATTTAAACAGAATAGACACATGAATATTTGCAGAACACTAAGTGAAATCTAGATTTCAGAACAGATTCCTTTAACAGCAAAAATTCACACCCGCAAACACATACACACACATTTAGAAACTATCTCTTAACTTGTTTTCATTCTCTCTTTGAGTTCCTGCTTTAGTAGTAGAATTAAATTTAGCAATATGTATTATACTCTATAAAATCAATTTAGCCAAATTTACCCTAAATAGTTTGTCTACATCGTTTTGAAAACAGAAAACACCTAGTTGAATAGCTACAGCCTCTTCATTATGTAACACGCTTGGCTTCCTGTTTTTGCTCTTATTGTGGGCTTAAGCACAATGTTCTTTTTTTGCTTCATTTTTGTTCACTGGTATAACAAAGACAATAATGTGGTACTCGAGGATGTGGATCTATCCCTGTGGGTATGTTGTCTCATTACTGTTCTATATCTTCTTATTACTGTGTCAGTTTTCCTAGACAGATTGTAAATTCCTGAAGCTAGGATTTTTGTTTTATTATGAAAATTTTTCTCTGATACCGTTTATCATAACCTGAGATCCCTATCTGTATATCAGGTACTCAGTATATTCTATATCCAAGATTTAAAAAGTGTCAGGGGGCAGAAAATGTAGAAGCCAATTTAAATTGATAGCTAAAACTACTTTTCAAGGGGCGCCTGGGTGGCTCAGTCGTTAAGCGTCTGCCTTCGGCTTGGGTCATAATCCCAGGGTCCTGGGATCGAGCCCCGCATCGGGCTCCCTGCTCGGCGGGAAGCCTGCTTCTCTCTCTCCCACTCCCCCTGCTTGTGTTCCCTCTCTCGCTGTCTCTCTCTGTGTCAAATAAATAAAATCTTTAAAAAAAAAAAAACAAAAAACTACTTTTCAAAATTCTCCTTTGAAGTTTTAAGACCTTGCCAAATATATGACTTGAGTACCTCTTTTTTTCCCCTTGTGCTTCTATTCATTTTGGTAGCAGCTCAATGGGAGGCAGATGACCTGCATAATCTACAAACTACATAATAGAATTATGCATAGCTTGTATTTTATTTTAGCCAAGTTCTATGTAGCCCTTGCCCACAGCAGGCATTTAGAAAAGTTACTAAGATGGAATCACTGGGGGTTAGGCAGAATTTAAATCCACTTGATAATTATGTCTTAAAGATTAATAACATCTTAAATATAAAGGGATTTCCAATCTTTGCAATCTTCTTCAAATTGAAATTGTACATAATTAGATTTCAAAAGATTTATCAGGCATAGTCTATAAAACAGAACTGGATAATTGTTCATGTAGTATTTTCTTATTTTGTTGTGACTTTCTCGCCATTTTCCTGCTTTACATTTAAGTTTTAAAGAATTAAAGAAAAGGTAGACATTGTGTTTGTAGGGTTTTTTTGTTGTTTGTTTTTGTCTTTATTTTTTAAGTAATTATGTTCAAGTCAGGAACACATTTCTTCTCAATTTCTTGTTACCACTCCCGTGCCATGACCTAGAAATGAAAAGTTCCATAACCCCCTTAAATTAATTTATAGAAGACCATAAGTAACTTATGAAAAATGCAATTCATGCTAAAGAACTGAGAATCACTGAGCAACTAATTACAAAATCAATTATTTTTTTCCTAAAATTTTAAACTTTTGAAGAACAGGATGGATTTGTTGGTCTACTATGGCTCTTTGTGTTTTTTTATTTGAACCCATATTATGGTATAATTTGAGCACTTGACCTTGGTTCTAGATATTGAGGAACTGTGCTTTGAAAACTGGGTTAGGATGAAACTAACAACTATAGTTTAAAATATATGGTAAGTATAATTACTCCACTATTTCTTTTAGTAACTAGAGAGTAAAACAATGTTTTCTAAAACTATTTCTTTGCCATTTGAGAGAAAGAAAATTTAGGGGGTTAGAATTATGAGTTAATACCTGATATTGTTAATATCTGCCAACATTGTTGAATTCATACTTTGGCATTAATAGTTCTACATACTTCTTCTTCTTTTTTTTTTAAAGATTTTATTTATTTATTTGACAGAGAGAGACACAGCGAAAGAGGGAACACAAGCAGGGGGAGTGGGAGAGGGAGAAGCAGGCTTCCCGCCGAACAGGGAGCCCAATGCGGGGCTCGATCCCAGGACCCTGGGATCATGACCTGAGCCGAAGGCAGACGCTTAACGACTGAGCCACCCAGGCGCCCCACTACATACTTCTTCTTGACCCACACCCTTAGCATTGCATGTATAAGGCCTACTCTAAGTATAATGACTACAATTTAACATTAAAGAGTAGAATTCTCTAATCATGAGGACATAAAAAGAATTTCAAATTGAGGAATTAAAAAAAAAGTAGAATTATTTACAGAGAACAGTATGCCTAGTTTGTTTCCAGAAGCTCTAGATTCTTTAAGAAATATATTGGATCTGATCCTTGTTTCTAATGATTTTATTCTCTAATTAAGGAAATGAGACAAGCATGAAATAGTTAATAAACAGTTAGAGATGTTAAATGTTGCAAAGCACTTAAGAACAGGATGGTAGGAGATCATGTTGTTATTTTTCTTCTATATGTATTAGAGGGACAAGGCATGTGCCTTTTAGGTCTGACAGCTGGGTATCTCTGTTGGCCTCACAAGGTGTAATTACCTTAAAAACCAGGGACCATAAGAAAGAGAAAAAAAAAATCTTCGGTAACAATAAGCTTGAGAAACAATGGCTTAAATAATGTTAGAGTCTTTAGCAAGACATTAAAAAAATAGCCTACTCTACATTGGGATATTTGGGAAGTAGACTTGGTATATTTTAAACCACTTTTTTTTTTTTTTTTTTTTTTTTTGCACCTGGACCTCCATAGAAATCATTTTAGTGAGTTTTCCATGGTTCATGTTGGAACTCAATCTTGATGCATAGAGATTGAATTTTGTCATTAAGCAGAAACTGGAACTATCTCTTAATAATAGATTTGAATTAACCAATCTCATAAGACCGATCTATGAAATCAGATGCCAACAATTTAATTAAGAATGAGAAATATAACCACAAGGGAGACCAAATACAATCCTCTGAGTAGTATCCTCTGTCCCCATAGGCACATAGGATGGGAAAAGAGATTGTCATTACGAGACTAGTTGGTGAACATGAAAACAAAACAAAGTAAGGTAAAAAAAAAAAAAAACATCTAGGTTTCAAATGTGTAATGCGATTGCACTGAAATAACCTAAGGTTGCCATCTCCACTAAAAAGATATGCCCATCATTAATACCATACAAGTTACACCCTTGGCTCATGCCATACTTCCTTTTGGACACTGTTTTAATTACATTGCCAAATTTTATTGGCCATTAACCTTTCTCTTTTATGGGTGACTTCTCTCCTCCCTTTCAGTGGAGCATTCTTTGTGCAGCTGTGTTAATCCATTTGATTAGATAATGTTCTAGTCTAGTCCTGCAGACTTGTGAACTTATTAATTCCTTTTGTCCCTTTAAGCTGATTTTGTATACTTTGCTCTGATAAGTGAAGGTATAGTAAGTTTGTTTTAGAATGCATTGAGTTAGTGGTACTGGAAAGTCTAATTAGGATTTTCCAGGAAGAAAATGGAGACGTAAGTCTCAAGAGCCAGATGGAGGTTAGAAATAAATATTTTGGAGTCTTCTGTATCAATATGATTTGAATAAAAGTGGATGGGATTGTCTGTCGAAAGAATATGATAAAAATGTACAAAGAATAGAATATTAGGAAATATTTACATTAGTAAATGGCATAGGAAAGAAGACCATGGAGTATTCAAAAGTGGAAGAAGGGAAATGGAGAGAAATAATCATGTGGCACAGTACTTGTTAAGGACACATATCTATATATCTATATAATCTATGTATCTATATCTGTGTATCTCTCTATATATGTATGTTCATATATATATGTAAATCTCCATATATTACATACATAATTTATATATCTTTATTTCTCTTCCCCTTTCTTTCTCTCCTGCTCCTTTTGTGTCTGGAATATTATAGAATATCACCTTAGAGCCTCAGATTAGACTAAGAAGGACATCATTAGTGGGATGAGGAGACACTTCTTTCTGTTTGGTGATTGGAAATAGGACTAAATCCAGAAAAGCTAAATTACCTCTCAGGGTATGGTTCTTTTATGTTTGCAAACCCAGGTTCAGTAATCATTCATTTCACTGGATTTTTGCTGGTCTAACAGAGGTTCCTTTTTCTCACACCACCATACTTTGGGGGAAATTGGCTGAAGGAATGAGGGGTAGAAATCTACATAGAAGTCAGGGAGCCTTTTGAAAGATATAGGATCGATATTGCCCCTTTTCTTTTGTGATGCAATAATGTTGAAAATTCTCTGGAAATCTGGTATGTTTCTAATGGAGAACAGTTGGGGAAAAATATGATCTTGGCTTTTCAAAGGAAACACATCCTAAAGGAATCTAGATCCAAATTTAATCTAAGGACCTAGAGGTTCATGGAGTTCCCCCAGATCTGCTGCCCCATCAGAGTGCTTGAGCTTTGGGAACAATGGAGAAGCAGTGTGGGTGATCTAAAGATGTTCAAACTGGCAATAAAAGGATTATGATAGGATGAGCATTAAGACTGTAGCATGATGAGCAGACACTCTACTTCTTTCTGTTTGATGTTTGAAAGCAAGACCATACCCAAAGCCTGCTAGGCTACATGAGAAATCTTTCGGGATAACAGCAGAACCTGGAGAGATACACTCAACTATACACAAATGAGAATTAAGTAATTACTTGGAGAAATGAGAGAATTATGTCTATATCTGTTCCATAAATTGTGGAAGAGATTCATATATGGTAACAGTGCTATGTTATGAAAGCAAGAGAGGGAACACTTTAACAAGGAAAGCATATTCACTAAGGCAATTTTTATAGAGTAGTCAGGAAAATGAGACCTGAGCAAAATATCTGTCATTTCAGCACTTGAAAGTCAATGGTCTATTAAAAGACTTATTAGAATGATAGCAAAAGAGTCCTAGATGGTCAGAGATTAAGCAATTGGAATTTTGGAAGACCAAACTATGGAAAGAGCCCAGATGTCCATCGATAGATGAATGGATAAAGAAGATGTGTTGTATACACACACACACACACACACACACACACACACACACACACACAGAGGAATATTACACAGCCATCAAAAAATTGAAATCTTGCAATGATGTGGATGGAACTAGAGGGTATTATGCTAAGCAAAATAAGCCAATCAGAGAAAGACAATTATCATATGATCTCACTGATAGGTGGAATTTAAGAAACAAGGCAGAAGATTATTCAGGAAGAGAGGAAATAATGAAACAAGATGAAACCAGAGAGGGAGACAAACCATAAGAGACTCTGAATCATGGGAAACAAACTGAGGGTTGCTGGAGGGGAGGTGGGTGGGGGAATGGAGTGGCTGGGTGATGGACATTGGGGAGGGTATGTGTTATGGTGAACGCTATATGTTGTGTTAAGACTGATGAATCACGGATCTGTACCTCTGAAACAAATAATACATTATATGTTAATAAAAAAAAAAAGAAAGACAAACCAAAAAAAAAAAAAAAAAGAATTTTGGAAGAAAAGACCTCTATCAAATAGAGACCCCTCTATGGGCAAGTTTTTTTTGAGATATATATATATTATACCAAAATATATATAATACATATATTTTTAAATCATTGTTGCCCATTAAAATACAGTATAGGCAATGGGAAATAACAATTTTTTTCTAATAAATTCAACAATGAATTATTGAGCTTTTAGTATGCACCTAGCACTGTGCTATTTGCTAAATAGAAATATTAAAAGAAAGAACATGCATGAAAATGTTTGATGAAACCAGTTCCTACAAAAGCAAGATGGGATGAAATCACGTTGACGTTCTAAGAATTTCTAGGTAGCCATGAAGTCCAACTGAATTTGGAAATTGGAAGCATTACAGTAAATGGAAATAACATGGGCTTCAAAATCAGATTTATCTGAATACTGCTTTGGTAGGTTTTTTTTTTTTTTAAAGCTTACCGTCTTTTTTTTTTTTTTTTAAGATTTATTTATTTATTTGACAGAGAGAGACACAGTGAGAGAGGAACACAAGCAGGGGGAGTGGGAGAGGGAGAAGCAGGCTTCCCGCGGAGCAGGGAGCCTGATGTGGGGCTCGATCCCAGGACCCTGAGATCATGACCTGAGCCAAAGGCAGACGCTTAACAACTGAGCCACCCAGGCGCCCCTTTGGTAGGTTTTTAAAATAGAGTGGGGATTTCACAGGGAAGAGTTGGACTCTCTGGACCAAGACAAAGGAAGAGTGATGTAAATTTCATCTAGCTGATGAAGAATGTCTTACTTTTCTAGTAGCTATGAGAATGATGAAGCAAAATACCTCTATTTAAGAAAGGTATCAAACAACCAATAACTTTTAAAACTTGTAAGAAAGTATTAAATTTATATTCAAGAACTTACAGTTGAAATTGTGAGTTTTGCATGCTTTGGTAGGCCAACGTATAGAAAAAAATCACCATCTCATTACTGAATTATGTAACTTTATAACTTAGTAACATCATCATTACAAGATTGAAATGGACTCTAAGCATTTTGTTCAACTGCCTTTTATAGATGCAAAAAGTGAAGCCCTAAAGCATGGACTAATTTCCTCTGCTCTATTCAGTTTGAGAGAATTTGTGGCAAATTTAGATTTGTAATTCAGTGCCCTGAGTTCCAGCCCACCCTGTTTTACTGAACTGAACTTCAGGTTTTTAATGTGTGTAATTATTTTTCTTTAGTGTATGACATTAAATTATTATTTTCTACAATTTCTGGAGGCAGTTATAAATTATATATAAGGGAGAATCATTATGTTCTATTTGCGTGGACTTACTTGTTTATTTGTGATGATTTTGATACTCCTATATCTGAAACACATTTTTTTTCAGAATGCATGATAACATGCAAAGTGTGGTTATTTTTTTTCTTGGCTAGTTTTCATATATGATTATAATATTTTTTTCAAAATTCTGGAACTGCATTTGAATCCTGTCAGAAATAAATGAAAAACCTTGACTGAATGCTTTAGTCTCCTTCAAGCTCTTTGAATTAGATTATCCCTGTCTGCAACTTTCAATTCAAATGGAAAAAACCACAGGAGATGCGACCCAATTGTTAATAGTAGAAGTGTCTGATTCTGGTACAACTGTGAAAACCCTCCTCACGTTATACTTAAAATACTGACTTTGCAAGGTATATGGCAATTTTGAAGCTATATATTTGTGCAAGTTTCCAATGAAGTACCTATAAGAGGGAAGAGTCAGTTTAAAGTCAGATAGTCTTTTAGAATGGACAAGTCTATATTTATGACCTTGATTGCATAATGATTCAATAATGGAAGATGGGATTTTTCTGCAGTAGTTTTATTTTTATGTTTCTTCTCTGTGTAAATATAGGAATAAAGACAAATTTTCACTTGAAATATTGTCTGTGGTAGGTACAGAATATCAAATAATTCAGGTGAATTATTTCAGTAGAGACTTAAAGTCATGCTGCCCATTTGTTTACAATCAGAGACATGATTATTGCATTGCTTTTCCAGTTCTTAGTGCATCGGGAGCTTCTGACCATTTCAATGTACATACTGATCCTGATAGCTAGTATGTTGCCCAAAGCTGTATTAAAACTACTAAAAGTGAGGAATTGTGAAATCCAGTTTTAGAGTTCACATAATTATCTTTCTGTTTCAATTTTCATTGTATAAACATATATTTTCCCCAATGACTGTTTCTTTCTAGAGTTTGCATCCAATTGGGCCACAAATTTAAATGTCACTTTATGACAGCCCCTGGATAAATATGCATACATTTTTTTTCCTGGTATCTGTATCTCATTTACTTTTAAGGAGTGTGTGTGTGTGTGTGTGTGAGAGAGAGAGAGATTTTCATAGGCACCTACCTTAGCCTGCGTGAAATAGACTATCCCAAATATAGGAATGAGTATGATACAACAATATTTATAGTAATTTATGGCTATTTTTACCTATTTAAAAATATTTTTATGATAACATACTGTAAATAGGGCCTGTGAAACAGATTGACTTGGTGTTAGAGAACCAATTGGAACAAAATTCCTTTTGTTCAAGCACTTACAGGAATTAAAATTGAAGCAATCATTGAACACCTACTGTGGTCCAATCCACTTACCAGATATTTCACATATATTATGCCATTTAATCTTCATGGCTATATTAAGTGGGCTTTACTTCCACATTTTAAGGAGGCAGGTCTGAGAATTAGATAAGTAAACTAACTTGCTTTGAGATGTCAAAATGAGTGATGTGACCTACAATCGAAGCACATGTCTGTTTGACTAATGGATCACTTCAATATATTTAAGTTATTTTATATGCTGACACTCGATTCAGTGTAGGGAGTCTGTCTCCTTCTATTCCTTATTTTTTATACTTTTACGGTGAAGTGGTTGTCTCGTTATTTCTGTAAGCACCGTAAAACTTCTTAAGACTTGGAACATTCCCAAGGTTAGGTATACTTTATTGGCTTCACGGGACAAAAAGATTAGAGAAATAAATGAGTTTCAGAATGAATGGTTATGAAAGGAAATGGAGAAAAACAAGAAGAACAAGACAATAAGAATAGCGAAAAAGTGTCAAGGCAAAGGGAAAAGTAAAGGCCCCAATGTTTATTTACAGGCAGTTCTTGCAGAAGAGTTCAGAAGCTTGGGGCCAGATACTACTCTGCTTCATCCATCCGGTTTCTTTTCTGAGAAGGATCTGCACGTCTGAATGCTTTGAGCCAGGTTACATCCACTGGGCAAACCTCCTTGCCTTGTTTGAAAGGGACAGATGGAGAGGTCTGACTTCTGAGGACAACGAAAGCAGAAAGATCCTATTAAATCCTGCACACCAGTGCAAAGCTCAAGGCTTTATAAAAGTTTTCGTACTCAAGGAACTATACCATACTTCCACAGGGAAACAAAAAAATCCGGCAAAAATCACACAAAAAAGAAAAGCTGTCATTATCAAAAGACACTTTAATTTAAAGTATATTAATAAATGCACCATGAACTCCCAATAAAGGAAAGGTGTCAGGCAGTCACCTGAAGCCTGTTATTCTTTTCATACTTGAGGCTCCTGTGCCGCTTTTCACGTGGTTGTGAAATTTTCGTTGTTGATGACAGTTATTGCTCACCTTCCTAAAATTGGTCTTTAAAATGACTTTGTGCTTTAATGCAGACGGAAAAATCCTTCATTCTTGTGATCAGTTCCAAAGCCTCAGAAACAGTGCAATCAATCACACGTAGTGCCTGATGGATGTGTCAGGCGATAAGCGTAGCTATCGCTGTTTCAAGGCCACTGACTCGGAATCTGCAATCTGACTTGATTCCGTTAAAGCCTCTGGCTTTGGGGTAAACTAAGGGTCAGCGGGTGTCCTCTTCTGCACGGATCATTTGAAACACCGAAAAGTCAAGTTAAGAAGATGGGATATTGATTTAGAAAGCACTTTTAAGTTATTAATGATTCCAATAATTCCAATAATGAAAAAATGAAATTTCATTTAATGAAAGCATTTGAATTTTATTCATTTTTTTCAAGTACCTTTATAATGATAAATTTGGCAACTTACATAAAATCAACAAATTCCCCGAAGAACATTGCCCCAACTTTCAGATACTCTAGAAGGATTTTATATATACTTTAATAAAAATGGTATATATTTAAGGCATAAAATATGATATGATGTACATATATATAATGAAATCATGACCACAGTTAAGCTAATTAACATATCATTTCCTTACATAGTTACCATTTCTTTTAGTGATGAGTACATCTAAAATCTATTCTTTAAGCGTATTTCCTGTATTCAGTACAGTATTATCAGCAGTAGTCATCATGCCTGTACATTAGATCTCTAGGCTTATTCATCCTATGCGACTGTAACTTTGTACTCTTTGGCCAGTATCTTCATATTCCCCACTCCCTCAGCCCCTGTTAACCATTCTTCTGCTTCTATGAGTTTGACTTTTTTTTTTCTTTTAGATTCCGCATATAAGTGAGAATATACAGTATTTGTCTTTTTCTGTCTGGCTTATTTCACACAGCATAATGTCCTCTGGGTTCATCCGTGTTATCACAAATGGCACGACTTCTTTCTCACGGCTGAATAATATTCTGTGGTGAATAATGTAATATTGTATGCCATATCTCTTCTTTATCCATTCATCTATCGAAGGACAGCTGGGTTGTTTCCATACCTTGGCTACTGTGAAAAATGCTACATTGAACACGGGAGTGCAGATATCTCTTAGAGATACTGATTTCATTATTGTTGAAGAGTTTATTACAAAGCATTTCTAAGAAGGACATTGTATTCAATCTTGGTAAATAGTTTACCTCACTGAATTCTTTGTTGTTTCTATAAACAATGGCAGGAAAAAACCTGTTTACATGGTCACAGGCTTGGATTTAGAGATAAATTAAGCCAAGACTAAAGAACAAACAAAATTCCAAATGAAATTAACAAAAGAAAAAGCAACAACAAAAAATATTTGTGAAAGCAACATTTTGAGTTTGAAATATCTAAGCAATGGAAATATCAAAACAATTACTTAAATTATCCATTTAATTTTTCATTTTTTAGTTTATGAAGACCTCTAACATTTTAAACCACATTTTCTAATACACATAGTAACTCTATTTCTATTGCTTGATTTTTTTCTGACTTTAGCTTAGCTTTCACCATTCCATTCAAAAAAATATTTATTTCATGACTGGTGTGCATCAGACATTAAAAATCACATTTTAACTTCTGAGACCAAATGACCAAATATTAGATTCTGTGCTTATAAAATATTGCTATTGAGAGATCAGTCAGAATTTAATATTACAGACATATTTTGACAACAAAAAGAATCCAGTCATTAAGCACTGACAATCCCCATCGTTATTCTAAATCCAGGTGAATCAATAAGAAGTTTTATATCCAACTTAGAGAAAGAGCAATAGCCTTTAAATTAGTCCTCCACATAGAGAAGTAATTAGGTGCCCACTTTTGGAGAGGTCGAACCATCACCAATTGTACATATGCCTGCTTCTGAAGCCATAGTCATTAATGTAGTAATGAGCTGTTGAAATAGTAACGCAGAGCAAATCTACAATGATGGGAACTAATTGGCTTATGGATAATTTCAGCTATCCTGCTGTTATGGAGACAAATACTCTTTTGCATAGGATGGACATTTTGAATTCTCTTATTGGTGAAACATGATGCTCTGTTCACAAGTCTTGCAGTCGTGGATTTCTGAAATCTTGAATTCTAGATCTCCTTATGTTTTTCAGCATTTTAAACAAAATGTCCCATGGAACTTTCTTAGCGTTATGCAGAGAGGTATTTTTGCTGAATAAAACAGGGTCTTTTGGGGTTTCATGCTTACAGAAGACCCTGTTCACAGAATGATCTCATCTGTTTTGTTCTCAGCTGTGAAGTCAGCTAACAGAGCCCATCTGGAGAGTTAGCCCTGCTCCACTGCATGGCTCTAGACCAGTCCAACAACCCTCACAAGCCATCTTGTAAATATAGGTCATCTAGTAAGAGTTCAAAGAAAAAAGAACAATAACATTTCTGTATCATTCGGGGAGAAGACACCTAAAGCATGCACAGCTCTGATGGTGGCTGAATGCCAAAGCCTTTGCATTATCATCGTTATGACATATATTGATAAAAAATTAACAGCAGCTTTGTTTCTGCATTCTGTCTTAAAGTACGTAATCTGGTTACATAGATGTAAATTCTATTGGATGGGTAAGTTTTAACAGTAATTTAGTTCCTTGCAACTGGGCATTTACAAACCAGCCAGCTAGGGGCTACATTTGTGTATGCATGGCTTCTAGTCTACTTGACTTTACTGTGTTCCTCCCTTCTGAATCTAGAGCTCCTTGGTGCCTGATATCTCTCTGTTAAAGAATCAGGTCATTGCTCCCTATATTTTATCTCCTATTCCTCCCCTCCCCATACACCAATTTCCTAGTTTTGAATCAATTTCTTTCCCTTATCAGTGTGTAGATTGATTTCACAAACATTTACTAAGCAATACTTTATGATACGCCCTGTGCTATAGGTTGAAAATCAGTTATACAGAGCACAATCACAGTGCTTGGGAAGTGCATAGCCTTGTTTTCTAAATGCAAGAATGACATAAACCAGTGGTTATTCTCCAAGAGTTTCTAAATTTGCACATAGGAGGCCATTTATACACATTCTAGTTTAATGGATTAATGCCCTTCTGCACAGAATGACTTCCTGTACAAACGTTCTGATCTTCAGCTCAACCCCGATAGCATAGTCTTCCTGGGCTTTGCAGATTTGGTGCATTTGGCCACAGTCCAACACCTAGATAGGTCATTATGGCTTGTGTATAATTGGAATATTTAATGCAGCTAAAAATGATTAAATAACAACATTATGTTACATGTCACTATTAAGCCTTAATGTAGCCTCATATTAACACATTTCTTATCATTTTTGCTTTGTATTCTATAGCAATAATCTGCCATGGTTTATTTTGCTTATTAATTATGCTATTTGCTGATTTGATGAATGCTGAAATGGATTGAAGATTAGAATAGGAAGAAAATGAAATAATTGGAGAACCAACCACAAAAGACTTCCTTTTGAATTTCACTAATTAGCAAACCTCTGTACGCTTTGCAATCAATTATGTTTCACAATTCAAAGTCATGTTTGTCACAGTATTTTTAACAAGTAGATCTTAGTTAAAAGATGATAAAAGGAGCAAAATTAGAAATAATTTCTATGTAGAATTCATATCTCTTCACTTTTTTCATCTTTAATCAGTTAAATTCTGATTTGTTGAGATGCATACTGTAGTGAAAACATTGTCATTTTAGTTAAATGTTTCTCGTTTCTTTTTTCCATTGTTTTACTATCTGTATTTTTAATTTTTTTAAAGATTTTATTTATTTATTTGAGAGAGAGAGAATGAGAGAGAGCGAGTACATGAGAGGGGGGAGGGTCAGAGGGAGAAGCAGACTCCCTGCTGAGCAGGGAGCCCGATGCGGGACTCGATCCAGGGACTCCAGGATCATGACCTGAGCCGAAGGCAGTCGCTTAACCAACTGAGCCACCCAGGCGCCCAATTTTTTTTTTGTCTAAGTCTCTGATACTGAGGGAGATCTTGCATTATTTAAAAGTAACTTTTATGGGGGCGCCTGGGTGGCTCAGTCGTTAAGCGTCTGCCTTCGGCTCAGGTCATGATTCCAGGTCCTGGGATCGGGCCCCACATCGGGCTCCCTGCTCCGCGGGAAGCCTGCTTCTCCCTCTCCCACTCCCCCTGCTTGTGTTCCCTCTCTCGCTGTGTCTCTCTCTCTGTCAAATAAATAAATAAAATTAAAAAAAAAAAAAAGTAACTTTTATGAATCAATTGGACTCTTCCTTCATGAAGTGACAATGTATATGCAAGGTACAAGTCAAAGAAAAAGAATCACATTAGTTGGGAAAGATAAAGGGGAATTACAATTAGTATGAATTGTGATACTTTAGCACAAAGTATGTCAGTGCAAAGAGATGCAGATGATGGTATTCTCTTGCCTATTGCAGCTAAATACTGATGATAATAATAGCAATTATTATTAATATTAAATAATACTGATCTTATCTACCTACTTGCCTATCTACCCACCTCCTATCTACCTATCCCCATACAAGAAAAGCCTTGCAAACACTAGCATCAAATTTGTTTTATCTGATAAGATATACTTCCTTTCTTTGTGCTTTGGAGTATATCTTTAGATGGGTTGAATAATAAAACAATAACAAAAACAATTAACAGCAGCAATGTTTTTGATTTATTGTTGTGGCACAGAGCTCGCTAATTACAAAATACATTATTTCTTTCCCTAAATTATCAATAATAAGCTTAGATACATTTCTATTTTCAGGCAGAAAATAAGCAATATATCAGTCCAAGAGAGTCTCTTAAAGACAGATTTACATAACAATGGGGTAAAATTAACTTCTCCACAAAAGAAGAACAAGGTTGATTTGACATGAAATGAATTAAAAACTCTGCTTCCTGGCTTTCTTCTGGCAGCAGTTTGCCAAAAATCTGAATTGAAAAGTATTGTCATCTGCTTATTTCATAGAAAAGCTTATGATGTGAATATTGTTATACTATGAGGTTTTAGCAAGAAACAAGTGTAAGGTAATTAATATTGCCCTTACGTTTTACTTCCGGGCCATAAAGTAATCAGCTGTAATCACCTGCTGCAGTCTCCAAAGTCTGTAACTACAAATCTGTAACATCTGCAAATCCGTCATCATTGATGAACTGAATTACTGGAATGTGGAGATGATCAAGGCATTCATGATTTTAAGATAGTAGAGATAGAAGTCATAGAGATTCCATTTTGATTTTATTTTCAATAATTTCTGTAGTCCCTTTTATATTTATTTATTTATGAAAATATTTATTTATTTATTTTAGAGAGAGAGAGAGAGAGATTGGGAGAGAGAATCGGAGGGAGGGGCAGAGGGAGAGGGAGAGAGAGACTCCAAAGCAAACTCCCTGCTGTGCGTGGAGCTCCTTGTGGGGCTCAGTCTCAAGATCCTGAGAGCATAACCTGAGCTGAAATCAAGAGTCTGATGCTCAACCAACTGAGCCACCCGGGCGCCCTCATCAAGGGTAGCCCCTTTTAAACACTTTGGGTCTTAATTGAATTTACATCTTTTATAGAAGAGTGTAGTAATTCGTTGGTTTCCCCAAAATATCACTTCAATGACCAGATAAACTCTTACTCATAACTAGCTAAATTAACAGAGTTATTGATAACATTTATACAGGACACAAAGTTCAGCTTTTTCCATGTTGTTTCATGAATGAAGTACATCCTTTTACATTAAGTGAGATCTTCAATTCCATAACAGCATCACTGGATATGACATTATCTTGAAAATTATGTATTAATGATGTCTATTGGGGAGATTCCAAACATCAAATAGAAAACAAAAGACATGTGGCAGTTATTATTATATAAAACTATATTAACCTATGATTATGAATTTGAATAAGTGTTAAACAATATTTGGATGATGGAACTAGAAAGAATCCAGCCTTTTATATAAGTGCATATTTGGGATCTTTCCTAGAGAGGCAGCTCTACTTTCTGATCTCTGATTTCTTGGTTGAGCTTAGTCATGGGAATACTGGGACTAAATAGTGAAGTCAGAGGGGGAAGCAATTCCTTCACACAGAAATGAATATTGAACGTAAATTTACCATGCATCACTAAACACATCTTTCTCAGTAAAATATCAAATTCACTTTCTTCCATTGTTTTTGCTGTGACTCCTATATTTCAGTTCTACTAAAATATACTTTTCTCAGCACTCTGATTAATTCTGTTATGTTTATAAATGCCATTCTTCATATAAAATATTCACAATGTTGGCAAGCAAGATGTTAAATCAGAGTTTGAGTCTGAGTTTTCTTGGCTTCAATGTTAGCACCCTTACTGCAACTCCATTTTGCTTCCCTTAGAAGGAAAACATTAGTCATATTTGACAGCTCTCATATTGGACCATGATACCTATCCAGCATACCAAGTGGCATGTTCAGTTAAACCTACTTAATCCTGCTTTTATCATATCACTCAAAGCCAAGTTATTGAGTGGACTTAAGTAAGCTAGGATTACATAAGATCTCCCTTTACTTTCTAATTTCTGAATAGAGATGACTCATATAAAATATTTAGAAACCAGAATAGAGTTTGCCATATTAATGGACTGCATGTATAACACACAAAACAGGAATAGTTTCAAACCTTTCCAAGGAGATGGAAAGCTGAATAGACTTAGTGGTTCTACAGACCAAGAAGATAAATTCTTCTTTGACTTGGTTTATATAGGAAATCTCCTCTATAGCTTGGGACTTCTGTCTCCTTCGTGAATGACTTATGGAACTCAAGAAGGTAGACTATGATAAGAGGAATGGGGAATAAGAGTCCTCATGAATATTTGCTTTCAGTTTTCACTCTAGGAGCACCAGGGTATTTATAAAAATTGTTATTCATGGCAGGATTTGCTTTGATGTAGTAGAAAGAATAGTACACATTTGTAAATAAATCCCACAGCTATTGCTAAGACATTTAAGGAAACTTCTTGCAGGCATTTTCAATAGTAATATATGTAGATCGATACTTAATACATGTTGGGCAGTCTTCCAAGCAGCTTACAAATATTAAACAGAGTATATGTGATAATTCATTAAGAATGGTCTATATTAGATAGTTCAGACAATATTATAATCAGGATAATAATGGTGATGAGGATGATGATGGTGATGATAATTATAATAAAATAATTGTTTTTAATAAGAAAAATATATGAAGTGTGCTTGTATTGCTTAACCCTAATTGCTTACACCTCATCTTAATTCAGTGAATTTCAACCCTGGGCCACCCTCTAGATTCATGGGGGAGTTTATCTATCTATCTATCTATCTATCTATCTATCTATCTATCTATCTAATTTTTAAAATAATTTTAGATTTTATGGAAGTTGCAAAGATAGTACAGATAGTTACCATAGTTCCCTGACAGAGATTTCTATAATGTTAATACCTTATATAATCATAGCACAGTTATCAAAATTAAGAATTAAGTTTGGTGCAAAACCATTAACTAAACTACAGTATACAGACTTTATTCAGGTTTTATCAATTATTCCACTAATATGTATTTTTCTGTTTCAAGATCCAATCTAGCCATTAAATTGTTACGCTTTAGTCTCTTCCAACTGATGGCAGTTTCTCACTTTTACTTCTTTCATAACCTTGACACTTTGAAGAGTATTGTTAAATATTTTGTAGAATTTCCTTTAATTTGGGTTTTCTGATGTTATGGTCATGATTAAAGTAGGATAGCTAATTTTGGGGGAAAGTGCCACATAGGTTGAAATGCCCTTCTCATGGTGTCACACCAGCAGGTCATGGTGCCAAGTAGGCTTCTCACAAGGCAGGTTAACCATGACCCCTGCGTTAAGTAGGGCCCCACTGTCCAGTGACTGTTTTTCACTTTCCATACTCTGTGAGAAGTGAGTTCAGCCTTCATTCCAGGAAGGGCATAAGGGAAATTAAACTCCACCTTCTAGAGGAAGGCACATTAAAGAACTGTGGATAGGTCTTAAAACCATCACCATAATTAATACCTATAATTTTCAGCACTTATTATGTTCCAAGTACTCTACTAAACACTTTGTAATTTATAATTTAATTTTCACAACAGGCATTGTCTTTTTTTTAACCTCTCTAGTTTGTTCAAATTTCTTTCTATCCCTAAAATTTATGAACCATCTCTTTTCCAGCAATTATTTCCACACACCACATATTTTACCCACACCTGACTGCATGCCCCTACCTTTCTCTGCTTCTCTGTCTAGTCCAAAATTAATAAATTCAAACTATTCGGATTCATTATGAATTTTTATCCTAGACATGGAAAACATTAAAAGCCCTACAGTTTATCTTTAATGAAACAAAAAATAACAACAACAACAAAAAATAAACCATCTTCACCCCCCCCCCCCCCCGGCCTTTACAGTCTTACAACAATTAGCGTTTCCCCTGCCTTCTGTCCCTTTTCACTTTCTGTAAGTATCCTCTGAATACTCCTTCATACTCAGACTTTTTGTTCCCTTAGCATCTGTCTTACTGTGCGCTAACTTCCATCCCCGCCACGGTTACCAATTTTCTCTGTCTTATATTTCCTATTTCCAAAGTCACAGATCAAGCCTCAGCATTTTACCCAACTTCTAGGAGCATTTTGCAGTTTATCACTCTCCTGAAATGACATTTTCCCCCTTGGGTTACACTACGCTCTCTTTCATACTTCATTTTTTCCACCCATCACACTGCCCACTCTTTTAAAGTTTTCTTTACTGGCCACTTTTCTTCTTCTAAGCTCTAAATAGTTGAGTTCCTTAGTAAACAATCTTGACTCCCCTGTCTAACCATTTATGTTTTCATTCAGATCAAAATCACAAAAGTAACATGTCCCAAACCAAATCTGTGAATTTCCTCTCTTAACCTCTACCTCATCTAGGGTTCTGATCTCAATGATGGCATCATCATTCACTCATTTGCTCAGATTATAAGACTAAATGACATCCTTGACTCTTTTCTTCTCTAGTAACCAATATCCAACACATTACACATTCTATTGGCTCAACCTTGAGAATATCTTCTACATAGGACTACCTCTCACTTCTTCCACTGCTACTATGCTAGTTGAATCCACAAATATATCTTTAATAGACAAACACTTTTTACTAGTCAATCTCCTAACTGATTTCCCTATTTACCCACATATTTTGCAGTAGGCTCTTCCCCATGGGTGGCCAGTGTGATTCTGTAAAAATATAAATAACTTTTTTTATACTGCTATTATCAAAGTTCTCCAAATTTTCTTTCTTTTTTTTTTTAAAGACTTATTTATTTGAGGGGGGAAGGGGCAGAGGAAGAGAGAGTCTTAAACAGACTCCATGCTGAGCACAAAGCCAGACATGGGGCTTCATCTCAGGACCCTAAGACCATGACCTAAGCTGAAACCAAGAGTCAGACACTCATCTGACTGCATCACCCAGGCACCCCTCCAAATTTTCTTTTAATCCAAAATAAAATTCAAATCGTTACCATGATCTATAGGACCTTATGAGACCTCTGGCTGCCTCACCAAGTGTGTGTGTGTGTGTGTGTGTGTGTGTGTGTGTGTGTGTGTGTGTGTATAGATAGATAGATAGATAGATAGATAGATAGATAGATAGATAGATACAGATAGAATTATAACTTCAGAAGGGCTGCCTTCACCACCCTATCTAAAATAGCACATGTCTATTACTCTATATCCCCTTATTCTACTAAATTTTTCTTCATTATATTTTCTTTTTGTTATGGTTATTTATCTTCACAATAATGTAGACTCCATCACAGGAGTGGTTGTGTCTATTTTATTTTAGGCTGTATGCCCAGAGCCTAGGAAGGGGCTGGTGCACAATGAATATTCAATGGATATTTGTTGCATGATTTATTAAAGAAAAAATGATGTACATAATGAAACAAAATCAATATTATTATAAAAATAATAAATTAGTAAATGAAGTTAACTTTATTGTTAGATCCATGATCACCTACTATCCCTGCTTTACTTTCTGGGTTTTCCCTTTCTTAGTTTGGTTTTATCTGATTTAGTTCCCATCCTCAGTGTTACTGTCCTGCCAGCAGGCACATGAAAATACTTTATAAACTAAAAAAGCCCTCAGAAGCCACAAGTAAATGTCTTTAGTGAGATAAATCTGCATAGCAAAAATCTAAATCTCTATGATTAATTATGTCCCTTAAGTAAGATAATGTAAACAAAGCATCTTATGTAGTGTTTTGGATACTTGATTGTTCCTTTTCATACCACTTTCTGCTTCTTGTCTCACTTTTTCATCTTCTTGAGAATTCTTTTGTAGTAGGATCTAGAAATAACTCTGATGTTTTTTCTTCTTCGGAATATTGTGTAGAATTGGTAGTTATGAATTTGTTTATCCTTAAACTCCCACTGCAAGTTTAGCTGATTCATCCATCTACATAAACTTAACTGTAATGTTTTTGACCTCATTCAGAAATGAATTTTCCCCTCAAAACTGTTTTCCTTTTGCAAATCTTAATTCCTTTTAATAAAACAGTAATAATTATCCAGTGTTTATAATCTCTACTACTATTTGATGGTGTATCTATAATGGTTTCTATTATAGAAACAGGCTTAACATAATAAATGCTACAGAATGTCTCATATCAAGTTTTACACATTTATTTTACTACTTTAGTAAGTCATGCCTACCACCAACGACAGTAGTGCTAAATCAAATACAAAGATTTTTTTGGTGTGCTGTGATATTTCACTTTAACATTTCATAATGAAACATATTCTGTAATTTAAGTATATTTTTCATTACCACCAAAAGCAGATTTTTTATTCTCTTAGCACTATCTCAAGTATTCTGTTTGCAAATGTCATTTTGGGTAAAGTTAGCAAACAATTCCTTTTCTATGAGAACAAGTAGACCAAATAAAAAGGGCATATTCATAACTTAACTGCCATAAAAGCACAATAAAATAAATTAGATCAGAAGACAATATATGAAAAAGTGTTTTGATGTAGAAGTCTAGAGACAAAGTTTCTTGTTCTAACTTTACTTTTAATTGGCAGTGTGATATTGGGAAGCTCAATTAACGTTCAGATATTTACACAGTTTAGAGATCCGATCTTGAGTCAAAGAATTTGGTTTTGAATCTCAGCTCTGACACTTGTTATTGTAGTTAAGTTACTTTCTTTTTTTTTTTTTTCATATTTTATTTATTTATTTGTTAGAGAGAGAGAGCGTGGGCGAGAGAGACTGAACAAGAGCACAAGCAGGGGGAGCTGCAGGCAGAGGGAGAAGCAGGCTCCCTGCTGAGCAAGGAGCCTGATGTGGGACTGGATCCCAGGGTACTGGGATCATGACCTGAGCCGAAGGCAGATGCTTAACCGACTGAGCTACCCAGGCGTCCAGTTAAGTTACTTTCTTGAGACTCTAGTTTTTCATCTGTGAAATGGGCAAAATAATGCCTACCTTCTCAAGATATGTATGAATACAAAATGTGACATCTATGTTAAGGAGTTTTATGATTCATTTATATATGCCATTTTACTTCTCTAAAATTATTAATAAATATGAAATGAGGGTTTTAATCAGAACTTATATTTTCTGGTATTATATTTTGGGAAGCACTATTAAATTAATAAATGGCTTAGTGGTTAAACATGACATTGTAAAAAAATACAATGGCTATATTATAGTGTTCATATAAATCTCATGCTGAAAAGTCAAAAGCAAGTAAAATTTAAAAATTTAAATGCATATATGTAATATGCAACTAGCTATTTGTGATTTAATCATAGTAAAATAGTGACTACATTAAATTAGTTTAATTGAATTAATGTCTTGAATGGTTTTATTAAGCAAGTTTATTTTATTAAAACCAATTGGTTTATTAAACCAATTAATTTTATTAAATAATTTAAATAGTAACTTCATTGAAATCATGATTTTAGTATTATATGAATTAAATTAATACATTTAATTGATTTTGTAGTTTTAATATATTTATTTTTTAAAATACTTTGGTTTTATAATGGCATAAGAGTTGAAACCATGAATTTCTTTTTTTTTTTTTTTTTAAAGATTTTATTTATTTATTTGACAGACAGAGACAGCGAGAGAGGGAACACAAGCAGGGGGAGTGGGAGAGGGAGAAGCAGGCTTCCCGCCGAGCAGGGAGCCCGATGCGGGGCTCGATCCCAGGACCCTGGAACCATGACCTGAGCCGAAGGCAGACGCTTAATGACTGAGCCACCCAGGCGCCCCGAAACCATGAATTTCTAATGCCAGCTTTTATATATGAATATTTTAAATAACATTATAATTTAAAAATTTTCAATTTGGCAATGAACTTTTCCATCAATTTTTCATATTTTAAGAGAGTTCTAGGGTATTATAATTTACTGCCAATCCTTTATCTATAGACAGTTATGTTTTTAGTTCATCCTTAAGTATCAAGACAAAACTTCTAGCTCTTGAGCAGTATTCCTATTCTCTGCCTACAGAAATTGCTTGAAAAATATCCATGGATTGGTTTATTTATTCTAAAAACCAGCATCTATTATACATAAAGCAAGATACTGCAAACACAATGGAAAGGACAGAAATTCCTGTCTCAAGTAGTTGCTTTCTAGGTGGTGAAAGAGAAGAGCCTTTGAATTTTACTGCAGGATGAAAGGAATAATGGTGGGGCGCTTGGGTGGCTCAGATGGTTAAGCGTCTGCCTTCAGCTCGGGTCATGGTCTTGGAGTCCTGGAATCGAGCCCCGCATCGGGCTCCCTGCTTGGCGGGGAGCCTGCTTCTCCCTCTCCCTCTACTGTTCCCCCTGCTTGTGCTCTCTCACTCTCTCTGTCAAATAAATAAATAAAATCTTTTAAAAAAAGAAAGGAATAATGGTATTTTGCTTCTCTGCTTCAAACTGGGTGTAATATCTAAGGTCTAATAAGATTGTATCTCTAGACCATCGGTATGCACTTCTACCATCACTTATTTCCATCCCTCTGACCTCAGGCAAGTTAAATCTCCAGGATTCAGATATTGGGAAGAATATTTTGTTTTGTTTTGTGTTGTGTTGTTTATTTGTTTAGTACTTTTTAAAATTACCAGGCAGTACTGACTGGTGTAATGTTTTCCCTCTGATATTAACTCTCTGCATTTATGGTTGTATTTCTTCTAAATTATTATGTGCAGAAGGATGAAGGGTAGAGGAAGCAGAGGTTTCCTTCATAAGAAGTGCATTTTCCGGATCATGTTGACCTCCTTGTGTTGCCAACTTAGAACTGCCCTGGCATTGCCGTGGTGTTCATGCTGCTTAGTATGAAGATAGAATCAACCAAACCCTCAGATGATCTGCCCCTTGGGTGGTGATGATTTTGGATCTCACAGTGATTCTGAATTTTCCATGGTTACTTAATACGCAAGGCTTGGCAGACATTATAGAGGCCTAGCTATCCTTTTAGGACTTTGAGATATATTTTAGGCAAAACAGTCACATTTTGTGACCAGAAAAATAGAATATGTATGCTCTGATTTTAATGAAAATGAGAGTCTTACACAGTTGAAACTTGTCCTGACCTCAATTTAACTAATTCACTGGATCAACCTATCCACTCCATTTCTTCTGTGAAGCATATGGAATGATGCTCTTGGCAGGCTGTGTTCTCGCGGCTCGTAGACCACTCTCTAATGTGTTGGTGGCCTCTGCTCTTACCAGTTGAGCTGTGTATTTATTGAGAGTGAGTCACATGTGTTCCCAAACTGGTTAATGCCTGCTGTTCTTGTTATTGCAGTTATATAACTTAATTAAATCTTACATGAACCAAATAAAAAGAAAGAGAATAAATGTTTCTATAGAAAAGACTGAGCCCTTTGGAATTCTTGATAAGTCATGGCACTGAATATAAAATTGTTAAACTAGTTTGCTATACAACTATGAGAGCCTAAAAATGTACACACACACCACTTTAAAGAACCCTGAATTGGAAACTGTAGATGATGAATTATGGGTGATTTATGCTGGAAAGATGAGTCAGAACCCCCATCAGCATTAATATTACCAGGACAAGGCCCCCATATTATATAAAATGCTGCCCTTTTATTGAATAAATGCACAGAAAGATGTTTTCAGCTAAAATATTTGAATCCTCTCTATACTTTTCATGATTCTCATCTTTAACTAAATTTTGGTAAGTGATCTATTACCAGTCTACACATTTTGAATGTCACATTGTAAACAGGAGGGTGGAAACAGGATAAAAAGAAGGGACAGAGAATGCACAGCTCATTAAAGCTAATTAAATGAAACAATTCCTTTTAAAATAATGAAAACAACAGAATTTGGAAAAAAGTTTTCATCAACATTAACTCAACTGACTACCTACTTAAAGTGGAGAGTATATTTGGAGACTGAACTATCCCCACAAATCCCTGCAAAGATAGGTATTTGGAAACCCAGAGCATTCTGGAATTTGAGCCACAGGCATCACACTTTTGATAATACTGTCCTGATACTCTTCTTTTTCACTTGGTTTATCAATGTGTATGTCGTATACACAACACAATATGTGTATATAAAATGTATGCATATACATGTTTGTATTTTATGTATATTTTCTTCATTCTACAGGATCAGAAGTTTTAGTCTGTACTTCTTATTGAACTCAATATTTGAATGTAAAATAAATTTAATCAAAACCCTATAAGATACCCAAAAAAGGATTATTTCAATAAAATTCAAGAATAAGTACAAAAATCTCGCAAACTCAATAAAATATCACTTTTTAAAAAAATTATACTTTATAAAAATACTACGCATTAGAGTAATAAAACATACATCATGTCAAGAAAAAGAAGGTCAGTGAGGTTATTAGTAATGAATGAGAAATAATATACAAATTCACAAAATATTAAAATCAATGCACCATGAAAATATTTGTTTTCTAATTAAAATTAGGTCAGTTTACTCTCCCACAATCAATTGCCTGGAACATGAGAAAAACATATCTGTAGTTCAACACACGTATACAAAAACAAATAATTTTTGTTTTCTTATTCTGAATCAATGAAACAAAATACTTAAACATACTTCTTAATTTCTACCCATTTGATTCAATATATATAATCAGATAATTGTATCTTATATTAATAATAAGTGATCATTTTTCTGGTCTAAGCAATAGTATTTAAGTAGCATTACTTTTGTTAGTGTTATTTCCTTTATTTGTTTTTTAACAAACCACGAGTTTCAAAAACGCAAAAGATGTAGGAGCTTAATGATTAGATAAATGTGCGTTACTTCTCTTGTAATATTATTTTCTGTATCTTGTCAATGTTATTGAAATTTTATTTTTTATTTTTATTTATTTATTTATTTTTTTTTATTTAAAGATTTTATTTATTTATTTGACAGAGAGAGACACAGCGAGAGAGGGAACACAAGCAGGGGGAGAGGGAGAGGGAGAAGCAGGCCTCCCGCCGAGCAGGGAGCCCGATGCGGGGCTCGATCCCAGGACCTGGGATCATGACCTGAGCCGAAGGCAGACGCTTAACGACTGAGCCACCCAGGCGCCCCTGTTATTGAAATTTTAAAAGCTTCCACTTAGTTATATGTTTTGGAATACATTTTCTAAAATATAACATATATGCTTTGAAGTTTAGAGATCAGAAATGTACAGTTGTATAAACTTTTGCAAAGTGAACACACCCGTGTAACTAGCCTTCAGGTCAACAAAATCACCATTTCAATGATCCATAATGCCTCCTACCGTGCTAAAGTCACTACCCAGTGAAAGGTAGACACTAGGCTTACCTCTAACACTAAAAATTAGGTTTGTCTGTTTTTAAAATATATATAAATAGAATCATGCAGTTTTTAATCATTGTGCCTGGATTTTCTTGCTTATTGTTTGAGATGGAGCTCTGTTGTTGTGTTAGTGCTAAATCATTAATTCCATTAGTGTGTGGTACGCTACTGTCTATTGTTGGGACATTATTTTCTTACTTCCAGCTTTTGTCTATATAAACATTTTAAACATTTTAGTGTGTATTTTTAGTGACAATTTGCATGATATACAAAGATAAATGGAGTGTTACAACTGGCATATCGATTTGCTCAATGAAAAATCATAATGTATTTGTCAGTAAAATTGACTCACTCGTGTCTTTGTATTATCTACAAAAATGTAAATAATAAGTTTTTTTGTATGTCAAGCTAAAAATACGTTTTGTATTGGGTTAGGCAACAATTCTTCAATATTATTGTTCTGATTAATATCACAGTGTTATTAGCATGGGAAGCAATATCTGAAAAAAATCAGAACACATGCCATAACTTATTTACGCTAATTAGGGAAGTCTCAGATTTATCTGAGGCCCCTGACAACTCACTTAAGGTGTTACATCTATACCAGATACTCCTCACCTTACATGAAATATTGATTAGAAAAGATATTTTACTTCTTTAGTAAGTGAATTAATGTGACATTTCTGTGGACTTGCACTGTTCCATGCTATTTCTGAATGGTGGTATTAATTAAGCAGCACAAGTTCATCTATAACTGACCAATCTGAAATTATGCCTTCCTTGCTATATTATGAAAGTCAGAAATACATGAAGTGAACTGACATTGAATTATTTCAATTTCGTTTTCACTCCAGCTGGAATTTAAGAAGTTAAGATTCCTAATAAGTAATGTGCATTCATGGTAGGGAGGTGGGGGTGGAGTGACCATTGTGTGCATACATAACTAGGCATAGTAAAGAAATGGAGCTGCTGACAATAGTGTCCACAGGCAAAAACACAGTGCAACCAAGCTTATGATGTTAGCTCTTGTATTTTTGGAGCATCTCAATTCATAGAAAGTGGAGCTAATTAGAGGAGCTATGCTAGAAAGTGTTTCTTATTTACAAAATCATTAGGCTTTCCATTATTGAATTAAGGTTTCCTTTTCCTTGTCCTTCTCTTAAACTCATTAACATTTACAGTTTTGTCAAGGTTATAAAAGATTATTATTTGGATTACCTGAAATAGCTAAAAAAAAGAAAGATGCTTAATTAGTCTTTTTTTTTTTTTAAAGTGGACTTGTTCAGGAAATTATCATTTGCTATAATGGAAAATAGTTATCCAGGGTGCACCTCTAGGGAATAGAAAGGGTAATTTCTTTATAGTTGTAATGAAGTTAAATACAAACTAGTGAAAGAAATAATGCTTTCTATAATAATGAACATTTCATCATCAACTTGAAAAATAGCATTTTGTCACAGAAAGGTATCTCTGTTAAGAAATTCAAATTATACATCCCACCCTCACACACATTAAACTCATCACTTATCCTGAAGGCTAATTTCTGTTAACTTTATCCAGTGAGTCACTTACTTATTAATTTAAAAAATAGATTGACTACTTACTACATGAAAGTCACTTTGTTATGCGCTAGGAGTATAAAGAGGAGAAATACATGTTTCTCTTACTCTCAAGACTCCAAAATGTCACTCAAAAAAGATAGTTCATAATCAGATAATTATAGTTCAGTTTCTAATGATGCAGTCCAATAAAAGGGTTATGGACAAAGGTTTCAGGATTCAAGAATATGACACATTGGAAAGTGTTTTCTAAAAGCAGTATCCCAAAGCTGAGTGTTAGCTAGAAGGATAGTAGAGAGGTTAAAAGTACAAGTTTTTGTGGGTTTTTTTCTGTTTGCCATTTTGTTTTAATTGAAGTATAGTTGACACACAGTGTTACATTAGTTTCAGGCTTACAACATAGTGATTCAACAACTCTATACATTAAGCTATGCTTGCCACAGGGTTGTCCCCATCTGTCCCAGTATAACACAATATAAGGTACGGGTTTTGGTGTTAGACAGAATCTGGGTTCATAACCCGACTCTACCATGTAGTCCCTATAATACCTTCTGCGAGATGCTAAGCCTCAGTTTCCTCTTCTGCAAAGGCTGATAGATCTCATGTCTGTAGCCAGGATCAAAATGGATAAAGCATATGAAGGACTTAGTTAAAAAAAAAAATTAGTAGCTACTTAAGATGGGCCAAGCACCCTTGTAAGCTTGTTACATAGTTAATTTATGTAATTCATTCAACACATCTAAAAATAGGAAGTATGATTAGTCCCATATGACAAATCAAGAAATAGAGGTACTAAGGAAGATATTCAGATGGCAAATAAGCATATAAAAAGATACTCCACATGATAGTCATCAGGGAAATGCAAATTAAAACAACAGTGAAATATCACTATGCATCTATTAAAATGGCTAAAATCCGGAACACTGACAACACCAAATGCTGGTGAGGATGTAAAGCCACAGGAACTCTCATTTCATTGCTTTTGAGAATAGAAAATGATACAGCATTTTGGAGGACTCTTGCACTTTCTTATAAAACTAAATATACTCTTACCATATATATGATCCAGGAATCATGCTCCTCAGTATTTACCAAAGGGGTTGATAACTTGTATTCATACAAAAACCTGCAAACAGATATTGATAGCAGCTCTATTCATGATTGCCAAAACTTGGAAGCAACCAAGATGTCCTTCAGTAGGTAAATGGATAAATTGTGATACATCCAGACAATGAAATATTATTCAGTGCTAAAAATAAATAAGGTATCAAGCCATGAAAATACATGAAGGAAACTTAAGTGCATGTTACTAAGTGAAAGAAACCAATTTGAGAAAGCTATATACTGAATGTTTCCAAGTATATGACTTCTGCAAAAGGCAAAACAAAAAAAACAAAAACTCTGGGGATAATAAAAGATGCTTCTCAGTGGTTGGGGTTTGGGAGGGAGATGAAAAGGTAGAGGATTCTTAATGCAGTGAATATACTTTGTACGATACTATAATGATGGGTACCTGTCATTATATTGGCTGGCCAAACCTATAGAATGTACAACGCGAAAAGTGAACCCTAAGGTAAACTATGGATATTACCCTAAGGTTAGCCGAGGGTAAACATTGGGTGATTAAGATGTGTCATTGTAGGTTTATCAATTATAACAAATATACCTCTGGTGAGGGATGTTGACAATGGGGGAGGCCATGCGTGTATGCGGGCAAGGGTGTATATGGCAAATCTTTGTACTTCACTCTCAATTTTGCTATAAAACTAAAGCTGCTCTAAAAACATTGTCTTTGAATTAAAAAAAAGAAAAAAGACATTTCCATCTATGTTTTGCTATAAGAGATTGGCATTAAATTTAGGAATACATACTAAGAAAAAAGAGATAAAGGCAACTTATGTAAGGTAGATACGCGTTTTGAACAAAAGAGAGTCTGAATCTAGAGCCTGTTTTTTAATTGATTCACTCCATTCATTCCATCTTTAGAACTCGTTACATAACTAAGGTATATATTATTGATGGTGATGATGATGATGATTGTGCTGCTGCTGATGATGATAAAGATAGATGAGTAGGAATTAGCTAGATCAAGGAAATGGGGTGGGGCAGTGATAGTGAAGTGCTTTCCTAGCAGATAGGAGAATAATACCAGAGGCAGATAGGAGCAGAGGCATTTATATAAAAATAATATGTGTCGAGGGTCCCTGGAGTGTGGCATGGTGGTGAGGGAGAGGTATATCCCACAAGTTCATGTAAACTCTTATGTAAAATGTTAAGGAGTTGAGATTTACTGTGAGCCACAGGTGTTTTAAAGAAAGGAAATTTCTTTATATATATATATATATATATATATATATATATACATGGAGAGAGAGAGAGGAGAGAGAGAGATAGAATAGACTTTTTAAAGATTTAAGTCTAGAAAATGGTAGGTGATAGATTTGAGAAAGATAGTGGAAGTAAGGATTCCATTTAGCAGACTGTTGAAGGACTCTAAGCAAAAAGAGAAAAAATGAATGAACTAGGACTTAACTAGTGGGGAAATATATGTTAAAAATTTTGGAGAGAAAATCTGCATGTCTTGGTGGAGTAATGGCACTTGAATAGAGATGGACTTTATACACTCATATTTTATTGAAATTCACTATCTGAAATCCACCATAAGTGGACACTTCCAAATTCTTGGCATGAAGATGATGTTGATGATGATTTACTTATACCAGATTTTTTTCTAGTTTCTTGAATATTGACAATATATTAACTATCAAAAACAGGACGATAAAGAAGAGTTCAAGAAATTTTGAAAACATTAGCAAAAATAATCAGGTTTTTGTCCTGCAAAATTTCTTAGATTTTTTAGTATGCCAAAGCACATGAATCTCTATTTTTTTTTTTATTTTTTTTATTTTTTTTATTTTTTATTTTTTTAAAGATTTTTTATTTATTTATTTGACAGAGAGAGACATAGCGAGAGCAGGAACACAAGCAGGGGGAGTGGGAGAGGGAGAAGCAGGCTTCCTCCGAGCAGGGAGCCCGATGTGGGACTCGATCCCAGGACCCTGGGATCATGACCTGAGCCGAAGGCAGACGCTTAACGACTGAGCCACCCAGGCGCCCTCTATTTTTTTTTTTTTAAAGATTTCATTTATTTATTTGACAGAGAGAGACACAGCGAGAGAGGGAACACAAGCAGGGGGAGTGGGAGAGGGAGAAGCAGGCTTCCCGCTGAGCAGGGAGCCCGATGCGGGGCTCGATCCCAGGACCCCGGGATCATGACCTGAGCCGAAGGCAGATGCTTAACAACTGAGCCACCCAGGCGCCCCGAATCTCTATTTTCCAAGCTTCTTTGGTAGTATCTCTGATTGTGGTGGTGTGTATGTAGATTTTAGAGAATTTCGTAGAACATTCTTGAAGAAGTGATAAATGCTCATTGGAAATATAATTCACTTTTATAATTTATCCTCTGTTCCTTTTTTATCTGATTAAGATACTTTTTTCTCAAGTTCCTTTTATTAGTGGTTTCTTCTTATTCTCCATTTCCTATATCAAATGTTACCTTCTCAGAGAAAAGTCTATCTTGATCATCCTATCTGAGGTTGCCTAAGACACCTTTTTTCCCAGATGTTCTATATAATTTCACCTTATTTAGTCTCTTCCTAATATTTCAGTAGTTTTTCTGCTTATTTTTTTGTTTACTGTCTCTTTCCACTACATAGAATATAAGCTTTCTAAGGGATTGTGTCTTTCTTTCTTATCTTGATATTTCTAACACTTCAAATGGCAAGGATATGAAAGAAATTCATTAAATATTTGTTAAATGTATTAAACAGTGAAAATACTTTTAATTATAAAATACAAAATAACTTTCAAACTGCAGAAATATATCTTAAACACTAACCTGCTATGAAATTGAGCTCTCAATCTACAAATTCTTGACTTACTCATTAAATAATCAAGACTCGAGGCAAATGAGAGTTTGTTCAATGTAGTATTTCCCCACATATTCACTTTAATAAATAATGTTCCAGAGTATTGTTAATTAGTGCATCAAAAATGTCACTTTTTTAAAGATTTATTTATTTGAGAGAGAGAGACAGAGATAGCGACAGAGATAGTGAGAGAGCATGAGTGGGGCGGAAAGGGAGAAGCAGGCTCCCCGCTGAGCAGGGAGCCTGATGTGGGGCTCCATCCCAGGACCCCGGGATCATGACCTGAGCCAAAGGCAGATGCTTAACAGACTGAGCCACCCAGTCGCCCCAACATGTCACATTTTAATGACAGACTATTTTAACAGATTCACTTTTTAAAATGATGATTAATAAAGAGACAGACACTTTTTCTTTTTTTCTGACAAAGCATTTTTTTATTATGTTATGTTAATCACCATACATTACATCATTAGTTTTTGATGTAGTGTTCCATGATTCATTGTTTGCGTATAACATCCAGTGCTCCATTCAGTACGTGCCCTCTTTAATACCCATCACCAGGCTAACCTATCCCCCCACCCCACTCCCCTCTAGAACCCTCAGTTTGTTTCTCAGAGTCCATAGTCTCTCATGGTTCATCTCCCCCTCCGATTCCCCCCCTTCCTTTTTCCCTTCCTGCTATCTTCTTTTTTTTTTTTTAACATATAATGTATTATTTGTTTCAGAGGTACAGGTCTGTGATTCAAAAGTCTTACACAATTCACAGCGCTCACCATAGCACATACCCTCCCCAATGTCTATCACCCAGCCACCCATCCCTCCCACCCCCCACCACTCCAGCAACCCTCAATTTGTTTCCTGAGATTAAGAATTCCTCATATCAGTGAGGTCATATGATACCTGTCTTTCTCTGATTGACTTATTTCGCTCAGCATAATACCCTCCAGTTCCATCCATGAAGGGACAGACACTTTTTCTAAGAGTGCTGTTTGAACAGCAAAAACTGAATTTAAAATATCTTGTGATGATTGAACTAATCGATGGCAGAATTTATTCTTAACTGAGCCACAGGAACATGTAGTTATGCTGTGATTTTCAGTACCCAAGGGCCCTAAAGATTCCTTGCAATAAGAATACAAATCAACTTGATTTTTATGACATCCAAGGTGCCTATGTTTCTCCTTCAAAGTTTTAAAAGGTGTTTGTGATTTGAAAAAGTTGACAACCAACATATGACAATATAAAATATCTCCGAGTTTCCTGTTTCTCATGCTCTCAGACCCTTGGAGCATTGTAGAATTGATGAAACTCCACATCAACTTTTAGAAACATATGCACTAACAGATGAAGCTGCATCTGAGATGTTTCAGGGTGGTATTTCCTAGAGACATCACACTAGAGTTTCTCTTGTCTCCAGGGTCTATACAGATGTTAATTTTAAGAAAAATAATTAGAAAAATATTATAAGTAAATTAAAATCATGTAAAAGTCTCAGCTCATCTTCTGGCCACAATTATTTTTTTGAAAATATATGTTATACATATATTCTCTGCTTTTAGTGAAAAGGCAGGGTGGTATTGTTGAATAGCTAATTAATACCCAAAGACCTGAATTCTCACTCCTATTTGGGTCAGTTAAGAAAGACATAGAGAACACCCTATGAGTCACTGTTGTCTCAATATGTTCATCTATAATTTCGAAGAATGATGATTCCTTATCCATTATAGTCATCCATGAGTCTAAAGGGTGAATGATGATGACTGATGTTCATCCATTCAAAGTATTTTCTTATGAGTTACTGTAGTCAAGACATTTTGCTTCTCACTGTAATAGATAAGCAGAAGCACTCTAATATTCATCCATGTCCTTATTGAGCCTTGTTGTCTTCTGTGTGTTGGGCTTTGTACTAAGTAGTCAAGATGTGAAATAGGGTCTCAGGAAAAAATGATCTCAAAACCTAACAGGAGAGGATACAAGGATAGATTTTCTCCTCTCCCTCTCTCTCTTTCTTTCTTCCTTCTTCCCTCCCTCCCTCCCTTATTTCCTTCTTCCTATATCTCATTTATTCTCTCTCCATCTATTTTATTTAATATGACTTCAGAACAGTATATATAAGATTATGGCATTCAGAAGAATAAGAGTTATTTTATGTCTGGGGTAACATTGGAGTGGGAGTGTTCAAAGAAGATTCCATGGAGAATGTGGCATTTTATTCAGATTTTAACAGGTAAACACACATCTATTCTTTTAATCTTGGTCTCCTAAAATGTAAACGTACCATAGGCATTCTCAAAAAACTAATTTCCCAATGAAAGAAACAATGATGGCTCAGTAGTTTGTAAAATTATTTTCCCCATATTTTGCATTAATATGGCATAGTAAAGAGTAGAAAATTCTGAAGAGTTCAAAGTTGAGGGTTATTGCCTGGCACAAATGAGCAGCTTGTTGTAGCCATGTGGAAAAGGGAAAAATACAAATTATTAATTGCTCACTGGTGATTATAATTTACCATGTTTTTATTTCATTTTTTCTCACCTTGAGGGAAGAACATATTCCAGTTATAAGTGGAGAAATAGACAACATCCATTCCTATATTCTTTCATTTGTTCAGACTTATTCTACATAAAAAGGAAAAATTGATGGCTTCCTTGGAAGCACAGTTCTGAATATGCATAAAAGGAAATTAGAATTCTTCCTACCCAGCAATCAGAACTTACGCAGATTGTAAGGACAACTTGATTGTAGTGAAGAATAAATGGCCTATAATTTGTATATTGTGAAAGTGTGAAATAAATAAATTTGTGGGTTGGCATGATTGTATCTGTGTTAGTAAGTTTGTGCCATCCTGAATGTATTATGCATTCCAGTTTTATGATTATCTCATTTTGTTGTAGTTGCTTACCTAATGGTTTAGTATTCTACACTAAGTGTTTCATTGTGGAACCCAAACATGTCAGTCTATGAAGACTAAAATCATCAACTGGTAAGCTCTGGGCAAATGATCTTGCTGCTTTAATTATTAGTTTCCTGATGGAAATTTCATAAAGCATCATTTTATCTATTCTATTTCTATAAATACTACACTTTTGTACAAAGAGCACTTGGAAAGTTAAATTTATTACCTCACTATTCACCAGTATTTCACTGAAAAGCAAGAGAGAAACATTATCAATGTCATAGGTAAGAGTAAGATGGTTTGACGGAGTGAAAAGAGAGCTACCTGGGTACAAATATTGGCTCTGCCATTTTGGTTGTATAATTCGGCAAGAAATGGGAAATGGCACCAGCGTGGATGGTAATGGTATAAACCTGGCCTTAATCAGGCACCCAAAACCTCTAGTTTCAGATATACATCCAAGACTTTGTTGAACTGCCCCTAGGTGAGAGCTGCTGTCTATGGTTGAGAAGTGCATTGGGGCACCATGTTTAAGAAGGCATCTTCTACGTTATGGATAATATATAATTGTTTATTTATTCCAAAATTTTCTGTTAGATGCCCTCAGGCTTTCTTGTTTAAAGATGACCAGAAATATGTGAGACAGAGAATGGCCCTCTGAAGATGCCCGTGCCCTAATTCCTGGAAACTGCAAATGTTACATTACATGGCAAAGGGACTTTACAGATGTATTCAATAATCCAGACCTTAAGGTAGGGAAATTTCTTGGATTATCCAGGTCGATAATCCAGTCTAGTCACAGGACCCCTTGCAACCAGAGATCTTTCTCTGATTATAGTCAGAGAAATGTATTAAAAGAGATAGGCAAGAGAGATACAATAGCAGAGTAAGTCAGATTTCAAACATGAGAAGGATTCAATGTGTTGTTGCTGGCTCTGAGATGGACCAGTCCATATGCAAGGACCAGGAGACACCCCTAGGGGATAAGCTCTCTCAGCTGATAGCCATCATGAAAATGCGGACCTCAGCCCTACAAGTATAAAAAATTTGATTTGGCAACAACTTGAATGAGCTTGGAAGTAGATTCTTTCCAGAGCCTCCAGAGAAGAGCTCTACTGGCCAGCTCCTTGTTATCAGCCCTCTTGACCATGGAACAGAGAAACCTGCCTCGGCCCTCTGCACGTGGCCTTGTGAACAGCAGAATGTGAAATTATACATTTATGTTTTTAAATTGCTAAGTGTGTGGTAATTTTTACCGCAGTAATAGGAGACTAATACAGTGATTTATGTCAATTTTCCAACACATGGAAATACAGTATCTCGAGTAATTAAGTGCATCTTTTTTCCTAATTTGCACTATGGTGCTGTATGGTCTAGCAGCAGCTCTGCTAAATGTGGAAAACTATCATGACTAGCCAAATCCCAAAATGTATCCCAAGAATCATCCATGCCATGCCTAATGGAATATATCTTTCTCATTTGCACATATCTTGGTTTGCATCCTTTTTCAACTCAAACTTTGATAAATCCAGTGGTGCTCAGCCAAAAACCACTCCTTTTCTTTGCACAAAGAATACGGTCGGCTTTGCCTCATCATTGAGATGTCTGGGCATCCATAAAATTTTCTAAGTATAGGAAAAAACCTATATGACTATTTGAAACCTCCCATGGAATGGCAGAGACATGTTTATAGTAGCAAGGATAATATTTTTTTGGATAATGAGTACAGGCCTCTACACCTATGTGCTCACTCATACCTCCTGAACAGGTGATAACGCTTGTGAGGCTTAAGTTATAAAACAGAGGTGTGTCCATGCTATTGTAAACTCTTCTATCTTTCTTATTCATGAGCAGACATATGATATTATGTCTGAGATCTAGCACTGGAGGATGCAAGGAGCAGAGTGCAGCATGATGGCCAGCTCTGCCCAGTGGACCAGAGGGAAGGAATCCTGATCCCAAGGCAAGAAAATAACCAGGTAGATAGTTAAGGAGTGACTAGTAACTAAAACATCAGGCTGGAGGTCATGATTCAGAAAAGTCAAGCCAAGACTTTGCCAACCTGGAGCTACCGGCAAGAAGGTAGACAGAGGAAGCAAGGGGTCAGGGAGCAAACAGAGAATGAACACTTTATAGGCTTAATAGAATCAGACTTGGGGGCACCTGGGTGGCTCAGTCGTTAAGTGTCAGCCTTCGGCTCGGGTCATGATCCCAGGGTCCTGGGATCGAGCCCCGCATCAGGCTCCCTGCTCAACGGGAAGCCTGCTTCTCCCTCTCCCACTACCCCTGCTTGTGTTCCCTCTCTCGCGGTCTCTCTCTCTGTGTCAATTAAATAAATAAATAAAATATTTAAAAAAAAATAGACTCAGACTTGGGTTGGGACAATTGTTGGTGAATATTAATTTCTGATTTCCAACACGTTTCTGATGTATGGTTTGGTAATTGCATTGTATTATATTGTATTGTATTGTCCTGGAGGTGAGCTCTTAAACTGATAGAACAATGTTGGAAGTAGAAGCAAGCTTGATGTGTTGAAGGAGTAGAATGGGGGTGATTTAGTTGCAGGTGCAGGTTGTAGATTGGGGTGGAGATTGGAAGATGAGATGGACTCTAAAGGTCTGAGAACCTTTCCATTCAGTGCAGACTGTCTTTTATTGGTGGTTCTTGCTAAGTATGATGTAGGATGGGGTGGTGGGGCATTTTCAAATTTTAATCAGTTAGAGGTTTATGTTTTAGAAAGGTCACCACAGTGGTAATGAGAAGTGTTTTTCAAACTTCGTTGTTCCTTAGAATCTTGTTAAAATGAAGATGTTCATTCAGTAGGTCTGGAGTGGATACTAAGAATTTGCATTTCTAGCAAGCCACCAGGAGCTAACTCTGCTGCTGGTCCAGGGAGCACACTTTGAGTAACAAGGATATAGGCACTAGATAGTAAGAGAGTAATGATGCAAAGGGAAACAGTTTAGACCGTGCTTGCAATTGTCCAAGATATAATGCCTATTATAAACTAAAGCAATGGTGGGGAGGGGTGCAGAGGAGAGAACAGAATCAAGGGCATATGCAGAAGGGGGTATTCACCATATGGTGACCAACCAGACACCTTCAGCCCTTTAATTAAAAGTAAAATACCTGACTACTTATTGGAAGTCTCACATGCCTCCTCAGGTAGAGATGTTTGCAATACATCAGTTTGCTGGCTCACTTTTTCTACAATGAGCTCGTTTCTGCAGTGGTTTCTAAATGAGGATAAAAATCTCACTTAGACACTAATATGTCTTTAATGTATCCCTTTAACACTTGCTAATGTTTTAACTGGGCTCCTCTCAGTTTTGGACTGTCTGCCGGCAGAAGAAGCTATAGTTAGAAATACTTGTCATGTGTGAATATTTGATACTGAGAATTCTGAAAACAAAATCTATAATGCTCACCACATATTCATTAAACGGGTGGGTGTTAAGCAGCTGCTCTGCTTATTGTCTCATGTTTGCAGATGTGACCAGTGCAGGCCCGAGAGGATGGAAGGCTGGGGGCTGGTCCCCGGCAGGATGGGTCAGGGGCTGCAGTCTCCATATGAATAGTCTACATTGTCTCCTGGAGTTTTGTTCTGACACTCCATCCTATGGTGCCCCTCTGGATTTTTCGTGGTCATCAATGTCTAAAACAATTGTTCTAAGATATCTATAAATATATGAAGAGAAATCCTCAGGGTTTGGGATCACTAAAGTAAAATTTCTGAAAACCTTCTTTCAACAAAATAAATTAAAGGTGATTACCAACCTGTCGATATGGGAACAAAACATTCTAGGTGTACAAAAGGCACATTCAATAACATTAATTTAAGAAACATCTACTTTTAGTCATTAAGTAATTGTGATTTATAAGGTTACCTAACTTTCAGACTAGCTCCAACAGCCATGCCAATCATCATTTTTACTTTAAAGTCATAAGATAAAACATAGAGATACTTATTTCAGACTCACTGAGTTTTTCTTCCATTTAACAAACTTCCCGAAGTGGCATAATGTCTATCTTCATTTCACACCATTTACATTTGGATTATATAGAATTTGGGTGAGGCATTAAGGTTTGATTCATTACCATTTCCTGCAGGTGCTGTGCATCCTTTTCAGACACATGTTTAAATCTTTTGGTGCATCTCATTTCCAAGTAGTCTTATTATTAGAAGGCAAGTGAGTTAGAAAAGAGACTTGAGGGTGATTTTAAATACACTAAACTCAGAAGTAATTAGAAATTCTACCCCTGCCTCTCTCTCTCTCTCTCTGTCACATACACACACACACACACACACACATATCTCTCTCCTTATTCCTATCCCTTCCCCTCCCCCAATCCCTCTCCCTATCCCCATCTCTATCTCTCCTGTTTTTTCTCCCATCTGGCTCTGAAGGAAAGGGCAAAGGGGATATGGCTTCCAAACTAGGTACCAAAACTCTAGAGTATAGCGGTCTGATTGGTAAAAATCTCTTGTGACTTCTTCATCTCAGTTTCTCCAGTAGCAAAATGGAGCTGGAAAATGGATGATTTCTTCAATTACACATACACATCCATACACACGCACACATAATACATATTAGGAAATGCTGCTGTTGTTTGGAGAACTAACAGACTTTCTTTAGCTGGAATACCTTGGTGTTCAGAATAAGTTAAACTTAGCATTTAAATTTCAAACTTAAACTTTTTCTTATGCCCTTCAGCCACTTTGCATATTAAGTCCTGGGATATATCAAAAACTGCATGCCACCTCTAAGTAGAATATAAGATGGCTATTAGAGACTCAGGTCTTAGTCCATTTAAGGATTTAATGATGTGTCAGAAACTGAAATTGACTTAAATTTGTGAGAGGGAATAATATATCAGGTAAAATCTGTGAATAGGTCAGATTCAGAATCAGACAGAGCTATAGTTTTCTCCTTCCTTATCTCTTCTATGCACATTAGTTTTGACTATGCCCCCCACATAGTCCCCCTTGCTCTTTCTTTTTATCTGTGCCCTACTTTGCCACAAGGGTGCCTACCAAGGGGCCTCCATGGCTGGTTGGTTTTCCCATTTAAAGTTATTCAATCTCTTCTTATCTCCTGAAGAATACCGGGTGGTTCCTTTGATTGATACATAATGAATTGATTGCTAGTGTCTCCACCAGCTATTGAAAGTGCAATCTTAAGGAAAGGACTTGAATTCTTCATGTCTCAGTTTGTTTTTTGTTTTTTTTTTTTTGCCTATAGAACCATGGCCAGACTTGTCCCAATCCACATTTTTCTACCTAATCAGCCAGTAGTTCTTTATATGAAGCTGCTGGTGAGTTTGATTTTTTATTTGCTATACATTCTGCAATACACATTATAGATAGATAGATAGATAGATAGATAGTCTCTTGCACTTGACCGTTTGCCTATGATACTTTATTTTCTATCACTGATTTTTATATACTCTTTAAGTTCTTGAGTATTTCTCCCTCCTCTTACGAGCCTTATTCTGACACTCCTAGTGGAAGGGAAGTCTTGCCTTCTCCCATCCAAGTACTAACCAGGCCCAATCCTGCTTAGCTTCTGAGATCAGATGACATCAGGCATGTTCAGGGTTGTATGGTGGTAGACGAAAGTCTTGCCTTCTGAGCAGTATCTTGGCATATGCTTGACAGTCATAATATAATGCTTTATTCTGCAATATGGATATTATTTAAAACAATAAAATTACTGTTTTATGTAAATTATACCTACTCAGCAAAAGAAATTGGAATACATAAAAATAATTACTAGAGGGGCACCTGCGTGGCTCAGTTGTTAAGCGTCTGCCTTCGGCTCAGGTCATGATCCCAGGGTCCTGGGATTGAGCCCCACATCAGGCTCCCTGCTCCGCGGGAAGCCTGCTTCTCCCTCTCCTACTCCCCCTGCTTGTGTTCCCTCTCTCGCTGTGTCTCTCTCTGTCAAATAAATAAATAAAATCTTAAAAAAAAATAATTACTAGAGCCTTTAAAACATCTAAAGCCCAATTATTTAGAAATCATAATCAAATTAACATTAAGATAATATTATAGATATGTTTCTATGCATGTGTAATGGAAAAAATAAAATATAGATGAGGATAGATTATAGATACAAGCATGTATACATAAATAAGAGCTTACTAAAATTTAACAGTAATTATTAAAATGGAACAGTACAAATTGCTAAAAATTGCAATAAATAGTTCTTCACAAAATAAAGATATTAATTCCTCTAAATTGTACCTGATTAAAAAGAAAAGTTTACTAAACAATCCAGAACTTGTTATTTTTAAAATTAATGTTTTGATTTTAGGTTTTGTGGACTGCCAGGTATAAAAAAAGAGAAAGATTTGCTCCCACACTTTGTCCTACTTGCTCACTCTCACTTTTCAATTTTGCTTCCCAAGTACTATTTTTACATAGTCAAGGTTTTTAATATTTACCTAGGTTTCTGTAACAAGTACGCTTAGCCATATTTCTGATGGTTATTTAGTAGAAGTTCTGTATTCAAATAGATAATTCATTTTTTGTCTATTTCTACTCACTGATTTAAAAAAAAATGTTTTTAGTCTCATTCAGCTAGATTTCATTGTTAAGGAACTTTTTCAGGAAGACTCATAGGTATTGCATTCCTTAATGTCTTCTATGCATAAGTGTATTTATCTATTGCCTAAAGAGGAAAATGAAAATGACCAATATTCCTACCACATATTCACATTAAATTTTACATATGTGAACATAGTTAAAAAAACAGAGAGTAAAGAAAGCTGTAATCCAGAATGTTAAAACCTCCTTCCCCACTCTAGTCATTCTCAAAGTTGACATCTGTTCAACACTTTTTCAGCTTTTTATATTTCCTTATATATACAGTGGTGTGTATTAACTATGTTTGAGTTTCTCTCCCTTTTTGCCTTCACACAAGAATCATTTTAAGCTCAGAAGGATCACACTTCACAATGTCCTTCACCTTTATTTTATAATTTGATAATAGTTCTTTGAAGACTTCCCATATTACCATTAAAAAGTCATTCCGTTAAAGGCTTCATGGTTACTATGTGTTCATAGTATTATTTATTTAATAATCATTTCTTATTGGTGGACATACTCTCATAAAACAGTGTTGACTTTTCAGTTGCTCTAAGATGATTCAAAATGGTACTCAATACTTCAGTTTGTCTCTTAACCTTCTGATAGATACTCTTGTCCACAAGATTGATTATTTCCACAAGGTATGCTACACATAGACCTGCCAAATACACATGTTTGAGAAGGAATCACTGATATTTGTCAAGAGCTTTGCCTCAGGATTACTCCTGTTTGATTCTGGCCAGAACAATAATTCATCATCTGATAATCTTCTTTTGTAAGGGTTACATTTTTCATGATATAGTGAAAATTTATAATGAATGCTTTTCTCAAAAATCTTAACATATGATGGCTTATGAGATTTATGGGAAAGACTCTTTAGGATAAAACTGTTTTAGACTTTTATTTTACACTGAACCCTATTTGATAAGAGAAAAAAAGAGAAATGATAAATATAAGTATGTACCTTAAAGTAGTTACTGAGCTAAATTCTTTATATATTTGTATTTTATATATATATAAAATATATATTTAATATATAAATATTTATTTTTATAAATATAAATATATTTGTCTTATTTGTATTTTTGTCTAAACAATTATTTAAATATAAGAAATGCTGACGTCTGTTTACTTGGATATTTGCCATGAAAAAAAATCAAATGTTACCAGTTTTTAAAAATCAAGCAAATGAGCATCCCCTGCAAGTAAAACGTGTTTTATATTTTCTCTTAAATTTGAACAGTAAATTGATTTTTTGAGTTCTTTCATTTTTCCAGTATTTTCTGAAAACAAAAGATGTTACATGTTTCCGCAAACTAAAGATCCCCCCCCCCCCCCCCCACACACACAGAGCTTGCTGACAGGAACCAGTTTAGAACAGGAAACCACCAATAACAACCAGACTCATGCTCAATCTCTGGCCCAGGACCCTGGCTTAATTGTGATTTGAGAATTTCACAAGAATAAGCTTTATTGTCCCGCAAATCAAGAGGATAGGAAGGAAAACTACATGAAGATGACTTTTAAATTGGAGTTTCTAAGGACAGCGGCATCTCTTCCCTGCCATGCTAGAGAAAACAGCTCTACTGCAATGTAGCTTCCACAAAAGAGTGAAATGAACATATTCTTAGGTGAGTGTTACAGATTATCAGTATTGCCCATTTAATCCCCTCCAGTACTATAGAGAGTGGAACGTGTTTCCATTAACATTTGGAGGCACACCTATATCTGTGTGCATTTCTGGTCTGGGGATTTTTAAAAGCAGGAAACATATTGGAGGTTGTGGACCAATAAGATGTCAAGGGGCTCTAGCATGGTGTGTTGTTATAGAAGTTAAGGGAACTCCTGCATCCCCCACCACTTTGCAGCTCTGTCTGCTGAGCCAGATGACAGTGGGGTCCATGGGTCCCAAGGAAGGAATAGAGGGAGTTAGAGAGACATCATTAGTTTTTAGGAAAATTAGTAGTGGGAATGGATTGAGTTATCTTTCTAAGTGTGGTATTGGAGGAGTGATAGGTACACAGATCGATAAAACAGGGCACAAAACCTAGAAATAGACCCACACAAATATGTTAGACTGAATTTTGACAAAGGTGTGTAAAAAATCCATTATTCCCAAATAGTGCAAGAGCAAATGGACATCCATAGGCAAAAAATACAAACCTCAAACTAATCCTCATATTTTACACACTGATTAACTCAAAATGAATCTAAATTTATTTTTTTATTTTTTTAAAATTTTATTTATTTGAGAGAGAAGAGCTAGAGAGAGAGAGAGAGAGGATGAGCAGGGGTGAGGGGCAGAGGGAAAAGGACAAGCAGACACCCTACTGAGAAGGGAGCCCCATGCAGGACTTGATCCCAGGACCCTGAAATCATGACCCAAGCCAAAGGCAGATGCTTAACCAATTGAGCCACCCAGGTGCCCCTGGATCATAAATTTAAATGTAAAATATGCAACTACAAAAATTTTAGGAAAAAATCTTCAGAACCTAGGGCTTAATGAAGAGGTCTTAGACTTGACAATAAAAGTACAACTTATAAATGGAAAAATTGATAAATCAGACCTCATCAAAATTAAAAATTCTGCTCTACCAAAAACCCTGTTAAGAGCAGGAAAGCCAAACTACTGCCTGGGAGAAAATAATTGCTAACCATGTATCTTACAAAGGACTAGTATCTAGTCTATGTAAAGTCCTCTCAAAAGTCAGTAATTAAAAAAACAAATGATTGGGGCAACTGGATGCCTCAGTCAGTTGAGTGGTCAGCTCTTGATTTGGCTCAGGTCATGATCTCAGGTCCTAGAATCAAGCCCTATGACAAGCTCCACGCTCAGCGCAGAGTCGGCTTGGGATTCTCTCTCTCTCTCTCCCCCTCTGTCCCTCCCCCACCCCATTCTCTCTCTCTCTCTCTCAAATAAATAAATAAATCCTTTAAAAATGATCAAATTAGAAAATGGACAAAAGGCATAAAGAGCATTTCAATAAAGAGGATGTACAGATGGAAAACAAGTACATGATAAGATGTTCAACGTCATTAGCTTTTAGGGAAATGTAAATTACAAGGGCAATGAGGTATTGCTACATACCTATTTAAATGGCTACAATTAAATTAAAAAATAGTGACAACATTTAATCTGGCAAGGGTTCAGAGTAGCTGGATTATTCATATGTTACCAATGGAAAAATAAAATAATGCAGCTGCTCAACACCAGTTTTGTGTTTTGTTTTGTTTTTTATGAAACTAAACATGCAATTACCATACAACTCAGCAAATCCACTACTGGGCATTTATCCCAGAGAAATGAAAACACATGTTTACCTGTACACAAATATTCATGACAACTTAATTCTTAATGGCAAATACTAAAGACATCCCAGTATTCTCAATGGTTGACTAGTAAAAAACAAAACAAAACAAAAAGAAAACAAACAACAACCTGCTACATCGATACCATCGCTTACTAAGAAATAAAAAGATACAGATAATCGAATCACACAACAACTTCCATGAATCTGAGGTGAACTATGTTGAGTGATAAAAGCCAATCCCAAGGGCCTAGGTGCTGTCTGATTCCTTATATATGATTCCTTTGTTGTTGTTTTTTTTTAATTGAAAAATGATAGAGACTGAGAACAAATTAGTGGTAGTCAGTGAGTTAAGATGGGGAGATCAAAGTTGGGAGGAGGTAGGAAGGATATGATTGTGTTTACAAAATGAGGGTCTTCATGGTGGCAGAGCAGTGATGTTGATCTGGATTTCCCTGATGCTGAGCGATGTTGAGCACTTTTTCATGTGTCTGTTGACCATTTGGATGTCTTCTTTGGAAAAATGTCTGTTCATGTCTTCTTCCCATTTCTTGATTGGATTATTTGTTCTTTGGGTGTTGAGTTTGAATTAGTTCTTTATAGATTTTGGATACTAGCCCTTTATCTGATATGTCATTTTCAAATATCTTCTCCCATTCTGTCGGTTTCTTGGCTTTGTCGACTGTTTCAGAGTCCAGAGTGCTAACCATTACACCATGGAACCTTTGTCGACTGTTTCCTTTGCTGTGCAAAAGCTTTCTATCTTGATGAAGTCCCAATAGTACATTTTTGCCCTTGCTTCCCTTGCCTTTAGCGATGTTTCTAGGAAGAAGTTGCTGCGGCTGAGGTCGAAGAGGTTGCTGCCTGTCTTCTCCTTTAGGATTTTGATGGACTCCTGTCTCACATTTAGGTCTTTCAACCATTTTGAGTCTATTTTTGTGTGTGGTGTAAGGAAATGGTCCAGTTTCATTCTTCTGCATGTGGCTGTCCAATTTTCCCAACACCATTTGTTGAAGAGACTCTCTTTTTTCCATTGGACCTTCTTTCCTGCTTTGTTGAAGATTAGTTGACCATAGAGTTGAGGGTCCATTTCTGGGCTCTCTATTCTGTTCCATTGATCTATGTGTCTGTTTTTGTGCCAGTACCATACTGTCTTGATGATTACAGCTTTGTAATAGAGCTTGAAGTCTGGAATTGTGATGCCGCCAGCTTTGCTTTTCTTTTTCAACATTCCTCTGGCTATGCAGGGTCTTTTCTGGTTCCATACAAATTTTAGGATTATTTGTTCCATTTCTTTGAAAAAAGTCGATGGTATTTTGATAGGGATTGCATTGAATGTGTAGAGTGCTCTAGGTAGCATTGACATCTTCACAATATTTGTTCTTCCAATCCATGAGTATGGAACGTTTCCCATTTCTTTGTGTCTTCCTCAATTTCTTTCATGAGTATTTTATAGTTTTCTGAGTACAGATTCTTTGCCTCTTTGGTTACATTTATTCCTAGGTATCTTATGCTTTTGGGTGCAATTGTAAATGGGATCGACTCCTTCATTTCTCTTTCTTCTGTCTTGTTGTTGGTGTATAGGAATGCCACTGATTTCTGTGCATTGATTTTATATCCTGCCACTTTACTGAATTCCTGTAAGAGTTCTAGCAGTTTTGGGGTGGAGTCTTTTGGGTTTTCCACATAAAGTATCATATCATCTGCAAACAGTGAGAGTTTGACTTCTTCTTTGCCGATTCAGATGCCTTTTATTTCTTTTTGTTCTCTGATTGCTGTGGCTAGGACCTCTAGTACTATGTTGAATAGCAGTGGTGATAGTGGACATCCCTGCCATGTTCCTGACCTTAGGGTGAAAGCTCTCAGTTTTTCCCCATTGAGCATGATATTCGCTATGGGTTTTTCATAGATGGCTTTTATGATATAGAGGTATGTACTCTCTGTCCTTACACTCTGAAGAGTTTCAATCAAGAAAGGATGCTGTACTTTGTCAAATGCTTTTTCTGCATCTATTGAGAGGATCATACGGTTCTTGTTCTTTCTTTTATTAATGTATTGTATCACATTGATTGATTTGCGGATGTTGAACCAACCTTGCAGCCCAGGGATAAATCCACTTGGTCGTGGTGAATAATCCTTTTAATGTACTGTTGGATCCTATTGGCTAGTATTTTGGTGAGAATTTTTGCATCCATGTTCATCAGGGATATTGGTCTGTAATTCTCCTTTTTGATGGGGTCTTTGTCTTGTTTTGGAATCAAGGTAATGTTGGCCTTATAAAACGAGTTTGGAAGTTTTCCTTCCATTTCTATTTTTTGGAACAGTTTCAGAAGAATAGGTATTAGTTCTTCTTTAAATGTTTGGTAGAACTCCCCTGGGAAGCCATCTGGCCCTGGGCTCTTGTTTGTTGGGAGATTTTTGATTACTGCTTCTATTTCCTTAGTGGTTATAGGTCTGTTCAGGTTTTCTATTTCTTCCTGGTTCAGTTTTGGTAGTTTATACATCTCTAGGAATGCATCCATTTCTTCCAGATTATCTAATTTGCTGGCATATCGTTGCTTATAATATGGTCTTATAATTGTTTGTATTTCTTTGGTTGTATTTCTGTTGGTTGTGATCTCCCCTCTTTCATTCATGATTTTGTTGATTTGGGTCATTTCTCTTTTCTTTTTGATAAGTCTGGCCAGGGGTTTATCAGTCTTGTTAATTCTTTCAAAGAACCAGCTCCTAGTTTCGTTGATCTGTTCTACTGTTCTTTTGGTTTCTATTTCATTGATTTCTGCTCTGATCTTTGTTATTTCTCTTCTCCTGCTGGGTTTAGGCTTTATTTGCTGTTCTTTCTCCAGCTCCTTTAGGTGTAGGATTAGGTTGTGTATTTGAGACCTTTCTTGTTTCTTGAGAAAGGCTTGTATTGCTATATACTTTCCTCTTAGGACTGCCTTTGCTGCATCCCAAAGATTTTGAACAGTTGTGTTTTCATTTTCATTTGTTTCCATGAATTTTTTTAATTCTTCTTTAATTTCCTGGTTGACCCATTCATTCTTTAGTAGGATGCTCTTTAGCCTGCATGTATTTGAGTTCTTCCCGACTTTCCTCTTGTGATTAAGTTTTAGTTTCAAAGCATTGTGGTCAGAAAATATGCAGGGAATGATCCCAATCTTTTGGTACTGGTTGAGACCTGATTTGTGACCCAGGATGTGATCTATTCTGGAGAATGTTCCATGGGCACTAGAGAAGAATGTGTATTCTGTTGCTTTGGGATGGAATATTCTGAATATATCTGTAAAGTCCATTTGGTCCAGTGTGTCATTTAAAGCAGCTCAGGATAAGAGGTCTGTAACGTACAATGGTAGCAACATTAAATTGGCAACAGGCCTATGCACAGAGACCTGGCAGGCCAGAAAGGACTGGCATGATATATTCAGAGCACTAAATGAGAAAAATATGCAGCCAAGAATACTATATCCATCCAGGCTGTCATTGAAAATAGAAGGAGAGATAAAAAGCTTCTAGGACAAACAAAAACTAAAAGAATTTGCAAACATGAAACCAGCCCTACCAGAAATATTGAAAGTGTTCCTCTAAGCAAAGAGAGAGCCTAAAAGTAACATAGATCAGAAAGGAACAGAGACAATATACAGTAACAGTCACCTTACAGGCAATTCAATTGCACTAAATTTATATCTTTCAATAGTTACCCTGAATGTAAATGGGCTAAATGCCCCAGTCAAAAGACACAGGGTATCAGATTGGATAAAAAAACAACACCCATCGATATGCTGTCTGCAAGAGACTCGTTTTAGATGCAAAGACACCTCCAGATTGAAAGTGAGGGGGTGGAAAACCATTTACCATGCTAATGGACATCAAAAGAAAGCTGGGGTGGCAATCCTTATATCAGACAAATTAGATTTTAAGCCAAAGTCTATAATAAGAGATGAGGATGGACACTCTATCATACTTAAAGGGTCTATCCAACAAGAAGATCTAACAATTATAAATATCTATGCCCCTAACATGGGAGCAGCCAATTATATAAGCCAATTAATAACAAAATCAAAGAAACACGTCGACAAAAATACAATAGTAGGGGACTTTAACACCCCCTCACTGAAATGGACAGATCATCTAAGCAAAAGATCAACAAGGAAATAAAGACTTTAAAAGAACACAAAAATATTAACAGTAAAATTAAAGCATTTCCAGTGTTAAAAGTGTAACAGAAAATTCACATGATCTCAGAACATCATCCTACAGACTACTTATTATTATGAAGGAAAATGTAAAAGGTATTGCTTTACCCGATGTAGAGGTCAGAAAGTTTGAAAGTTGCAACCCAGAAGAAAGGATGAACTACAACACAACTGTGACAATGACTAAAGTACAGTTACATACACTGGGTAACCTCACAAATATGACACCAAGTGAGAAAAAAAAATTGTGGTACCATTTATATAAAATCCTAAAGCCTGAAAAGGTAAATATTACTGTTTGGGGATGCATGCATGTGTGGTAAATCTAGTGAAATGAATGAAGGGCAGCTAGATACAAAATGCCTTTCTTCTGAGGAGTAGGGTGTTAGGGGGAGGGGAGCAGAGGGGTGGGAGAACTTCAGAAACTAGCATAGTTTTATGTATTTAAGTTGCGTGGTGATTACAAGAGGATGTGCGTTATTTTCACAATTTGATGTGTATTCTTTGTGTACATTTATTAAATATCCAAATAGTTTAATAAACTAGTATTAAGTAGAATGAAATAAAAGGAAAATAAATAAGACTAAGGATTAAATACTGAAATGAGATTTGTAGGTAACTGAAAAATTTTGAAACCTGGCCAAATTGCCAATAGGCGAAACTCACCTGGAGGGGAAAAGATAATTATAAAGAGTACATTAAAGGAGAGACAGATTTCCCCCCCATATACTTCAATGATGTGCAATGCCTCACTAAACCAATTACACTTGCATTCTAGAATCTCTTGCACCAAGTTTCCCTCATTACACAATCCACAGATGGCCCTCCTCCAAGTTAAGATCAGAGCCCACTGTTTGGGAGAACACACTGCTCCCTGGTGATCATCTGTCAGAGCAGATCCTGTGTTCTCTCCTAACTCCTATGCTACTCTGTCTTCCATTCAATTCTGAGTTCTCTAACATCAAGCATCCAATGGAATGCACTCCACATTGTGGAAACTTCATAAATAATTATTAAATAATTAAGTGGACAAATAAATGTATAAATAAATGGTACAGTGAAGCAATTGTAGCTTCTTTTCCGATGATACAGTAAAATATATTTAGTGAAGGGTTTTAAACTCTATTTGAAAAATTATCTAAACTAAGGTCACTCTCTCTCTTTCTTTTTACAACTTTTCTCCAGAAAAAAGAACATTGATTAGGCCTCAAATATAAGTTGTGGTTTTTTGAGAGATAGCTAATTAATATAGAAGGGTGTATACACATGCATTTTATCTCAATAGTGCTTGCAATAATTTATTAAAGCATTTATGCCAGTGGAGGTCTCTTAATTATCCACTGCAGGAGTTTCAAAATAGCCATCTCTTGCTTAAGGCACAATAATATGTCCTGATCTGCACTCACTTTGAACCAACTGCGTTCCTCTAAATATTCAAGTTATAACGCTGTCAGTAGGCATTACAACTGTGTGAAAAGACTAAAGATTTCATTCACTTTTAGGTAAAGCAAGATTATGAAAAGAAAAATGAAGTGGGATTTCCCAACACACTTTTGGCAGACGGGAAGCAACAAGCTTCATTTGCAGCTAATGAGTACGTAGGTGTAAAAGTAAGCAGAGAAAGGGTGCACGCAACCGCTCCGGAGAGAGCACAGATGGAGCAAACAGGTGGCGTGGACACAGCAGGGGCTGATGATGAATGGGATACTAATGGTGGAGAAAGATGACTAGATTCGATAAGAGTCAGATGCATTTCGGCACAGGCTACTAAATTTTAGAGGGCAGAATCAGGAACCCATCTGTGGCATGATGGTTGATGAGGAAAATGGCCAGCACTTGAAAACAATGCAATGCTTCTGTCCTCTTGAACAAAGAGTTTGGTGTTAGCCACCCAGGATGGATAAATTATTTCTGAAATTTTATTGTGGGACTGGAATGGAAAATTTAGTTATCGGGTAGGAATTTTAAAAAGGTATTTGTATGCAGCTAAAGAAATGAATAGTTTCTATGGTGCGCAGTTGCATGAAGGGTAGGATAAAGAAAAGACAGAAGTTCAAGGAAGCATGGCCATCTTTAACTTCATTGGCAGTAACCCTTGATGTGTCACCAGAATCATGATTCAGTCGCTGACACAATGAAATACATCAATATGAAAATGTTTCAAACTCACAGTGTAACAAAAACAGTAAGACTTTTCATATGCCATGAAAACCTGTTCCTTAAGATGGAAGTACAGAGAGAAAATTAAATATAATTTATATATAATATATATAAATATTTCCTTCTACAAATGAATTTAAACAGAACTATTTTAACAATCTGGGGGCTCCTGGGTGGCTCAGTCGGTTAAGTGTCTGACTCTTGATATTGGCTCAGGTCATGATCTCAGGGTTGTGAGATCAAGCCCTCCATCGGGCTCCGTACTGGGCGTGGACTCCCTCTGCCCCTACCCCCCACCCCTGCTCTCAATCTCTCTCTCTTAAAAAAAAAGGAATTTTAACCAGCAAAGTATTATTTAAGCTCTTCATTAAAAATCAGTTTTAAGCGTTTATCTTATTTCAAATAATTTCATTTTGGCGTATATCCTACAGAATACTTATCACTTCTGAAGACCTCTAAAAAGTTTGTTAAAGCTTTCAAAGATAGTAATTAAAACACTGACTCACAACTCTTTTATGAGTTATATGAGAGTTACAGAAAGAATCTTATGTTTTCTCATATATTCTAAGTTCCTATATATCACTAAATACTGTGAATCTGGCCCAGGATGAGCATAGTAGAGTAAAAAACCTGTAGATGTGCTCTGTGTTCCCTTGTGCTACGTCCATAAGATGCCAAGTCAGGACTTTGGTTTATCAACCTGATGTAAAATGTCACCTGCACACAGGTTAGTGCCCCCAACATGTTGGCATTGTATATCAGTAATTAAATATATCGATGTTAACATCATGTGTGGATATAGAAAAAACTCATTTATTTGGGAAATGGATATGCAGTGCAAGAGTATCATCAGGGATAAAGCAAAGCAGAAAAAGAAAGTGTAGTAGGAATTGTAATTCTAGGTTTTTATTTTAGAATTGTGATCTTTGACAAATAGTAAAGATTTTATTATATGCATTTTTTCCTGCAGTATTTCTTTGGGAAATTCAAGGATCAAAGATTATGGTCTATGAACACAAATAAGAGTATATGTTTATAATAATTTGAAGAGTCAATCTAAATTTTTTTCACCTCTCTCTTTCATGTGATGAAGCAAAAAGGCTTAATTCATTATTATTAAATCTGGTGTACACAAACCTCAAATGATACATTCTTAGTGCTTAGATCAGTTCCTTAGTAGGAATATGTGGAAAACATATAGTTTTAAATGGAATTATTTTCTATGTCTAATAATTGATACATAAAACAGAAAGATTTTCTTAGTATTTTAAATGCCCTTTACCTCATACATGCATTAATTTACGTTTGGTCCTCATGAATGTGATTCTAGGGAAATGACTTTGATTATTAAATGAATATACACACATGATTACTGCTCCTTTCTAAAAGCAGTTTGTGATACATTGAGTGAGAGAAATACCAGTGATAATGTTGCAACTGGAAATGGATACCTAAAGCTGAACACAAGTACTGGTAGTAGGAATGGCGGGAAAGATGTAAATTCAGATTTTCAAAAGATCTGATGTTTAAAAAGAAATGGAACAAGGGAGCTGTTAGGGGTTGAATTGCATCCCCTAAAAAGACAAGTTCAAGTCCTAACCCCTAGAACCTGTGACCTTATTTTGAAATAGGGTCTTTGCAGATATAATCAAGTTAAAATGAGGTCATGCTAGAGTTAGGTGGTCCTTTAATCCAATAGGACTGGTGTACTTGTAGGAAAAGGAGAAGAGACCCAGAAACAAACAGAGGGAAGACAGTGTGTGACTCCGGAGCCAGCATTTGGAGTTATGCAGCTGCCAGCCAACAAATACTGAGCATTGCCGATAACCACCAGAAGCTAGGGAAGAGGCATGAAACAGATTCCCCCCCACCCCTGACCACTCAAAAAAGAGCCAAACCTGCCAAACTTTGATTTTGGACTTCTGGCCTCCCAAACCAGAGAGAATACATTTCTGCTGTTTTAAGTCATCCAGTTTCTGGTACTTTGCTATGGTAGCCCTAGGAAATGAATATAGGAAGGGTTGAGGAAGCCTCCAAAACTCCAAAACTAAAGGGTAAATAGTAGCAAAATTCAATGGAAGCAATAAGATTAGCAGAGGGAATGAGGCTAGTTCAAGATATGGCCTATGTTCTGAGTTCATTTTTAGAAGTCTTTATTTTTATTCCAGTGGGATATAAGAGATGAAAACATTCAGTTGGCCTTTTGTAGGAATATCTCCTTTGGGTTCCAAATGGCACCTGGTAAGTTTTTATGTCCTAGAACTTACTTATATATCTAGGACTATATTCCTTTTTTTCATTGTATGGGGGGCCACTGAGGATGAAGCCTTCTTACTTTTGAATTCTGAGCAAACAGCAATGCTGGGGGCTGTGTAAGTGGACAATAAAGGCTTAGAATGGATGAGAGAACAAAAGCTGCCCTAGGAGTATGTGCATGTGGAATAATTGGTATGGTCGCATCTGACTCCCTGTGACCTGTGACTATGTTATATCACCTGGAAAAGGGACTGTGAAGGGATTTTGTAGATGTCATTAAGATTTCAGACCTTAAAACAGAAAGAGTTCACTATATTGTCAGGTAGGCTCAATCTAATCAATGGGGCTTTAAAAAGCAGAGAATTTCTCCAGCTGGAAATAGAAGATATGCAGTAAAAGGAGAAGTTCGAGAGATTTGAAACATGAGAAAGACTCGATATGCTATTGTGGGTAGAAGATAGAAGTGCAGGATCATGAGGACCCCAGGTAGACTTTAGTTGAGGAGAAGCTTCCAGATGGCAGCTGGAGAAGGTATCAGCCCTACAACTACAAGGGACTGAATTCTACCAACATGTTAATCAGCTTCCTGATACGAGCTCAGGCTGACTGACACCTCGAACCTGCTTCTAAGAGACTCAGCCAAGCCCATCTGTGCTCGTGACCTGTAGACACTGAGATAATACATTTATGTTGTGTGAAGCTGCTAACTTTGTAGTAATCTGTTATACCAGCAAGAGAAAACTACTACATAGGTATTACTTAAATATTCCAGTGGATAAAAACCCCAAAGGATATAAAGACAAGCATGGGAGTTTGAGGAAAACAGGTGGGGTTTCAAAGCCATACTTGCTGGTTTCAAATTGCCCTCTGCCACTTAGCTCTCAGATGTTGGACTATTCATTTACTCTAAATCTCAGTTTTTACTTCTGTAACGTGGCCATTTTTCTACCTTACAAAGTACTTGAGAGGATAAAAGAATAAATGGGTTAATATAATCAATAAGCTTAAAATAGTGCCTGACATATAGTAAAGTAACACCTTAAATGTAAGGTATTTTCCTTGCTATTATTTTTATTTAGGGACATGGAAAAGAAACACATAGACTAGCATAATAAGCATCTAATATGTGCTTATCAAAGAAACAAAGAAAAATAATATGCTAATGAAACGAACAAACAAATGAGAAAAAATATCATAAAGACATGGAGAAGTTCAGGATAGCAAAGTCTAACTGAATTTGAAGCAGGAGAGACTTTTGAGAAAGATGATAGTAAAGGACATTAGAAACTCCAAAGGACTTTAGTCCCTAAATTCACTGAGGGAGAATTTTCATCTGGTCCATTTACGTATCATTTGCAGTAACTTTCATGATTCTTTACTTGTCATAGGTAGTCAATAAATAGTTCATAAATGACAGAAGAAAAATGAAAAAGGTTTGGATTTGGGGACCAAAAGGTCCATGTGCTTACAGGTTCTGTGTACTGATACACACAGGTCACTTCATGAGGAATCTTGGCAAAGAAGGATGCTCAGAGACTCAAGGAGCAAGTATTTTGGATATGGAGCCTTAGGAACGCAGATAGGGTCACCTGAGCTGAACGCCACAGGGATCAGCAAGAAAGGAACAAGATGATTACAGATTCTGAACTATGGTCAATTTTAGGTTGATATGAATTTATTAACACCGAGCATATGGCTTTGGGTCTTTTTCCAAAGTACTCCACTGTCCGGGAATGGAAGCAGAAAGTGTGGAGAGTAAAAGGCATGAGATCACTGGGATGCAAAGTTAGGGCTTCATGGCTTAGTGATTGGAGATTGAAAAGAGAAAGAGGGGGAGAGAGAGAGAGAGAAGAGAGTGAGGAAGCAAAAGATCAAGAGAGGCTGAAAAAGTAAGAGTTTGAAATAGACCAACCAGAGTTGAAGATGTTTGCAAAGAATAGATTAAGACAGTTTAAGGGGGTGGAAGATCAGGAAGACGTGTAGCAAGAGAACACTTCCTTAATTTTAAATCTTCTATATGGCAACGTTTTTAATGATGGCAAGGTCCAAGACATAGATGACATAGATGGACTACATATGAAAAGCCTTTGTATCTGTTAATGACAAATATTTTATTATGGAGCCTGATTAAGTCATATGTGCTAATCATAATGGGAGTAAGTGTTTAATCCATGAGCTTAGTACTTAAATCATAGGTGTGGTGTTACATCCTCAAGACTATCTGCTGGAAGGAAGAGTAGTTGTTGAATCTGGAAATAAAACTAGAGGTCAAAATTCAGCCATTCAAAAGTTATTTCCTGATGAATCCCCAGTGTGACAGCCATAGTGCTAGACAAGGGAGAGGTGAAAAAAGCATGTTTCCTGATCTTAAAGCATTCTTCAATGGAGAGGAAAAATTATACTGCCCCCCCCTTTTTCTCACCTATAAAGAGCAGAAAGTTGTGATTTCAGTTTGTAATCGAGAGGCACACACTGGAGAGTGCTGTCATCTGAAGGGAACTGGTCTACCACTATACCACTCTGCTCACGCCCCATCTTGTCTGAAGGGAATCAAATTTCAGTTGATATGAGACTATCAATAATGCTAATGATATATATCCACTTTGGAAAAACTTTTAGTAGAATTACTAAATTTAATTTAACATGCAAACATCCCATAATCCTTTCTATTCCAACTAAAATGGGTGCCTATATCCCACCCCCAAAAAAGCAATAATATTCATTGCAGCTTTTAGCTCTATTCATAACAGCACCAAATTGGAAAGAACCAAAGTGTTCCACCTACTTTCACATATACATTTTTTTCTGTATGGATTTTGCCTCATTCTGCATTCTCCTATTCTCTAAATTAAAATACCTATTAAAATTCTTAAATAAAAAATTGACATTTTATTCTAACTGATTTCAGTCAATGGCTTTTATAGTTAATAATACAATATGAAATGTCATTTGTAAATAAAATATGCAAGTCTTCGAGAAGTGTTTTGAATCTCTCTCATTCGTTGCTTTCGCACTTCGGGAATAAGTTAAACTCAGTGTAAAGAGTAACTGAAGATGCGCTCAGGGAAGTAAGGTCACGCAAGGGACCATGAAACGGGCACCAGGTAGTCAGGGAGGAAGACTGTCTTGGGAGGAAGTAGAGGCAAAGTCTGTAGGATAGTGAAGGTGCCCAGGAACTCTCCCGTCACTCAGAAAGGACTTGTATAAAGCTGGATATATAACAGAAAGTGGATAAGAAATTGGGGTCTCCGTTGACTCATCTATCTGTATTCTTGAGCACTAAGCAGCTCCATTAGTGGAAAATCGCCCTTGGATATGACAGCACATGGCAGTTTCCATAGATGGATTATATAAAAATGTCAAGTTGAGCAGATATGACTATTTTTGAAATCTGCTTTCTCTTAGAAAATTATGCATTATTTCTTCTCAATTTATTCTTTCTCCAATATAATCATTTTCCTTCATATTACTCTAGCATAGGTCCAAATTGTCCATTGTCACTTTTCACTTGTAAGTCTGAATTCTAGGCATAATTATTTTCTCCCCATTTTGCATGATTTATGGGTCTCATTAAATATGTTTTTATATAATGTATGTAATACATTATATATATGTGTGTGTGTATATATATATATATATATATATATATATATATATATTCTCCTATGTCAACAATAAGTCAGTACATTTTTTCTCTAATTAAGCCTTTTTCTTTCCTTCAGGAGAGAACTAAAGTGTATGTTCAATTATACACAGAATGCTATGTCCAACTGAGTGTTAATGTGTTTAATCTGAAGGTCCAGGATCCAATCCCTTGGGCAAGTAATAGCAGATCTTGCCCACTAGACGTAAGCACTATGAGGGCAGATTTTCTTCTTGTTTACTGTTGCATCCCCAGCACCTAGGAAAGTTCCCAATACACAGATGGTTCTCAATAATCTTTTCTTTTAACAAATTTATGGATCAGAGGCTTATAATAATGCCTAAAAAATGCCATGGGGTGAAGCAGATTTAAGGATCCTATGAAAAGGATGGGGGTATCTGAGAAGTGGACTCACCCTCCCACATGGGTGGGGATTCCATGGTGGGCTCGACCACTCTGCCTGTCAGGGAATGGGGCAGAGACGCTGTGAGGGGTGGACCCTTTCTGTCCACAGATCACCTATCATTTTCATCAAAGGGTAGAAAACAGGAGGAGTATTCTCAGACCCCTCAGAGGACATGGAGCAGCCAGAATTTCCAGGGTGGCACAAGAAGTCAAGAGAGTCATTCCTACTCTCCTCCCCTGGCAGTATGGAATGAAAGCTACATTTGTGTGACCTTTTTTTTTTTTTTTTTTTAAGATTTTATGTATTTGACAGAGAGAGACACAATGACAGAGGGAACACAAGCAGGGGGAGTGGGAGAGGGAGAAGCAGACTTCCCACTGAGCAGGGAGCCTGATGCAGGGCTCAATCCCAGGACCCTGGGACCATGACCTGAGCTGAAGGCAGATGCTTAAAGACTGAGCCACCCAGGTGCCCCTACCTTTGTGTGCTCTTGCCTGGCTCAAATCCTCTTCCCTTTCCCGTCAACTGGAAAGCAAAATGATCTGAATTCTGGCATTTTCCTCCAGCTGCCTTGCATTCCCTTTGCTACTACCATCACCTTCCTCCAAAAACTATGAGCCCTGTTTCTTCCTTAGTTTTTACATTTTTAATTCCCACAGCTATTTAGTCTTGACAGAAGTCAATTCTGACACAAGGATCTAGAACCCAGTACCAACACAGACGTAAGTTCTCAGTCTCCTCACGTGGAAATATTTCTCCAAGAATTTCACATTTTCTCCTAAGCACTGGTGAATAATGAAGAGGAAGGAAAATTCAAAGGGATCAATGGTCAAGAACAGGCTGAGAGGAATCATGTGATGGAGGAAGGAAATGGAAGGGATGGAGCCAGATCATTCCATACTATCTGATTGACTATGGTAAAACCCTGGTATCCCAATATCTCAGTTACTTAGGACATTGCAGGCTTATTTCTCTTGTCTGTCACAGTGCAATATAGAAGGGTAGGAGGATTCTACCCCATACTCTTATTTAGGCTCCTTCCATTCTGGATTCTCCAAAGCCTGTGGGCTCAGAATCCTCCCGTTTCCTTTGAATCCAGCCAGAAGGGAAGGGAAGGGGAAGAGCTATGGGGGATTTTTCAGGTTTTATGTTCCACGTATGTAAGTATCACTCGTATTCCATCCACATCCCATTGACCAGAACACAGTCACTTCATCTTAGCTGTAAGGCAGTGTGGAAAAGATCTCATATGGACCCAGAAAAAAGAGAATATGGGGTTGGTAAACCTAACATTTATTCTGCAAGTATCTGCCCTTCTAGTAGTTGGATAGTGATTTCATTCTTTATCACACAGAACATGCTCACTCATTACGAAGGGACACTTGCCAAAGTTGAATGTAGATAGTCACTTAATGTAGCTTTAAGTCCAGGGTTTCCAGGTATTACACGCTCCTTCCCATAATATCCAGCCATAGCTGGTGCTCTCGTGTTTGAATCATGACACAAACACTGTCTATATGGTGCCACCGAATTTCCATTTGGAATAAAAGAAGAATGAAAAGATGAGAAAGGGGAAGAAACAAAAAAACAGCAAAAACAGTCACAGGTCCACAGCTATCTCAAATCCTCTGGACAGACATTGCAACAATGTCCTGACTTGGAGCTGGAAAAGTTCTTTGGTACTGCTCTGGTTCTGCTTTACTTTCCAGGTTCCTGTCCTCCTTGTTCATTCTCCTCCATAGCTAAGTGGAATATTTCTTTAGTTAACCTGGAAGTCTTACATTTCCCTATGAATTTTGGATCAGTTTGTAAATTTCTGCAAAACAGCAAGCTTGGATTTTTATAGGGATTAAATCGAATCTGTAGAGCAGTGTAGGAAGTATTACCATTTTAGGAATAGTAAATATTCCAACCACTAATACAGAATGTTTATGTATTTGTTGAGTTTTTTAAAATTTATTTTAGCAATGTTTTATATTTTTCAAGCGTAAAGTCTTGCATTTCTTTTGTGAGATTTATTCCTAAGTATTTTTTGAAGCTATTGTAAATATACTTGTCTCCCTAATTTCATTTTTGAATTGTTATTAGTATATAGAAATACAATCAATATAGTTTTGCTTTTTTCCAATGTGGATATTCTTTTTCTTGTTTATTTTCCCCAACTGGAACCTCTAAATACAATGTACAACATAAATAGAAGTAGTTAGAGTAGATATCTTTGTCTGATATCTCCCCTGAGTTTAGGGGGGAAAGTTTTCATTCTTTCACCATTAAGTTTGATGTGTTCGAAGGATTGTGGGTTTTTCATAGGTTGAGAAAGTTCCCTTCTATGCTTAGCTTGTTGAGTGGTTTTATCATGAAAAGTTTAGATTTTGTCAAATGTTTTTTATGTATACAGTGAGATGTTCATGTGGTTTGTTTTTTATTATATGGGTTGAATGTATTATATTGATTTGATTTTTGTACATGGAATCAGCCTTGCATTCCTGGAATATATACTATTTGGTCATGGTATGTAATTTTTTTTATATGTTGCAGGATTCTGCCTGTTGGTATTTTGAGGATTTTTGTGTATATATCCATAAGGGATTTTGGTCTGTAGTTTTCTTTTCTTCTGATGTGTTTTATCTTGGTATTGGGTAATATTAGCCTCATAGAATGAGTTAGAAAATAGTATCTCTTCTACTGTTTGGAGTTTATGAGATTTATATTGTATCTTATTTAAATGTTTGGTAGAATTTACCAGTGAAACTATTTGGTTCTGGACTTTTCTTTGTGCAAAGTTTCCCTCCCTTCAATTCATTAATTTCTAATTAGTAGACTTTCCTCCCCCCCCCCGAGTTTTATTGAGATATAATTGACATTTAACATTGTATGAGTTTAAGGTGTACAACATAATGATTCGGTATATGTAGATATTGTAAAATGATCACCACGTTGTTTAGTTAATATCTGTCACCTCATATAGTTTCAAATTTTGTTCCTTATGATGAGAACTTTTAAGATCTACTCTCTTAACAACTTTCATATCTACAATATTGTATTTAAAACACTACATTTTAGATTAGTAGACTTTATAGAGCAGTTTTAGGTTTGCAAGTTGGAGGTGTTTTGATTATTAATTCAATCTCTTTATTTGTTATAGGTATATTCAGATTTTCTATTTATTTGATATTGGTTTCAGTACTTTGTGTCTTCCTAGAAATTTGTCAGTTTCATTGGGTTATATAAATTGTTGACATACAGTTTCACCTTATAATCTCTTCTTTTTCTGTAAGGTTGAAGCAATAACCCTTCTTCTATTTCTCAAGTTATTTTAGTAACTTGAGTCATTTTGTTTCATTAGTCTAGCTTAATTTCTGTTAATTTTTTATCTTTTTAAAAAACCAATTATTGTTTTCATTAATTTTAATTTTCTGTTTCATTTTTCTGCTCTAATTTTTTTTTCTTTTTTTAGAGAGAGAGCATGTGCATGCATGAGCGGGGGAGGGTCAAAGGGATAAGAAGAAGGAGAATCTTAAGCAGGCTCCACACCCAATGGGGAGCCCAACTTGGGGCTCTATCTCACAACCCTGAAATCATTACCTGAGCCCAAATCAAGAGTTGGATGCCTAACCGACTGAGCCACCAAGGCACCTCCTGATCTAATTTTTATTGTTTCCTTGATTCTCCTTGCTTTGGGTTTAATTTGCTCTTTAATTTCTAGACTCCCAAGATATAAAGTTAGATTACTAATTCAAGATTTATCTCCATTTCCCTCTAAGTACTGCTTTAGTTACATTTCAGGAGTTTTTGGCATCTTGTGTTTTTGTTTGTGTTCATTTTTCTAACTTTTTTGTGATTTCTTCTTTGGCCCATTAACTATTTAGCAGTGTGTTGTTTAGTTTGAACATATTTGCGAATTTCTCAAATTTCCTTCTGTAATTGATTTCCAATTTCACTTTATTATGATCAAAGAACATACTTTGATTTCAATCTCTTTATGTTTATTGAGGCTTGTCTTATGTGTTAATATATGGTCTATCATGGAGATTGGTTTTTGTGCACTTGAGAGAGATGTGTATTCTACTGTTCATTAGAGTCTTACGTTTGTGTCTGTTATGTCTCGTTGGTCAATAGTGTTGTTCAAGTCTTCTGTTCTCTTGTTGATTTTCTGTCTAGTTGTTCTACCCCTTATCAGAAGTGAGGTATTGAAGTCTGTACCCTTTGTTTATGAATTGTTTATTTCTCCCTTTAATTCCGTCAATGTCTGTTTCATGGTTTGTGCGATGTTTTTATATTCATATATGTTTATAATTACTATACCTTCTTGATGTTTTGACTCTTTTATAATAAAGTGTCCTTCTTGGTCTTTGATAACAAATTTTTGTCTTAAATATTTTTTCATCTGATGTTAGGGTAGTCAATACAACTCTCTTTTGTTTCTGTTTGCATGGTATTTTCTTTTCCGCTCTTGCGCTTTCCACTTGTTTGTGTATTTGAATCCAATACATATCTCTTGCTGTTAGTACAAAGTTGGGTCATATTATTTTATCCATTTTTTTTCAATATTTGCCTTTTTATTGGAGTATTTATCCAATTCCCATAAATGTAATTACTGGTTAGTTAGAACTATATCTGTGATTTTGCCTTTTCTATATGCCATTTCAGTCCTTACTCTAATGTGCATCAGAGCACAATGTCAAGGAACCCCATGCTTATGAGGGGAGGGGAGGACTCAGAACAACTCTAGCTTTTCTGATGATGCCGTGGCTGTTTTAAGCCCTGCCGCTGTACCTCAGATTTGCTATGTGTTGTCTAAATCAAATGAGACATTGTTATTTAACATTTTGTCTTATCAAAATGTACTCTTTGGCATTTTCAAGACACTGAAAAGCAGGAGTAGTAATTAGAATCTATCAAAATTTGGATACTGCACAATTACGATGTTTCATGTAGAGATTTGGTATATATTTGGGCCTACCATGGAATCTAACACCTAATAAAAACACACTAAATGTTTTTCCAGTGAGTGGGTGAACTTCTTTGTGCACATGTGATTTTTTCATTGAACAACAAAAGCAATAACAAATACTTGTTGAAGGTGCCAGGTAATTCTACAATACAGTAAGGTGCTGAATAAAAGGGACAGAGTTCCCATTAGTACTTCCTTGTATGTCTGGGGTTTTTCCTCTCAACAACAGCTTGTTCAAGGCTGTGAGCAGCTGTGTCCATGCAGAGAGTCCCCTCACTGCAAAGAGACCCTCATAGCATCACTTACACTGCTTTTGAAATATCCTAGCTGTAAATCCTATTCATCTCTATGTGTGATTAATCACCCTTCATCCAGGGCAAAGGACAAACTATAAGATAATATGAAGAAAATTTCCCTGACTACTTGTTCACAAAAACAGAATATTTAATTAAAATTTTGATCTTCCCAAGTTGTATGGTTTGGGAAGAAATCAAATAAGTTAACCTAACTTCAAGGTCAGAATGTTTATAATTTTTTTTTGAGTTGTAGAATCATAGTGAAAGAGAACTCACTGAATCATAGAAGCAGAAGTAGAAGCATTAACACTCCGTTATTTTTCCTTCCCATGTTTAAATAACTATAATAATCTTACAGCCCCCCATGTATTTCTGATTTATTCAGTATAGTACTTGGGAAGCTATTAGAATTTTCAATATCTTTGGTTTACAATCATACTTTTAAGCAATTTAAGCTTGTACACATTTTGTATTTTTAAAGACCTTTGTATCCAAAATACTTTGTTGTTGTCTGTGGGCAACCTCGTTTTGAAGCCTAAGGCTGCCTCTAATGCATTAATCTGTTGTCTCTTGACTCAGATCCAAACCCGCTGCTCTGCTCTGCATGTCCCTTCAACTTGATGTAATGCTGTTTATCATTATTCTTTGATGCTAAGGCTCTAGCTTTGTATTTTCTTCATGTACCTGGGCATATGTTTCTTTTCTTTAACACAGAGACAATGTCTTTGTGGCTCTATCAGAAAGAGCCTTTGTTTCAAGGAAAGATTGTTTCCCTGATGTTTAGATTAGGGCAAAGAAAGTGAGCACACAGTGTTTATAGTCTACCACCATTGCTGAGAGCATTACATATTATACCCCTGGAATAAAATGTTTGATAACTTCCATTTGCAAGCAAAAATGAAAACAAAAACAAAACAAAACAAAAATACAACCCTAATGTTATTATAGTTAATTACTATTTGTATCTTATTTAACTTTTCAAAACTATATGATAAATTCTTAAATTTATTATGTCCACTAACACATTTATTTAGCTCTTGTGTTTCTACGTCTTGTCTTTAAAATATTATTATACTAATGCCCATTAATCCCGTATTAGTTGATAAATAATATTTTAATATGATTTAAACAGTGAAATACAAGCTGGAAAGCATGTTAATCCTACTATAATATTCTTACACGTACATTTGCTAGCAACAAGGAAGTTCTTAAGCTTCTTGGAGATAAAAATGTTCTCCATTTGAAAAATAGCATTTGGAGAATAAAACATTTTATTGAAATTATCTATGTAGAACAATTTACTATGTATGCTAATAAATCGCACACAGTTTGCCTTGGACAACCTCATTATACTCCAAATCAGTGTCTGGGAATGTCTTTCCAATAGAAGCTCTAAATGCAAATACTGCTACTTTACTTAAATCATGTTCTGAGCTTCCTTATCTCTTAAACTGTACCAGAAAGTTGTTTTTCATAATTATTTACATGACATAAACTTTATTAGGCTTTTGAAGCTTCATAGTTGGTTCCGTGACCTTGAGAAAATATAGCAACAATGGTCCATAAAGTCTTTTCCACCTCTAACTTCTTTGATTTCATGTATTTCATTACAAATGTTCATTTTTCTTCTCCTGTGTCAAGTTTCATCTCCATACAATTTTAGCATACGGTATCTGGATCAGTAAAAAGTAGGGATACCATGATGGAATTTAAAACAAATGTATTATGAATATTTCAAAATGGATATGACTTAGGTAGTTTTGTTCAAATCAGAATGCCCCTAAAATATATTTCTTAAAAAATTATTAGGAATTTGAACTTTATTAAGAATGGTATTCAATTGCTAATATATTTTTTAAGTCCCCTGATAATGGCTGGCTAGGGGAATTTAGGCAGTGCTTAAATGTGCCAAAACAAGAATAGGAAAATAACTAGTCAATTTGATTCATGTTAGGGTGTTATTGTGCATAATTCATCCTTTGACTTAAATATCTTACTTCCATAGGGCTCATCAGAGAAATTAGATTGGATTTTCTATTTGTTAGTTGACTATGAGTTGTCAACTATACACTTTCTTTTATTTCTCTATTATGAGCTGTATTTTAGTTAAAGAATTATGACTGTTCACCTAGCTGCTATGCCTTGTCTTTTCCATCTGATTATTCCATCTAATGACACCAATATGCCTTTTGAAGTTTATTCACTAGTGATTAAAATCCTCTACAGTGGTCTCTTTCTGAGTAACCATTGAAATAGAATGCCCAGCAGGAGCCGTGGCTTATTTTTGCTTTAAGATATGTGACTCCTGAACTTTAAGCCAGTCCTAACTCCCCAAAGATACAGTTGACCATCTCCTTCATTGTATTCTATTTTAATTTGTATTTCCCTGGAAACACATCCTGAGACAAGGAATTGACTCACACAATTATGAACACTGAGAAGCCCCATGATCTGCCATTTGAAAGCTGGGAACCCAAGAAATTCAGTATAATTCAGCCCGAGTCCAAAGGCCTGAGGGCCAAGGGAGCCAATAGTGTGAATTCCAGTCCAAGGGAAGGAGAAGATGAGATGAGATGAGATGAGATGAGATGAGATGAGATGAGATGTTCTAGATCTCCACATTTTTTTTCTATTCAGGCCCTCAACAGATTAGATGATGCCCACCCACATGGCTAAGGACAATCTACTTTACTGAATCCACCAATTCAAAAACTAGTCTCATCCAGGAACACTTGCACTTACACCCCCAGAAATAATGCTTCATCTGGACATCCCATGGCCAGTCGAGTTGACACATAAAATTAACTATTACAAGCCCACCCTTTGTCAACATAACATCCATATGTCTCTCTTTAAACCATACTGAATCTTCAAATAAAAGCAGTAACAAAGCCATAATTCCACCTATCATGATACATCTATCCTGTGTACAACCAAAAATGCACAATCCTTTCCCCAGAAGAAGAGGTAAAGTTCTTGAGTGATGTTTATTCTTCTCCTTGATACCCTATTATTTAAATGTCCTGATGTAAAAGAATGAAACTGAGCCATTTTCTTAAGCCATACACACAAATAAATTAAAAATGGATTAGAGACCTAAATGTGAGACCTGAAACCATAAAAATCGTAGAGAACAGTCAGTGATCTCTTTCTTCTTTCTAGATATGTCTCCTGAGGCAAGGGAAACAAAAGCAAAAATAAACTGTTGGGACATCATCAAACTAAAAAGCTTCTGTACAGTGAGGATGATATTAGCTGTGGGGTTTTCATATGTGAAAAGATGCTCAACATCAGTGATCATTGGGGAAATGCAAATCAAAACCACAATGAGATATTACCTCACACCTGTCAGAATGGCTAAATTCAACAACATAAGAAACAAAAGGTGTTGGCAAGAATTTGGAGAAAGGGGAACATTTTTTTCCCTGTTGGTGAGGATGCAAACTGGTGCAACCACTCTGGAAAACAGTATGGAGTTTCCTCAAAAAATTAAAAATAGAACTACCCTATGATCCAACAATTGCACTACTCTATGTATTTACCCAAAGGATACAAAAATACTAATGCAAAGGGATACATGCACCCTGTTGTTTATAGCTGCATTTATCTACAATAGCCAAATTATGGAAACAGCCCTAGTGTCCATCGACTGATGAATGGATAAAGAAGATGTGGCATGCGCACATGTGTTTGTGTGTGTGTAATGGGAATATTGCTCAGCCGTAAAAAAGAATTTAATCTTGCTATTTGAAATGACATGGATGGAACTAGAGAGTATCATGCTAAGTGAAAAAAGTCAAAGGAGGACAAATGCCATATGATTTCACTCATATGTGGAATTTAAGATACAAAACAAATGAGCAAAGGGGAAAAAAAAAACCACAGGCAAACCAAGAAACAGATTCATAATATAGAGAACTGATGGTCACCACAGGGGAGGTGAGTGGGGAAATGGATTAAATAGGTGATGGGGATTAAGGAGGGCACTTGTAGTGACACTTGTTGTGATGAGTGCCGGGTGTTGTAGGGAAGTGTTGAATCACCATATTGTACATCTGAAACTAATATTACAATGTATGTTCACTAACTGGAATTTAAATAAAAACTTAAAATTAAAACATGTTCCTTTTAAATTAGAAATGACCAATTAATGAGGATATCTTTAAAGAGATTTCACACAGCTTATTCACAGGAGATAATTGATCCTTTTACTAGAAATTTTCATGTAATTATATTTATAATTTTGATACAACATTTTTACTCTAAAGTAGACTTTTGGAGAGAATAATACAGTAGATATGTATATGAATTTCACTGATGCAGTATAATCACTATATTATCTGAAATGAGTGTAGGTACTATTTCTGGAGTCTAAAGTACTGACCTTTCACAAAGACAGCTAGTAAATGATTTTTAATGTCTTGCAATTGGATTAAGGAAAATAGTTCACTTATCTTTGTAGGTGAATTCTTTTCTTTCAAAATTGAAAAGTGGTTAACATAATTCCTTAATATCTCTAGGAGATATCCTTTATACTTAAGTTTGCCATTTTCTACTAATCTTCATACACTGTTTTGAGGAATATGAATATGAGTATGATTTGGATATGAAGCATAATTCAGAGACTCAAATATCTGAAGAATACCCTGCTCTGTGGTATTATCAAAAGTGATCCAAATTCCTATGGAAGATTATGTATAGTTCTAAAACTGAGAATAAATATAGCTGCTCAATCCTATAAATGCATTTCAGTACTTACCTTTCATGAGGACCTAAGGCTTTTGATACTTAAATATTTGCCCCTTCTTTAAACATGTTCTTTGCCATATTTTTTTCTCAGTCTCTCTTGAAAGTGCCAAGTATTTCATAAATTTCTTAAAGTCTCCATACCTAGGATTATTCTCTTTTCATTGTACCTTATTCTTAACAGTACCATCAATGATCAGATGAGTCTCTGTTTTCTGATAATTCAAGTATCTATATCACTAATAAAAGTAATAGTTAATGTGTATACCAAACTTACTATGTGCTGGGTTCTGTTTTAAGTGCTTTACATCTCTTAAATAATTTAAATGTCCTAACACTATGAGGTGATCATTCTTATTATCCCTACACCTTATAAGTGTGATGACTCTGAATCACAGAGAGGTTACAAAAATTCATTATGGATTGTTGGTGCCAGGATATGACTTCAGGAACTAAATTCATGATCTTTGCCATAGAACTGAGCTCCCCTCCAAGCCATACTTCTTTCCTGAGCTCCAGATCTGTGTATTTAATTGTTTATTAGAAAATCTACTCTCCACGGGCACCTGGGTGGCTCAGTCGTTAAGCGTCTGCCTTCGGCTCAGGTCATGATCCCAGGGTCCTGGAATCGAGCCCCACATCGAGCTCTCTGCTCAGTGGGAAGCCTGCTTCTCCCTCTCCCACTCCCCCTGCTTGTGTTCCCTTTCTCGCTGTGTCTCTCTCTGTCAGATAAATAAAATCTTTAAAAAAAAAAAAAAAGAAAATCTACTCTCCAGTATCTATCGAAAGGAACATGTCAATATATTCTCCCCCTTCTCCATACCAAAAAAATGCAAACACAATTTTGTCCTTCCTTAGTTGTTAATTAGTTCAAGAGAGTCATAGACTCATTCTTAGCCTTTCCATTTTTCTTTCTTCTAACAAGATTACCAAGACAGACTCCTAAGAACTTCTCAAATCAGTCGTCTTTATTTTATTTTATTAAATTGTCAGAAATATCTCCAAATAAACTGAAGGCATTTCTCTTTGATATGGGGGAATTTGAGTTTTATTTTTTATTTGAATTTTATTATTATTTCTGTTTTTTATCTGAATTTTATTCAATTCACAAAGTTCTTTTCCTATGACTATTTCTTTTTCATGTTTTATGCAATTGATTTTATCAATCTTTTATGGCTTTTGGATTTTCTATAATACTTAGCCTTCTCTATCCAAGGGTAATAAAGATTTCCTCTAGTACTTTTTGTAGTTCAGTTATTTTATGTTTGAATTAAACATGTTTAAATTCTGCATTCACCGAAATCAGGTTTTATCTTTCCTTGAACACTATATACAGTGTAGCCCCTCCACATACAGTTCTTTTACTTCCTTGTACTGTTGCAGGTTAGGTTCCCCATAAAGCAAAGGCTTAGGTGAAGATTTGGGTAAACAGGAAGGGAAGATAAAAAAGACTGGGCAGAGAGAGATGCCAAGCTTGACGAAGTCTCAAAAGAGCCTCAGCCCATCCAGTGGGGAGATTTGAAGATGGATTAACATTTCAGAGATCACCTCATTTCGGGTGAGAGTTCCAGGCTTTTATACCTGCATCATTTCTCTGACATAGATTGGAAGAATCTCCTCAGCCCAGAAGGGGTTGAAAGCTGAGAACTTTCTGCCTACATCATGGCCAACAAATATGCTTTCAATCCTGAGATGACATTTGGGCAGCACATTTCAGCATCCCTCATGGTTCATACCCAGGGCTGCCCAAGCCTGTTTTTGTCTAAGTTCTGAGAGCAGCTTCTCGGGATCTGGTGAGCCTTTCTTTCTGGAGACCTTAAAAAGTTAGTGGGACTGATGCTCTTACTGCTACCCTAATCTGGGGCATGTGACTGATACTTATCATCTTGCTCCTTTTTCTATCAAGTCTAGATACTTTCCATCCATAACTGCCATTTCTGCTGATCTCATTTGCTTACCTAGAAATTTGACCTATATTATCATCCTCGAGAGTTCTGGGTCCTTGGCCGCCATGTCTTTCTCCAGAGAAACTTTCCCTTTATTATCAAAATTGGGCAAAGAACTGGTAGCCACTGGGTACCCAAGTGAATTCCTTTTTGCAAAATATATTCTTCCTTTCCCCATAGTTTTAACGGCATCTCTACTTCCTTCTGAATGAAGACTGGGGTCAATTACCTCTGCCAGTATAGTGACCCCTCTTCTTACCTGCGGTTCCCTAGCCCCAAGATCCTGAAGTGCTTAGGGAGCAGTTGCAGCTTACATTTCAATGGGAGTCTTGATGTGTTTCATAACAGAAGCATTTCCTTTTTGGAAATGATCACATTTTCCCACAGAGCACAGAGTTGGGATGAGAGGAAGCCTCACTGCAAGTGATGGCAAACTGGGCTTCTCCTGCTTCTATCCTTGCTTCCCAGTTCCAAGGTCAACTTTGATCCTTTTTCAGAGTCCTCAGACCCCTTGAGTATCCTTGTTTCTCCAGTGTACAGTTAATTAAGAAAATGTCCAAAGATCTGTTTGAAGAAGATCTGGGGAAATCATTACCACATACATTTGATATAGTGTTACAGGTTCCCTCTTCCTGGACCTACTTTTATTCTTTAGTGAGCAGGTCTTATTTTGAATACTGGATCAGGTCTGGAAACTGAGGAGGGGATTGGAATTGCTCTATTGGGCCAACTGCTCTCATCTATCTGACCATCCATCCTCACTTTCTTCTGATTGTATGGGTTGAATAGTACCCATTTGGCCATCTCTATTGTCCCAAAAGATACTATGTCCTATTATCACCTCCACAACAGTGTATGGGTCAGAAACCCCTGGTCACTCCTTATGTGGCCACACATTAGGTAACAGTGTCTAAGGAGCTCCTGATGTTCAAGTTCATACCTGACTTCATTGCTTGGGGGAGCCTGTCATCCCCATTGCTATCAGCTGTAAAAAACATTCCCTATCATCAGTCCTAGCTAACAGACCAGAACTATCCTTTCTGCAGCACATTCCTTATATCTTTGGTGAATATTTGGTGTTCTTTGGCCTTCTGTTCTATATTTGCTTTAACATGTCCACTTCTCTCAGCCTTTAACCTTATTGGTCACAACGTGTCATGGCAACTCTTGCATTTTTACATCAGTTAGTGTGAACTGTCATTTTCCATGCTTTAGGAATTATCCTATGGTGTGCTTATACAATCCCCTGTGTTTCTTGTCCATTGGTTAAATCGTGTCCTGAGAGAGCACAACAGAATGATAAATTCTCCCTTACATTTTTATATTCTTGTCTTCTTGATCACATACTCCCTGATATAATTTTCCCTTATTTAAAATCCTTCACTGACTTCCTGCAACTTTTAGTATAAAATCTCCATATCATTCTAGGCCTTCAGCACTATGAGTTGCCATCCTTATTTATCACCAAATTACCCATTTCCTTCAACTGTCCCAGACATGCAACCTGTAGCTTACTTATATAGAACTACTTACAGTTTCCCCAAATATATCCTGGCTGCGTGTACCTCTTTGTGTTCACATTACTTTTTATATTCTGTTTAAAGGATACAAGCTACCATCTTATTTTGACTCATACTCACACATCAAGTCAAAATTTCTGTCACTTTCTGCTGAAAATCTTTCACTTTCTGGACCATGTTATCATTTGGCCAGTGTGATCCCAAACCACCCTCTCACAAAATTGTCACCATTTTCTGAATCTCTTCTTGACCAATGTTTTGCAAACATTGTTCTACATACTAAGAAACTACGTTGAAGTTATTCTTCTTCGCAAAAGTAAAGGGAACCTAAGGAGGTTTCTGTAAAGCCACATTGGAGATATAATTCATATCATTCATTTTTATCCTAAGTCCTCCTAAATATTTTTGTTGTTGTTGTTGTTAAAATGCCCTTTACTTTATAAAATGGTGATGATGATGATGATGATGATGATAATGATGAACACAGTTTTTTTCCCTTCCTTCCTACCTTCCTTCCTTCCAAAGCCCCAATATGATGTAATCAAAAAGTAACAGTATTTACTTTTTTAAAGTAACAGTATTTAGATCCCCATTTTTAACTCTTCTGTTGCTCTAAACTCTGAATTGAAATAAAAAAAAATTGTCACATCCTCAGATACATCAAGGCAAGTATAATCTTGGGTATTTCTGGACAAGGGAATGAAATGGATACAGATAGTGCAGCTCCTGATGTAGAAGAATACTCCTGGTTTGTAGACTAAGTAGGTTCATGTGTCTGAGTATTTTAATTACTCCCCACTGGCTTCTCCAGTGCCTCCAAAATTCATATTCACTCTTTTTAGAACAGTCTAGTATATTCCGTGCTGTACAGCTAGTGATCTGCAAACAAACTACTGAATTAGATGAACATTTTTTACTTTAATCCAGCACATAATTAAGCCCCACTTCAAAACCATAAGAAAGAGTAATAATTACCGAAAAGGGCCTGTAGACTGTTTTGGATCTAACATGCCAGTTCAAACTCGGCAGCAAATTATAAGAGCAATAAATTGTGACCTTTTGGTAACAGCTGTAAGGTAGTACTTAGAGATTGCCCTCTAATTGTGTCACTTATTGGCAGTCGGTTGAGAAACATCCAGCACAGAGAAGATAAAGTGATTGAATTGCCTTTTGGCCTCCTGAATAGCTATTTTTGCTGAATTTGACTCCGCCTATAGGTTTCTGTCTATATTTCCATAAAGCTAGGAGATGGAATCTTCTGGGAAAATATAGAAAAATTGTGCAGACACCATAAATCACATAATAGAGTGAACTCATTACCTATCCTCCATCCCACTGAAGCAAGGTGTAAATTCAATTTTAAGGAAAGCTAACACTTTTATTCTATTTTAAAGCAATTTCTTACCTGGCAGATAGGTAACTCTTTCTTCACGTACATTCCTTGAAGTGCAAATTAATTTCTGGTTCAGATAGTAACTCATCTTTGTGTAAGGAAATTGCAACAGTAAGGACTGGTCTCTTCTCAGGAAGGCAATTGAGTTGAACATAGATATACCAGATTCCAGAAATGTTTGCATTGTTTAGAAATTTACCTCTACTTCTAGATTATTCCCCAAGAGGTGATCATATTTTATTTATACATTGCAATCTATATATTTATTTATTTGTGAGTATCAACAGAGCAAAAGTATATAGGCATTTTTACGTACTACCCTAATTTTGAATTCAACTGGATAAATTCTGAATTAAGCAAAATATATATCATTTATAGTGCAAAAAATATTTGCCCAATTTTTATTTTTTGATATAATCAGCTGCTGACAAAGTGTATTCAAATACTCATTCTTCATTTTGAGTAAATTTATTACATATAATTTTAGTTATATATTTTTTCAGTATAATTTCATACGAGACATCATTCCCTTTATTTTGAGGTGGGAGGGTTTTTTTGTTGGAGGAAGTCACTTTCTGGAGTGAGTATTTGCAAGGAGATGATGTTATATATTGTGAGATGAAAAACAAAATATGCTTCATGTCTTGCAAATTTTGAATTATGGAGTATCAATGCAATAATGTGTTTGTTGTAGAAAGACCAAAAGTGAAGAATCAGATTATTTCAAAATTTTGAATATAATGGAGAAGAAAAAATAATTTGCAATGGAATCAAGCCTGTATTAAAATGGAATCAAGCCTGGTGCCAACTAGACCTAGTCACTGTATTAACTCTTCTTAGGAAAATGTCTGATTTTATAAAGAATTTTCAGTGAAAAATGAATATTGACTTTCAGAAAGCCTCTTTATTTCAAATTGGATAAAAGTTACCTATCTTATTATGTGACAGATACATTTGTTATGAATAAATTCTAAATTGATAAATGTCTCACCTGCTTAAAAAACTTTAATTTTCCCATTGCCCTTAGAATAAAAGTTTAATTCCTTAACAGTGCTCACATGGTCTAATCTCACACACACTCCTATCCCACTATCATCACCACACTATATACTCAGTGGTCACTGCTCCAGCTACTTTGGTCTTCTTGTGTGCTCAGGGATGTTCAGAACTCAGTGTCACTGCCTCAGAGAGATTCTCCTTAAGCCCACTAATTCAATTATTTTCTTCCCTTCTTCTCTCAGAATAGTCTATTCTTCATAGAACTTGCTATAACTTGCACTGATGGTTTTTACATTTATTTGTGTATAATGTCTGCCTCCTCCATTAACTCTCTTTATCATAATGAAAAGGATCATTCCCTTGTTTTGTTTTTTTTTTTACTACAAACAAAAAAATCACGCATGGTAGTTACTCCTTAAATATTTATTTAATAAAAAATAAAATGCTACCATATGTCATAATTATAAATAACATATGATAAAAGAACAAAATCTTTTTTTTTTCTTAATTTTTAGTTTTCAGTTTTAACACACAGGGTGCCCTGCACTCTCCCCAAATGTTTTACTGAACTTTCGTCAATATGTAAAATTTAGCTCTGTAACAATGGAATATAAGTCTTATTATGGCAGGATCTTTAAAAGAAAACAGCACAGTTTTAACCTATAATGATGTAGTACCTTCTGTGAATAAATGGTATTAAGACACCTTTAAGAAAGAACATCATCACAGGAACATAGATGAATCATGCCTTGTCAACCTATGAGAGCATAACCAAGGGAGTAAATAGATCTACTCAAATACAACAAGTGAGTAATTAATAGTAATCATGAATGCTTTTATACATAAGGCAAGATTTTAGTTATGATCATGTTGCAATTGTGTTTATATATTATTCTTTTGAATTTTTTAATATTTAGAAATGTGTTATATAATAATCTAGTATTTGAAATATACTTTAGAAATAAAATGGAAAACCACTATCTAATATAATCTGTGTACCTTCATTAAGCAAGAATTTTGGGCTTCATTGGTCTGATAAATGTTATGGGTATGTGATTTATATTATTCTTCAAGAATCCTTCCATAAATATTAATCAAAATAAGGACAAAAAGCCTCGGGCATGAAAATTATATAAAGACAGAAGAATACATAAATTTATCTTGTTTCCACTAGATTGAAGAATGGAAAATAGTATTTGTTTAGTATCTGTTAGGAACCAAGTTATTGTGTTGGATGTTTTCTTAAACTTTATGTTAATCCTTACAAGAATGCTATGGTACGGACAGCTTCATTTTATAGATGGCCAAACTAACTTAAACTAAGTTTTAAAAAATAAAGCAATCTTCCCAAATACACAAAAATTTATTTCTACTAAAACCAGAATGAAGACATTAGTTGTCTGATTCCAAGGTGGGAATTCTTTCCTTCTTGCCTTGCTTTCTCCAAATGGCTAATTGAAACAAAATAGATGATTTTCACTTTATAACCCCTGTGTAGAATTCCACAAAGAAAAATTGTGTAATGAATTCTAAAATTAATCATGGTCCTAATAATAGTAATATGTTACACTTACGTTCTTCATTCCAAATATTAAAGTGCATTTCTAAAAATGCTTCCTAAGTACTATGAGTTGTTGAATGGCTATACAAAATAATCTCTATGGAGTAATTGATAAAACAACACACATGCAAACTTAAAAGATTTTTCTTTAGTAATATTTTGAAAATGTCACAAACCATTAACATCATTGATCCTCTATTTTTGCCAAGTGATTCTCATAACAACCTTATGGCAACTGGTCAGTAGTGCCCATTATGAAGATAAGGAAACTTAAATTCAGAATGTTTAAATAATGTAAGAGTGTATAGCAAATATGAGATTAAGAAACATTTTTTTCTGCCATACTGGAGCCCAAGATTTTTACCTTGTGCTGCATCTCAAAATAGTGTTAATTCTTTAAGCAAAATTTGAACCCACCCCTAAGTAATAATGGAATGAATCTGTAGTACTATTCTCAGTTACCAGATGGGTCACAGAAAAGTTCCTAAAATGTGCATAAACCTAGACAAATATAGACACATTTTTTTCTTTTTTTATGAATAGAGTAGGAACACATGTGAGTAATTCTAGACTTTGAATACCTGCCAAGTCTAACACTAACAGTAAAGACCACTGCAATGATCAAGATATCTTTTATGTTTTCTAGGGTGATTCTTGCATCCATCCTATACTACTCCCGTATTCTTCCATATTGGCATGGAAATATCAAATGAATACAGTAGTGACAATTTAAGCATTGGGGGAGAATATAATTTAGAGACAATCTGGTGTTTCTCTCAAATGAACTATGCTTTTGGAATAATAATATTGCTAGTCATTTACCCAAATTGATTAAAAAAAGGAAAAAATTGTCTTTTATTATATTTCAGAACAAAGGAACATCTTTTCAGCCAGTTACTACCGTGGCTTCATAAATGGTGAGTTAATTCCTACATTTGCATGGCAGATTTGAGATATTTAATTCAGGATTTTTCCCCCAGCTCTTTATTTGCTAAATTCAGTATTAAACCCTTCACAAAGCAATTCAGTGAAATTGCTCATAGTTTGATATTAAAAAGTATCTCCGAATCTTTAGAATTGTACTCTATTTAAAAGGCTACATTAACTCCTTCCCCACCGGGTTTTCATGTTTGAAGATATTTCATCATAGACTTCAACTCCCCAAAAAAGAAAATGATTTCTGTATATGGTATCTGGAAATGACTTCCAGAACAGTCTTCACAGTATATTTTCAATGGAAAGAAATAAAAGGTTTTTTTGACTCCAAAAGGTCTTGGATCTCAGTTTGGTCAACATCAATGGAAGCTCTCAATATTAACTTCCCGATATAAGTTAGTAAAAATCAAAGAAAATATCGTATATATTAAAAGTGCATTTTAGTTTCAATACAATACCAGGAACTCTAAAGAATTTCATTTATTAAGATTTACTAAGGTTAAGATTTATTAATATTTTATTTATTAAGATATTATAGTCAATATTGTATATGCTACTAATTACCCATTTTGAAAAATATCTCAGAACTAAAAGATTGAAAGAGATAGATTAGTATGCAGTAATTGCTATAATACAAAGGAGCTCACAGGGAACAATCATAGAATTATTTCACTCTTTCATTTTTATGCAACCCAGAAATTTGCATGCACAGCACACATACAAACACTGTATACAACACAGGGCTGACAGAAGAACTTAAGTTCGTATTCACTGAAGATGGGTTTAAAATTTGTTATGGACTTTATATTCAGAGTCATTCAAAAAAATGTTGGTTGATGTTGCATTTACGAATTTCTACAAGTTTAGGTAAAGGCTAGGAGACACTTGATTTATTTAACCATATTACATCAGAAATTCAGAGGTTAAGTCATTAATATGTAGTTACAATGATATGGACAGATATATTTTCCTGAATTATTGGGTTACTCATCATCTGTTAAAAAGAATAAATATTCATCTCACATCCCAATGGCACAGGCATGTATATTTTCTTGAATTATCAGGTTAATCATATGTTAAAAAGAATTAATATTCATCTCACAGGTTAGTGTGAAAATTAAATCAATGTGTTTGTGCATAATGTCTGATTAATGGGCATTCAGACAATTACAGCTATTATAGCATTAAAAATATCTCTCCTTTTGAAAGTTGAGATAGAGGTAAGGTTTTGAATCCATTGATTTCTTGTGCCTAAATTAATGTTGCTGTATCATATTAAGTGGTTGACCATGTCATCCAGCCTTTGACTCACAGATATGAGATCAGTATGACAATTTATCACAACTGCACGATACTTTCTAAGCAAGAGTCTAAGAAGCACAATAAAGTGTCTTGCAGATATGTCTACTTACCTATCCCTTATTAGTGACCAAGTTCCAATTTTATTCTGCATGGTACTGTTCCCAGCTAAAAAATGTGAAGCGTCGGAATCTCTAGCTGCTTGGATGATGGATGACATATATGCAGAAGTCTGCTGGGTCTGCATTGGTCATTTGGAAAATATCCATTCACTGAGTTATGAAGATCTTTCAGATGTTGACACATTTCACTATAGGATATAGAACTATCACATAATGTAACTTACCCTGTCTACCTCAGAAAAATCTTTAAATATTGGGGGTCTTTCAAGGTCACAGTGGGTGGGACCTGTGACTTGTTTCTAAACAGTGGAATACATCAGACAATCACCTCTATCTTGTAAACTCTCCCTTGCTGACTTTGCTGGAATAAGCTGCCATACTGGGAACAGTTCCTCTGGTGAGAACCACATCATGAGTAACTGAGGACAGCCTATGGCTGAGAAATAGCAAGAGAAGTATGTCCAGGGTCATATAGAAACTAACTCTACCAAAAGCCATATGAGCTTGTAAATAGATCCTTCTGCAGCAGGGCCTTGACATGAGACTATAGCCCTAAATAATACCTTGATTGCAACCCATGAGAGATTCTAAATTAGAAATATATCTAAGCCATACCTAGACTTCCAATCCACAGAAAATGTAAGATAAGAAATATGTGTTGCTTTGAGCTACTAATTTTGTGCTAATTTGTTATATAGCAATAGCTAATAGAGTACCACATAACATTTCCTCCCCATGGCTCCTTTTTGGCAAGTTTTATAGGAAAGATACACTTTCCTTAGCTGACTCTGTTAGAAGCTGAGACCAGTAATGGCAATGAACTTATCAGAGTGCCCATATATTTTTGTACCCAGAGCATCTGTACCAACTAAGTATGCTGAGAAGTAAACAGCTGCTACAGTCCAGTTACAAAGAAACAAAATACCATCCAAGCCCCAGGGCCTAGCAAGTGTGGGAATATTTTGGATGTCTCTCTTTGAGACTAATAGGACTCTGCTCCATAGTCCCCCATGATTTCCTTTATCATTCTATTCTGTAATTTTTCTAAATTTTAATCTCTATTTTAGCATTCAGCTCATCTGTTTGGCATCCATTTTGATCATGTACTTCAGCCTCCCTCTTGCCTACCTCTGCTATTAGATTTTATCAATTCACTTAAAAAATATATATATTTTGCTGTTGTGTGTGTGTGTGCAGGTGTGCATGTATGCATGCATTTATGTTTTCTGTATGCAAAGAACGTGGTCTTTCTCTTGCCAGTGGTGATCAGGAATGAGGTTTTCCTTTTGTATCAGCTCCCCTTCTGCATGATTTTAAATTTTGGATTTTAAAATTTGGTAGCTGAATGAGTCCTCTGCTTTTTCGTAGGGCTTTGATAGATGGCAACTCTGTTGCTTTCACCCTTCTTGCTCGGGCACCTCGAGTATATCTCTTGGAAGATTTGCTGGATTCTGGCCTAGGAAGTTTGTAGTAGTATTGAATCATTGATTAATTTGAGGAGAATTGACATTTTTGGCATGTTAAGTCTTCCAATCCATTAGCATGGTATGTCCCTCCACTTAGTTAGGTCTGTTGGTTTTCTTTCATCTGCATTTTGTAGTTTTCATCATACATGTATTTTATTGAATTATTTTTCTCATCATTATGGGTCATATCTTTCTGTTTATTTGCATGCCTGATAACTTTTAATTGGAAGCTATATCTTGTGAACCTTTTGTTGGGTGTTGGATATATTTTTAAGTTGAATTATAGGTAAGCTATGTTCTGAGATGCAGTTATTTTACTTGAAACAGTTTTGAGTTAGTGAAGGTTTCCTTTTTTTTTTTTTTAAAGATTTTATTTATTTATTTGACAGAGAGAGACACAGCGAGAGGGAACACAAGCAGGGGGAGTAGGAGAGGGAGAAGCAGGCTTCCCGCTGAGCAGGGAGCCCGATGCAGGGCTCGATCCCAGGACCCTGGGATCATGACCTGAGCTGAAGGCAGACGCTTAACGACTGAGCCACCCAGGCGCCCCGTGAAGGTTTCCTTTTGACTCAATTAGGACAAAAGCAGCCTTTAGTCCAGGACTCACAGAGGACCATACTCATTTATGCATATTTTAAAAGTTTTTTCAACTGTGGCTAGTGCTAAAACTATATCTGATATGGTGTGATAGTGAGGGACTGTTCCACAGGCTTTTTTCAGCAGTACCTTCACTTTTCTTGGTAGTCTTCTCAAACAGATTTATTACTCAACTGAAGACTTCAAATGAACCCTCTGTGGATCCCCGGAGCTCTATCTTTTGACTTTGACACTGCTCTAGAAACTCTAGCTACCTCAAATGCTGAACTTTATATCTCAATTCAAGAAAACTAGTGGTCTCTGTTTGGGTTCTGCCCCCTGCCCTATAGCCAGGAAAATCTCTTTAGGAGTAAGCTGTGCAATTGTAGAGATCATCTGATTATTTTACCTTTGCTTAAGGATCGCTGTCCTCCGTTGCCTGCAGCTGAATGTCTGGCACACCTTGTTTTAAATATTTTGTCCAGTTTTTGATATATTTAAAGCGGGAGGATAAACTCAGTCCCTGTTACTCCATCATGGCCAGTAATGGAATTGTCTGATCCAGTTCCTTTGAAGGCATATCGCTTTGACCTTTTATCTCAATGCTTTCCTTTCATCCTATTTAGACTTCTGAGGTATTTTTGAAGCAGTTATAGTAATTGATGTTTTCTTTTAAAAAGACTGATTTCTTAAATTGTTCAAATACGTTGAACTACAGTTGACAGTGAATGCTATACCAAGCCACTATGGACATGTATCAGCCCAGATGCTATTCTAGGTCACTTGATTTATTCTCGCCAACACTTTGATGCCCAGATTTCACACCTATAACTTACTGATGCAGTTGGAGTTATCTGCTGCCATATTGTGTTCCCCATCCACTCGCTTCCCTGAGGGTTTAGACTCATTAACTTTTGCAGGACAATTGGCATTATCCTCTGTCTAGCCCTATGTGCATCTGGCAAAAATTATTTTGCCTTACTGATAACACTTTTTGTCTGTTTTCCAATGCTCCTACATATTTTTTTTCTTTTCTTTGTACATTTATGTATGATATTTAGGAAATATTGGCATAAAAGCTATAATTCAAATCAGTGGATTTAAACATGACTATGGGAAGTGTGTTTTGTTTTGTTTTTCTATACCATGCTGATATTTATTTATTGTTAATTCAACATTTTAAAAAATTTCAACATGATATTTACCCTGAACAAAGCTTTAAGTGTGCAATGGTGTATCATTAACTGTAGTCACTATGTTGAACAGCAGATCTCTAGAACTTACTCATCTTGTATAACTGAAACATTATACCCACTAAACAACTTCCCATTTTTCCTTCACCCAGTCCCCGGCAACTGTTCTCATACTATCTCTGCTTCTATGAGTTTCATTATTTTTGATACTTAATGTTAAGTGGAATTATGCAGTATTTGTCCTTCTGTGAACTGGTTTATTTCACTTAGCAAAATATCTTCCAGGCTCATCTCTGTCGTCACGTATGGTAGCGTATCTTTCTTTTATAAGGCCACATAACATTGCATTGTATGTACATATAGTATTTTCTTTATCAATTTATCCATCAATGCATATTTAGGTTGTTTCTGTCTTGGCTATTGTGAATAATGGTGCAGTGAACATGGGCGCATAGATATCTCTTCAAGATCCAGAGGTGGGATTGCTGGATCATATGGTAGTTTTTAATTTTTTGAGGAATCTCCATTTTGTTTTCCCTCGTGGCTGCATGGTTGATATTACCACCAACAGTGTATAGGGTTCCAGTTTCTCCACATCCTCTTCAACACTTTCTTTCTTTCTTTTTCTTTCTTTCTTTCTTTCTTTCTTTCTTTCTTTCTTTCTTTCTTTCTTTCTTTCTTTCTCTTTCTTTTCTTTCTTTCTTTCTTTCTTTCTTTCTTTTCTTTCTTTCTTTCTTTCTTTCTTTCTTTCTTTCTTTCTTTCTTT